>NC_136061.1:782729083-783184083 GCF_964261635.1 Lissotriton helveticus
CGTACTAATCATGAGAGCAAGTCCAAACAAGGAAGTGAAGTCTGCCTCATAGCATGTAGGATACGTCTACGTCACTTACAAGACATGTTGCTTAGCCACATCCTAACAATACAACTCAAACCTACACTATTGTCTAAAGGCAATAACATTGCATTCATTTCTTTACAAAATGTATCCTCCATAATAAGAAGGCAAAAGTGCATCAACATTCAAGCTAGAAAGCCCCCAAAAATTGACAGCTAAGAACAGATTTCCATTTGTGACCACACCCCATTCCTCACTGTAGAAGGAGTGCAGATCCCAGGATTCTCTAGTGGTCGGTGATCAGGATGTTTGACAGGAACTGAGGTTATAGAGTTCTATTTTTCCACAATCCTTACAGTCAATGGATGTTTGCTGAAAACTGTGTTTTAAAGAATGCTTAAAGTTTCAAGGAGATCCTGAACAGAGCTCTTGGGAAGGAAAAGCAAGGTCTACTGGATGGAGCAATGTAAAAACTGCTGTTTTAATTCTATTGGAAAACTCGTTCTATATACAGCAAAAGGCACTTGGGCACCCCTAAACAATAGAGATAAGGTTGTGTATTTATCACAGGCATTGCTGCAAGCCTCCTCAAGGAGGAAACAAGAGAGAAGTGTTGTTTGGGACCCTCTGTGCTCCCATTCTAATCTAAAGCAGCTAGACATGGAAAATACGTTTCTCAGGATTGAAGTATATGACAAAAGATTTGACTTAACGCGCAAAATCCGAAAACTGAAGTCACAACTCTCGAAGATACAGTCCAACAGTTAGGAAATAAATACTCAATCAGTGTACAGAGGAATTAGTTGAATTAGCAATCTATGTGGCATAAAAGTGAGCCATCAAAGTGTTTTGAGTTACTATTCACAGGCAAGAGAGTAGCTTTTGAAAAAGAAAATGCAAGCTCCTTGTTTGTAAGTGAGAGGAGAAGAGAAGGTGACTAAGTGTGAGAAAGTGCCTTTTTTGACATGGTTAGCCCCCACCTTTTTGCCTAGTATGTGGTGATGTTTCGATTATAGTGCACAGGGTTCATACCAACACGATACCCTGTGCCAGTGCTTCTTCCCTAAAACTCGTCCAGAATTTGCCCTCCAGGCCCCCTTTAAGTCCATAGAAATGGTACTTGGGGCTTTAGGACTGAAGAGGCTCCCAGAGGGTCTATTCAGTCCCAAAGAGTTGACATGGCATACTGCCTGTGTGCCATAGTAACTTGCACTGCCTAAGGTAAAGGTAAGTCACAGCTCTAGCAGGTCTTCCAGCCCTAAGGCACTACACCACAGGTGTGGGCATATTTGCCCGAATAGATACGCTTATACAATATTTAAGTCCATTCTTAGATATTGTAAGTGCCAGGGAAGCAATAGAGAGTACAAGGGTTGGAAACTTGACAACTCTGGTTCCCCAGCACCATGATGGCTTCTTTGAAAGTAGTTTCCAAACTACTCCTCTCAATAAACCCACACTGATGCCAGTGTGGGATGTACTGAACCATGTACTCAGAGGGCACTTCAGAGGTGCCCCCTGAAAACCTATCAATTCTGGTGTGGTAAAAGACTGGCTGTAGGCAGCCTGCCACCACCAGGCATGTTTCAAGACCCCTGGGTTGAGAGCCTCTGCTCTCTGAGACCAGAAAAAATGCACATCCGGGACTCAGGATGGGCATAGTGCTTGAGGAGGAAGCTTCTAAGGCATGCAGTCGTAGTAATGCGACCCCCAGTCACTGCTGCTAGCAGCCGATGGCTGCCCCCGGTTTACACCCCCACTTTAGGCAGGAAAAACTAGGAAGAATAGGAGGTGTGGCCACCTCTGCCAACCACACCCCTAAGGTGGGGTCAGCGAGGTAAAGCACAGCTTTCAGTTCCGCCATCTTGAACAAGGGGATACCCCTCCAATCAGGGCTAGGTCTATGCCCCCTCTCACGTGGGGGCATAGTAGAGGGTGTAGTCATGCCCCCTCTCACGTGGGGGCATAGTAGAGGGTGTAGTCACCCCAGGAAAGGTGCACATTGGACCTACCTACCTCTAAAACGCCTCCTAAATTTAGTATTTTGGGGGCTCCCCTGAACCTAGAGAGTAGATCTGCGCTTACCTAGGAAGAAAGCAGATGACCTTACAGAGAAGACTAAAGAGCCTGTTCCCAGTTTCTGAGAACCTGCGATCTGTCTTGCAACCAGCGACCTCCGAAAACTCTGGGAGGACTGCTGGCTTCAATAAAGATGAAGACCTTCTGAAAACAGCGAAACTGTTACCTGCATCCTGGAAACACTCCTAAACAGAAGACTTGGAGGTCTCCGGAACAGCCAAAAGCAGACACCCACAGCCACCACTTCGCCAGTGTCCTCCGGGCCGAGTTGAAGTGGGCCACCGGTACCAGCAAGGTTACCCAGCCCTCCAGAGCTCAAGTCGATTGTGGTTTCACCCCTTGTGGACTCTTGGGCATCGCCTGCAGCCTCTGCGTGCAGGCCGCCTTGACAGTGACCCAGCAAGAAAAACCCAACACCTAAAGATACCTCTGCATCCATCGCCGCCGAGGAGAAGAGGACCCTAGGTGTTTCTATATTCCAGAGCATTGCAGATCTTGAAAACCCCTCCTCTCCTTGTGGTTCACCCCAAATGGCTTCCCAGCCAGAGCCTGCAGGCTCTTTTTACAATGCCCGATCCCCACTGAAAAGCATTGGGCTCCCGTACTGATTATCACCCTGCACCTGGCTCCCCTCGTGCTGCTGGTACCTGTTTGCAGAACTTGTTCTTCATTTCCTCAGGTTAACATTGCAGAACTCAAAAATTGCACTGTGTCCACTTTTTTTTAATTTAAAAACATTCTTATCTGAAAGATTTTTCTCTGATGCCTAATCATACATGAAGATACTTGTTATTTTGATAAATTAGTGTGGATCTCTTTCTTGTGAAATGCGTATTTGTAAGTGTCTTGCACTTCTCTGTGTTAAGATGCTTGGCCACACTACCCCGTCATAAAGCACTTTGGGATAACCATAGCAAGCCCCTGTCCACTCATAAGGGAATCCCTGGAATCTTTATACAGTATATCAACTTACTGATATATTACATGAAGAGCCCCCTTCCTACACTTGGCCTACTCCATCAAAAGTTAAGAACAATATAGTCTTCAGCCAAAATAGTCCTAGGTGGTAGATGAGAAATATACACATTTATGCCTTCTGATCTTTTGACGGGTGCCTGCTAGTCAAGCCTAAGTTAAATGAGTGACAGCAAACATCAGTGGTATCACGCTTGTTGTACTAAGAACTGTTACTTTATAAAACCTACTTTCCACTCGTCCTATGACTGTCACAAAAAGCAATCAATTTGCCATCAAAAGAATTGACGTCATAGAGTTACATTCCACTAAAATGTCCTATACCAGCCTGGTATGATGAATTTATATTGATGTCTGCAATTCCAGTTCTAAGCTGACAGATTTGGGGATCAATAAATTACAGAGGAGGGAATAGAATTTTAATAGTTTCACATTTTACACTGGAATTTTAGTATTACATTAATCAGAAGGTATCAAAGAATACAGGACATTAAAAGATCACAATCTCTGTATGTTAATCGGAGTAATACCACAAGTTGTTTGTATCTTCAAAACCTATATGAGTACTTTCATTTCCGATTACAGTCAAGTTGTGATGTATCTAGTTAGTTCAAATAGAAATATAATGTAGCTTCATAACTGTATCCAGCTGAGTTTTGACATCGCAATGCCTGCTTTCATAGCTAGCAGCCAATGTGAAAGGCACGTCACAGAACTTCATTACATCTGCAGTTTATACAACGAAAACAGAAGACTTTTAATCCTTCTGATCAGTGTTTTTTCTAAAATGAACAGGGATCAGCAGAAAGGTTACATGCATGGTAAGAAACTAAGTTACTCATCTGTAACTGCAGATCTCCAGTATTTGTATATTATAGATTCACATGTATGAATCATTCTCAGTTAAAAAAAAAAAAAGAGAACAAAACTTGAACTTTAACCAATCAGGCGACAGCGCCCTCTAGAACACTCCCAACAGAGGCCCAATCCCTCAGATTTTCAAGCACAAGTGGGATTAAAGAACCCTGAGCCTTGCGGGGGCGGGAGGGGAGTTACAAATAAAGGAAAAATGCAGTTCCAGTCAAGTAACTTTTTTTCTTCTCCAGTATTGGATCTCTCAGATTCACAATCCTGAAACAGAAAAGCAAGCAGTTACTGTATTTGTATATCTTATAGTATTAGTGCAAATAGCAGGTGGAGGGTAGAACATATATACATAACATTCCTATGCAATTTGATAATAAATTATACATTCAAATTTGCATAAATAAATAAGCAAACACATGGCAACAAAAGAGGTTCCCCTTATTGAAAATAGTAAAAACCTGTTCAGCCGCTGCATCACTGCGTTGTGCCAATTACAGGTAATAATGCTGCATTATTATATACACACACTGTCAAGTTGCAACACGATCTATCTTTTCCAGAGGCATTCCGTAAAGAAGCGGAGGTGGAAAGTGTCCTAGTGGAGTACACCATGGTGTTCGCTGTGTGAGGCTTGCCAGCCGTTGTGTGGCAGAACTGGATTGCAGCTCAAATTCATCAAGAGATGTTTGCCATCCTGAATGGAGCACACTTACAAGGGTGTCCATCTGAGGCCAACAGTCGGTCAGTTCTAATGAGTTGTTTAGTGTGATGTACGAAGAATTTCAGATATCATTTGAGTATGTAAAGACCTATCAGCTGGTGATGCTGGATTTGGGAAGAAAGTCCAAAATATTATAGTTGTATGGAGGCAAAATTCAGATAGCCTTGGGAAAGAATCTCTGGATAGGTTCTGAGCAGTACTAAACTGCGTGGGAGGAGCAAGAAGGATTTTGAGTTAGGAAAGCCTGTATCTCCTCTACCCTCCTGGTCACAGTGAGCGCCAGTAACAAGGCAACCTTCTATTGGTGAATGGGTTTGAATGAACTCTTCATGACTTGAGATAGAACTATGTTCAGGTTCCAGTCTGGGGAAGGAGCCCTTACAGGAGAAAAAAAACTCTGAATAATTCTTTCACAAACGGTTTAATGATTCTGCATGGCAGAAAGAGAGAGAAAATGTGATGAACATCTATATCTTTATATTGCTGTAAGCTGTACCTTAACAGACGCATGTACCAACCGTGACTGAGCTAGCAAGAGGAGATAGGGTAGTTATCTGCTGAACTGTGCTAGAAGAGGGTGCAGGTTTGGTAACTGGCGCCATAGGCAGAAGCTTTTCAATTACTGCTTACATCTCTTTATCCTGGCTTCCGACTTGATTTGGAAAGAACAAACCTGCAGTCCTGAGGAATACAGAGATCTTTGAATCCATGGAATTTAGAAGCCATGCGCATAAGAGGAGAGAGATAGAGTCGGGACAAAACATCTGGCCTTAGTTCATAGTCAAAAATGTAGGGGATGTTGTAGGTGAATGTGGCAGTTTTTAAACAGGAGAAGCTCAGTGAACCAAAGCTGCGTGGGCTAACTAGAGGCCATCAGGATGAAACAACACTGCTCCCCTTTCCTCTTGCTGAGAACCTTTGGCATTAAAATGTATTGGGGGGGTGTAGGCATAGATCTGGGACCATCTGTCGAAATGCATTTCTCCACGATCCTAGATGTGGATGATAACTTGTATAAAACTGGCATTTGTGGTTTTTGTTTGTTGCAAAGAGACCTAAAACCGGTTTGCCCCAGAACGAGATCATCATATCGCAGACTGATCAAACTCTTATTCGTGGAGGCTGTGTCCAGTTCTGCTTAGTATGTCTGCTAAGAAATTGACAGTCTTGTTGGGCCTGAATAGTTATTTTCTATGTAGTTAGCGGGCTACAGATTTCCTGATCTTCCTTGGACAGGTGCCAGTGATCTTCTGCCGCATTATTTGTTCACGGATTGCATGCTGGTGGTATTGTCCGTGTGAAGTAATACCGAAGACCCTGCTATCATTGACAGGAAAGCCTGGAGACTAAGTTAGATAGGTTTGCACTGCAGGCGATTGATAAGTATGATTCTTCTGGAGCGGAGACAACTTGCCTTAAATTTGCACGTTCTGTAGAGGATTGCATGAGTTCTCCAGTGAAGCATCCGCAGTCACTACGAAGTGAGGTATTTGAGGTAGGAAAGTGAGGTTCTCAGACAGGTGGGAGGTCTGGGATCACCAGGCTAGAGCTTGCATCATACCTGTGGGAAGTTCACCAGTCCCTTAACTGATTCTTTTGTTGGAATGTATTGTTTTTGTAGCTGTTCTGGTAAAGCTCCAATTTTTAGGCATGCAAGAGGGATCATACTGATCACTGAGGACATGATGCCCGAAAGCTAATTGACCAGTTGGACTTCTTTTTTCGTTCGAGATTCAGTTCCTAGGGCATCGTTGCATGTCGTGGGATAGAGAGGAGTTGATCATCTTTGATAATTCACAAGGAGACCTAGTTTGTGCAACAAATTTAGACCAAGCCTCTGTGGCCTTTACACTTTCATCAACCAGTTGTTGAGGTAGGGTAATACCTGATGGCTGTCCTTCCTGAGAAAATCTGCCCAAGAGGCTAGCAGTAGGCAAAAATGCAGGACGCTGATTTGAAGCCAAATGGGAGATCTTTGATGCGTGGGTGGGAATGCGGAAGTATGAATGCTGTTAATTCAGATAGGTCATGTGGTGTCAGAGAGGGTGACCAAGGATAAGGATTGTCTCTGGAAATAGTTGTTAAATTTCCAGGGGACTATGAAGTATCACCACTCCTCTGTTTTCATGTTTATGATTAAAAACTGAGAATAAAAGCCTGTTCCTTGCTGAGAATGTGCGTCTTTCTCCATAGTTAACATAGCTAGCACTCCCTTCCGAAGCAGATGGAGAGGAGGTGGGTACCATCTTGGTGAACTCCAACATCAGACTATATGTGATGAGATTTAGGACTGATTTGTCCGATGCTATTTTCCGCCTCAGAAGACATTTGGGAATTGTTTCTCCCACAGGTTGGCGTAAGCAGCACCAGAATGTTGTTACTATAAGTAAACTAGCCTAAGGGCTACTCAGAGGGTTGATAAGTCTGATATCTCTGGCATCCTCTTTGATACGGTGTCTCTTTCGGGGCCCCTCTAAATGGTGTTTCTTTCATAATTGTAACGTGCCCAAAAGATTTTGCTTTGTCAGGGTCTGCCTTGACGGCTTGCAAGGCTTCCTCGACATGCTTGCCAAACAGTGCATCGCCATGGTAAGGTGAACATATTATATATATTTGCACCTATAGTTTCCCAATGTTGTGGCCAGGAACTAACCTTGGCGTCTAGGGACCACTGACCTGACAAGTTTGAGAATTTAACTGAAGCTAAATCTAAAGCGCAATCTGTTTTCTGATGAGAACACTTCTCCCCTCCCTGCAGAATCTTTTTTGTTTCTGCCGTCTCTATGTATGTAGCAATGTCTGACCAAATCTTGTGGTTATACCTGCCCCATATTGCCAGTGAACTGGCAAAGTAGCACCGGGAATAGTTAAAAACATCTCCTTGCTGGTTAGACAGGGTTACGAGTGACCGGGATTGCCATGATTATAATTCTTCCTGGATATATGAACAATTGGAATAGGTATTGCAGCTTTTCAATGTAAAATCATTAAGAAAAGAAACCAATTGCTCGTTTGCTACTGGAAGCGTTTCGATACTCGTTCCACAAGGGTATGGAAACCACAAAAATCTTCTGGTGGGGATTACACCACTTGGGAGCTTTTGCTCTATCATCACCAGATTTGAACGGGTCCTTCCCAGGAAGCATGGCAATTTTGGACACTGGGATCATTGTTGGAGTGGCCGAAGTATCAGAGAATGCTGACATATCAGAAACGATGTGACCTTGCAAGCTGAGGAAAGTATTTGGAGACATTCTGTACCATGCATGCCCTGTAGGTTTAGCACTAGAGTTACATGGACCTGAGGCAACCCTTGACCCCACCAGGTAGGTCGCTACCCCTTCGCACAGCACTGCCTGTGTCTCCCTGTCCCAGCTACCACTGCGGAGGGAGTTTGAGGCCCTCCACCACCCGCAGGGTACCACCTGCGCCTCATCCCTGGTGGCCAGTGGTAGGCCGTAGGTAGGTTTGCATATCCTCTGCTTTACTGCTTTTATTGTATTGCCTGTATTTTTATTGTTGTGTCTGTGACTGCTGTTGTCTGTCTTCCCCCACTGCCTGTACGTGGTCCGTGCCCCTTTTTCTTCCCTCGGTTCCCCTCGCTGTCCCCGTGCTCTCTCTGCACGGTTTTCCCTTCTGGTCCCCTTCTGCCTTCTGGTCTTAGCTGCCCCTGTATTTCTGTGTTCTGTATTTTGCCTCTGTGCCACTCGTTTTTGTGCCCCTTTTTCCTTCTGTTCCACTCGTTTTTTGTGACCGCCTGCTTTCTGTGCCACTATTTTTTTGTGCCCTTCTGCCCTCTGTGCCATTCGTTTTTCCCTCGTTTTTGTGCCCCTTTTGTCTTCTGCTCCACTCGTTTTTTGTGCCCTTCCGCCCTCTGTTCCACTAGTTTTTTTGTGCCCTTCTGCCTTCTGTGCCACTCGTTTTACCCTAGTTTTTGTGCCCTTCTGCCCTCTGTTCCACTCGTTTTTTTGTGCCTTTCTGCCCTCTGTGCCACTGTTTTTCCCTTGTTTCTGTGCCCCTTTTGCTTTCTGTTCCACTCGTTTTCCCCTCGATTTTGTGCCCCTTTTTCTGTCTGTTATCTTCTCTTTAGGGCTTGACTCAGCCCTGGATATTCTTATTTGCATCCAGTGCAATACACTGGAGCACCTACTTTGGATCACCTCTTCATGACTACTTTTGACTTTTTGCCTCGCTTTACCTAAAGCCCTGAGGAAGTTTTCCAAGGGAGAACGAAACGCGTTGGCTGAGCTGTATGCTCTATTATCATATGGGAAATACCTATTCGAAATAAAGACTTTTTATACAACAAAAGTATCTTGGACTTCATTTCGTGGCACACACCCACTTACAGTTACATTTTCAGGATCTGGGACACAGAGGCAACATGTAAGGGCTGGTGCCAGGGTATTGTCGCACTGGACTTTTTTGAATTAAGGAAACTTGTGTGAAGTGCAGAACTAACCGTTAAAGCTTTGTTTCTCTGTAAAGTTTGGGGATAAACCTGTCAAAAGTGCCAGGTCTAACACAGTCAGAGAGAAATGAAACATGAAACCTAATCTTGGATGATTAAAAAAGAATAGCTGAAGAAACGGAGCAGAGCTCAGGGAGACGCAGCCTCTGCTGGGACTGTTTAGAGAGTTATCCCCTGATTGGTTATAGTTCAAGTTTATTTCTTTTTTATTAAATAAAAAAAGGACATAGGCTATTAAACTAACTTCTTCATTACCTTTATAGCCTATGATAGTGATAAATAATGCTATATTATGGTACTGTGGGACTCACTTTGATGACGTGGAATGATTCTAGCATGTGAATCAAAGATTCCATATTGCAGAACGTTTATTTTGAGCATACTATAGGCCATTACAGAAAAGAATGTGCATGTTTCCACAGATTCAGAGTTTCATTATTTTTTTTTTATTTGAATTGCATTAACAACTGCTTTTGATGATTTTCTTTTTCACACTACACTCACATTTGCACTGCTATTCTTCATGTCATGCCACTGTACTATCTCTTTTGTATGAAAAAAAGGAGCAAGACAGCAAAGACTTAAGCGCCAAGATACCCGTAGGGTGATAGCAGCGCTATATAAGAACGCAATACAATACAATTAAGCAGTTTGGGGGGATAGGCGATGGTGTGATCATGCATAATAAGGAATACAATACAGTCTGCAGTAGGTTATAAAAGAATATTGCAAGTCAACTCAGATTCCCATAACCTATGCCATATATATTGCTTAACAATGTTGTCTTTCAATCCTTTTATCTACACAGTATGCCTTTGATCTTTATTTGTTTTTTTTAAACCATCAAGAACAGCATTGAACATATGTTCAATTATGAGCAAAAACTTAAATATTTACCTTCTGAGATAGTTTCTCCTCCTCCAGTTTAGCAGAAAGCATGTGTGAAAGAGACTGTCTGCATTCTTTGTTGAAAATGTCATTCATCAATGGAGAACATTCAGATAAAACCTTCAGGCAAAGAGAGATTCGGTCAACGTCATCATCGGTGATTGGCTTCTTTGGGAGTGAAGACTTGCCCAAGTGAAGAATAGTGGCCATTATCAACATGGCTTCAGCAACAAATGACTATAAAATAGAAAAAAAGGAAACAAAACTTCAGCAATTATACCATTTTTCAGTACTTAAATTCACCAATGTTCATCTTCAAAGTCACTGCAGCAGACTAGTAATTTAACAAATGCAGGTTATACACATATCGTCACCTAAATTATCACATATAAGTAACACTTTGAAGGATTTGCTCTGCTGAAGTTAAAGGCACTGCACATTTGTACTACAAATACCTGGAGACCTCAATTACAAAAGGTTTGAAAACAAACATGTTACAAAACATAACAGCACTATTTTAATAACTAGGACAGACTCTAGAAGAGTAAACCGCTTTACTGAAGGCATTTTTGTTCACTATTTCATTTATTTCTTGCGGAAGAACACACTTGAATTTTTTCCTGTACAATTGCTTTTTTGGTGGGATAGTAGGAGATCCAATTCAATACACAGGTTGAGCACCGGATATTCAGCACCCATTTGTCCGATATAATTTTGCACCATTCTGTAGAAAAGCACCTATTCTTCTCCAAACTGCATTATTGTGATTAGGGGTGATTAAAGATTACTTATTTACTAGCATGGTCCAAGCCCATAAAGGTTTGGGTGTTCCCCTTTCCTTGTCCTACCAACAGCATCAAGGGCTAGATGTAGGTAATATCAAATTACCTAATGGTAAATAACGAATTTTACCGATTCGGTAATTGCTATGTAGGTAAAAAAATAAAATTTAAAAAAATAAAAAATAAATCGGTAAAAATACCGAATCGGTAAGATTCGGTAATTACCGAATCAGTATTTGCCATTGATTCCTATGGGCCTTGAAGCCCATAGGAATCACTAGCAAATACTGATTCGGTACCAATTTTGCAAGGGGGACAGGGTGTCACTTTGACACCCTGTTGCACCCCTGTTTCTGGCTTGTGTGCCATGTGGCACACATACATGCCCTAAGGGCATGTATGTGTGTCACATGGCACAGGTGTACATACACAGATGTGCATGTACACAGGAATTCGTTATTTACCATGGAATAGTATTCCATGGTAAATTCGGTAAGGGCCTGTGGCACTGATTACAGTGGCACCTACATATTGATTTACAGAATCAGTAAACTTACTGATTCGGTATTTTACCGATTCTGTAAATTTATCGATTCTGTAAATTTATCGATTCTGTAAATTTATCGATTCTGTAAATCAAAGGCCCTCTACATTACAAAACCCAAATACCGGTCGGTAACGGCCGAAATCGGCCGTTACCAACCAGTATTTTGTCTCCTACATCTGGCCCCAAGTCTCTTACTATTCTTGTCAGGGGCTATTGGATGCTGGTGTATTCATCCTCAATGAAGCAGTGTTGCAATGAGTGAGGCAGAAGGAACATTAAGTCCGATTTAGGTAGGGTCAATATTGGGGATGGTTTTTACTGTTTTCACCCATACAATGACTAGGCTGTCTCTTTAAAAGCTTCCCTATGTGGATGGGTTACAGTGGGTAACATAGGAAGACACAGGTTGTGGTATTACCAGTAGGTACAGCTCCTGCTCGTTCATTTAGCTGTAGCCGGTCTTACCCGGTACCCAGTATTAGCTGTTCTCCTAATTGTTGCATGATAGAATGCTAAGTCGACTGGCAGGGTGCATTTGATGGGTATGCACCTATTTACTCTTGAAGATATCAATCTCTTTATCCTTCCATATGGTTTATTCTTGAAATGCGTCCTCTAGTAAGACCGGCTGTGTGTCTTTCGCATACTCAATCCATTTCTTCCTCCTGTGGTTCAGAACATAATGGAGGGGATCTATTCTTCAGGTTCTGTTCTAAAACTTCCATAGCTCTCATGTCCTGTTTTTACAGGTATTTGTAGGCGCAGAGTATCTGAAATATTTTTATTTTTTATTTTATTAATGGTGCTGCCTTGGTCTTGAGGCGTTGTTTTCTTTTTCAGGGGTAATAACATTTTCTTCTGCTTAGCTGTCAAGCATCAACATACTTCTTTTTTAAGGTGAGCTCGAATATCTTTCGCCATTATCTTCCTCTGATCAATAGCTCCCTATGGAGCTTTTTTAGGTTTCGACCTGGGAGTTGCAACTGCGTAGCAGTTGCTCCTCCCACGGCGAAATTTCATGATCCTACATATTGACTTTGGTTCCGCCTCGGTCTCCCATTGGCTAGCTCCATAAATGGAGGCTAGCCATTGGGAGACAGAGGCTGTCAATCACGCTTTCCCTTGAAAACGCGATTCGGGGGCGTTTCGCGGTGTGTTTTTAAGCCCCGCCCCTTTGTCCCGGGCCGCGCTGTGATTGGCTGCCGGCCCGGGACACCCCCAGGAGGATTGGTCGTTGGCCAGGCTTGTTTTTTCATTTTCAGTCACGTGTCTGATCGTTGAAACCCCCGAAGCTAGCAAGAGTACGGTTTTCTTGAGAGCCCGTCACAGACATCCTTTGTGGTGTGTTTTGTCGAATGTTACAGTGAGTCATTCTGCCAATTTGTTAAGGAATACATTTTTAAAAAAATAAAACTTTTTTAAGGTGAAAGGAAAGCTTCATATTTCACGAAGGGCCGTGCGTGCATTTCATTGTTACCTTTGGTTTTGGTGGAATCTGCAAATAACTAGTGGCATTTTATTGTTACCCCTGTATGCAGCTTGTTATTTTGGTAGGCACGGAGATATTGTGATTTGCCCAGAATCACAGGATGTTGACCCGACGCCTAGACTCGAACTTGGTACCCTAGCCCGAAGTCAGCAGCTCTGGCCGCGACGCAACATCCTCTTGAGCTCAGGTTTGCGATGCTAAAGAAACGAAAGTACATGTCCTAGGCTACAATGTAACGTGTTGATGACTGAAAGAATCGGGGCAGGGGCTCACATGACGTGAAGCCACATTTTGGAGATTTTCCGGTCAGAGCATTTCAGGTGTGCGCAACACAGCCCACTTTCCGACTCCTGCCGTGCTGGATGTTCTCAGCCGGCTCCTGGCTCCAAGGCGATTTATGGGCAGAGCGGACACTAAGCCTTTCATCTCTGACCTTTGCTCCCCCCCCCTCCTTCGGTCCGCCCAGCTGCCAACGGGCCACTTGTCATCAATTCCATGTACGACACCCTCTAGCCGGACAGGGCCTTTTAGCCTTCATGGAGCTTTAAAAGCTGCAATATTTGTTTTATTATTTGCAGTTTTATATAGCGCAAACTCAACAAGAAGCGCTTTACATGAGCACCAGTTAAGTTACAAAATGACACATTCATTTTTTTTTATTTTGGTAGGCACGGAGATATTGTGATTTGCCCAGAATCACAGGATGTTGAACCGACGCCTAGACTCGAACTTGGTACCCTAGCCCGAAGTCGGCAGCTCTGGCGGTGACGCCACATCCTCTTGAGCTCAGGTTTGCGATGCTAAAAAAAAGAAAGTACATGTCCTAGGCTACAATGAAACGTGTTGATGGCTGAAAGAATCGGGGCAGGGGCTCGCATGACGTGAAGCCACATGTTGGAGATATTCCGGTCAGAGCATTTCAGGTGTGCGCAACACAGCCCACTTTCTGACTCCTGCCGTGCTGGATGTTCTCAGCCGGCTCCTGGCTCCAAGGCGATTTATGGGCAGAGCGGACACTAAGCCTTTCATCTCTGACCTTTGCTCCCCCCCCCCCCCTCCTTCGGTCCGCCCAGCTGCCAACGGGCCACTTGCCATCAATTCCATGTACGACACCCTCTAGCCGGACAGGGCCTTTTAGCCTTCATGGAGCTTTAAAAGCTGCAATATTTGTTTTATTATTTGCAGTTTTATATAGCGCAAACTCAACAAGAAGCGCTTTACATGAGCACCAGTTAAGTTACAAAATGACACATTCATTTTTTTTTATTTTGGTATGCACGGAGATATTGTGATTTGCCCAGAATCACAGGATGTTGAACCGACGCCTAGACTCGAACTTGGTACCCTAGCCCGAAGTCGGCAGCTCTGGCGGTGACGCCACATCCTCTTGAGCTCAGGTTTGCGATGCTAAAAAAAAGAAAGTACATGTCCTAGGCTACAATGTAACGTGTTGATGGCTGAAAGAATCAGGGCAGGGGCTCGCATGACGTGAAGCCACATGTTGGAGATATTCCGGTCAGAGCATTTCAGGTGTGCGCAACACAGCCCACTTTCCGACTCCTGCCGTGCTGGATGTTCTCAACTGGCTCCTGGCTCCAAGGTGATTTATGGGCAGAGCGGACACTAAGCCTTTCATTTCTGACCTTTGCCCCCCCCTCCTTCGGTCCGGAGGCCCTGCACGTGTGCTGCACAGCTGAGCAGTCAGTGTAACCTGCACGGACAGGTCTACAAAGCCAAACGGTGACACTGAAAGGTGCCACCTCGACGTGCCCTGGTAGAGAGGCCTTTCTGACAGAAGCAATCGCCTGCCTCCCTTACGAGCCCCCCACAATGCTAGACAACCCTGAAGAACACAAGTTTACGACGGAGATTTTAGGTGCAGAGGGCAGGGTGAACACACAGGGGAGGGGCGAAGCATTGGCCCGCACAGCTGCAGGCTCGGGGGCTGTCAAAACGAACATCTGGGAAGCACAAAACACCCTTTGACAGGCCTGCGCTGCCTAAAGGAAATGTACTGCTATAACGACCCGGGTGATATATATATATATATATATATATATATCACAGCATACTGACAGCCAGGCACCTTGTTGCTAGGACTGTACATCACACAAACAGACTGCTATGTTGCCTCCAGCACCCCTCCCCCAAACAAATAATGGATATTGAGGCTGGTACCAATGTCTTGGGGTGTCTGTACACTCTTTAATGGACGTCAGTGTTCACCCTGTGTTATCAGCTCCTGCTGGGTGACCCTGTGGACAGGAAACAAGCATCCTGGGCATACCTTGCCAACTTGGGGCGAACAAAGCAAACACAAGGAGATGATGAACGGAGCACTGAAACTCTCCCGACACTCACCCCCAGTCCTAGGATACTTGTTTCCGGTCAAGAAAGGACCTGGCCTGGCAGTTAGGGCTGGACTGTTACCATGAGGGGGAAGGGTCAAGACTGATTTGCATATGGGTGGGTCTGAACTGGAGTGGTGAAGTGAACAAAAGAACGATGATGGATTTAACTTAAAAGTGACTGGGGGTGTGTGTCTGAAAAGTTTCAGCGCTACATACATCATCTTACTATATTTGCTGTTTCTCATTGCTCACCCCAGTGAAAGGAGCGCCCGTGCCTTTGGAGCCCCCCTGACGCGGGGCGTGCAGGAAAGTTCTGGAAGGATACAAAGGGGGCTCGTACCCCAGCTGCTGCTCTGTGGCTCCGTGAAGGTGGGTGCCTGTGATTTCTGCCTGCATTTCCTTTGTTGGGACTCGGCAGCTCGGATGTCATGAAGGGGAGCGAGGGCGCCTGGGGGGAGCCAGTGTGATGCTGAGAAGTTCTTGTGACCTACAGTGGACCGCGTGAGATGCAGTGGGGAGTTTAAATTAATTAACTGAGGTGGTCGCACGTGATAGTCTTTAATGGGTGGACGCCCGCATTCTGTCCATAAGTGTATTTCAAAATTGGTAGTACACAGTCTGGGAGGGCGGCGTTTCATGGGTGTGTTTTACGTGAAGGGACTACGGCTTATGATTGAGGGGTGTTTCTATGCAATATATTTATATTTGTACTCATTATTGATTCTGGCGTGTGTGACTTATTTTGTTTTAAATCTCTTCAAGCAGTAGTTTAGATGGGGGTGAGGTGAGAGTTGCATTTGGGCTGCAATTCATGAGTAGTCCTTGGGCTGAACTAAGGAATCTATCTGCATTTACTGCTCCGGCGTCAGTTCAAGTTCAGTCTGCCCTCACGAGTTGGATAGGTGTCGGTGGGGCTGGTCTGCAGCGCCTTTAGTTGGTATGGGGTGCTCTTCAGGCTCTGGGTGTGTGTGTGTGTGTGGTTCTGGGTGTGTGTGTGTGTGTGTGTGGCTCTGTGTGTGTGTGGCTCAGGGTGTGTGTGTGTGTGTGGCTCTGGGTGTGTGTGGCTGGCTCTGGGTGTGTGTGTGTGTGGCTCTGGGTGTGTGTGTGTGGTAGTAATTGCTGTCTGCTGAGCTCGTCCGTAGGGTACAGTAGGTCTCACATTTGCGAGAGATTAAGCTATTGGCAATGTAAATGACAATGCCATTTATTTATGTTTTCAAAACCAACACATAAATACAAATTTTGTCATTTGCAATGCCAATAGCTCTAACTTTTCCAAAGGCGAAACCGTTGCATTGTAAATGCTTGTTCTGTTCGCTTCTCTTTACAACCAACTGTTGTTCTCTTGGTGTCAATTGATTTTTCTTACCTATTGAAAGGATTTCCTCATGAGATATTGTAGGCCTACGCTTTTTCTGTATCATAAAAATCTTTTTAGGAATGGCCTCAGTATGTATGTATGTGTTGCTGTTAAAAAATAGAAGACAGCCAGAGTTCAATTCCTGTGAGCGTTTTTGACGATTATCACCGTCGATAGAAGGAGGAGATGTGTGTGGAGTAATTTTGAGGGGTTTGTCCCCCTGTCAGGTCTGTTGTCGTTAAGAGGCCAGGGAATCGGCATCCTTTGGTAGGAAATATACATATATCTCCTACCAAAGGATGCAGATTCCCTCGCCTCTTACGACGATGGCCTTACAAGGTGACACACCCCTCAAAATTACTCCACACACGTCTCCTTCTTATACCAACGGTGATAATCGTCAGAAGACAGTCAGGGCACGATTCTTTGAATATATATATATATATATATATATATATATATATATATATATATATATATATATATATATATATATATATTTTCTCCCTGACTGGAAAGAAATTGAGCCGCACACGGAGCTTTGTCTTGGCCGTTTAATTGATGGGTGACAACAGGATAAGGCATAGTCCTGACGTGTTTCGTTTCCCCATGGAACTATTTCGAAGGTGAGCCTTGCACCTAAAACACGCCGTGTGTTTCACAGCCCAATGTTTTCCATTGATTTCACTTCCTCTGATGGCACTTCTTTTTTGGAATCACTTCCTTTCAATGTTGCATTATGGGGTCTGTGGTTCAAACGGCTGTTCATATTTACAACCCTCCAGTGGGCAGTGCATTGGTTTCCTGTTGTGATGAAAATTATTAGCACAATTGTCCATTATTGCCGGCAAAAAGTTCCCCCATGTCAGCCTACTTTCAAAGCTGACTCGGGGCCAATACCGAGGTCCAGTCCTCGGCGGCATATGTATATATATATATATATATATATATATATATATATATATATATATATACTTCCTGCGCACCATCCAGTCACAGAAAAGGTCGGGACACTCCAGGATGCTTCAAATTCATTTAATGCAGCAACAGTTACAAAAGCCGACGCGTTTCGCCGTTAGGCTTGGTCACGGTCATATTTCAACACATACTGCTCTCTCGGAGCCTATTCTGTCTCCTTGGCTACAATGGAGTCCTCAGTTGACAACATTCACAGTTTCTTATGGGAGTATTTCTTGGCTTGTGCAAGTCTTTTGCTGGAAGGCAGCAAAGGCTAGACATCCTTCAGACTTCGGATTCTTAGGTAAACCGAAATGACATGCACATTCGTGTCCTTCACCATCTACCACAAAAATAAGAAGATACTCCGTGTTCACAGTTACTCTTTGACTATACTTTCTGTCACCCTCTGTGCTAGAAGTATCCCCAAAAAACCCTGTCTCTGTTTTTTTTTCTTGTTGTTGACATGCTCTTGTTACCAAACTCTGGCATCCTTGTGATCCTGTGGCAGAGCTCCAATGTAACTGTGCGGGTGTCGCCGAATTTCATGGTTTTCATTCTTCCATCATCGAATTCTTTTCTACTTCGATGTGTTTCATCTACTAGTTCCTCCATCTCAAGCATATATGTAGTTTTGTTTTACTTCTAACAGTCTTTAACAAAGAGCTCTGGTCCTTACTTCTGAACCCAATGCTTTAAAAACAATCTGAAGATGGAGACTATATTCTGGGCACAGAGGAATTATGATGATGTCCTAGTGCATCATCTTGACTCATCCTATGATTGAAAACCATAATAAAAAAGTTCAAGCAAACCAAAGCATTTTCCAGACCAAACCACTAAACGTCAGACTAATGCAAAGTATGTTAATGTGGAGGAGATTCACGCTTCATAAGTGGGTGGTACAGCTCCATTCCTGGATACAAAACCTTCTGGTAAAAAGATGAAAGCACTGAAGGTCAACAACATGATCGGCCTTTTCTTGTGATGACAATGGAGTAATGGCTCAGTTCTACTTTGCCAACAGACATTGTATTGTGAAGGCTGCAGATGGGTCAGTGTTGAAATGCCTCGGGAAGGAGTTAATGGGATTATCTAACTGTTGGGTACACAAAGTCTGTATTATGAGAAACTCTCATATGCCTTTGACAGACAACAGGTAATTTAGCCCAAAAAAAACCTTTAGTACCATCACTGTTATTTTTGTCATAACAATTGAAATTCTCTAAACATGGGCTATTATGGTAGAGCAACAGTTCTACCGCCCTTTGCACTCCCTTTTGACATTGTAATTAACGTAACTAGTAAGGAAAGAGCCCAAAATGGGAAATTACACTTTGATGGTCCTCTGTTCTAAGAAACAGGTTAGTAAATTGTTGTATGCCCAGAGTTAGAGATTTTTGGTCATAGTGTGCCCCTTAGCAACTGAACATTCCATATTGGAATTACCATTATGTGTGTTATCAAAACTGCAACAAAGCAGAGGCAAAGCGTTTTAAGGCTGTGTAGGAAGCTGGATCCCTATATAGTACATGACAATGAGGTACACTGTGCAGAGAGTCCCAGCAAACCCCAAAGGAATTACAGAGGCACAAATGACATCCCAAATTTTCTCTTTTTTGGTAGTGTGGGTGAGTAGTTAGGCATGTCAGAGGGTAGTGCTAAGCATTTATTACAAACACATCAGAAATAAATGACACACACAAGAAATCAGACAGCAATTCATAAAAATAACACATAATTTTAGATAAATTTAGATACCAAGGTCATGGGAATCAAGTAAGTACTTTCCCGAGTTGTGAATTTTTACAGTTTTCAAAAATGGACACTTGGTGCAGTTTCTGGATCGGTAATGTTATCCTATGGAAGAAAAACATGTATTCCATTAGGTAACTTAGCAGCAACATACGGGACTGCTCTTCAGGACTTAAGGTGAATAGCGGGCAAAGGTTTAAGGCCACACCAACAGGTCACCTCGGGAGGCTCTGGGGCATCTGAATGCAGTGCTATGTCATGGCGTCAAGTATCGCGTTCACTTAACTGGGAGAATGGCCCGGTTAAAAAGAGGCTGCAAGCAGTGACTAGAGAACCAGTTCGATGGACCTATAGGGTGCTCAACCCTTGAGATCCTTGGGCACACAGGGACACCCCATGCCCACTTCTTCTCGGGCTGTAGGGCTTAGGTGCTGAAGTGTGTTTTGGTGTCTCGTGGTTGGAGGGGTCTTCATACAGAGGCTGCAGGCGGCAAGTGTAAATCCAGTCTGGGAAAACCCAAGGATGGGCTTAAGCCTTGTGAGTCTGGAGATCATGTTGATGCCGTCACCTTCCTTGGACTCAGGCTCTGGAGCACGGGGGTATAGAAGCTTTGATGCGTCAGGTGGCGGCAGTTACAGACTCACCTCTTGGTCTTTGTTTTGCATAAGCAGGGTAAACAAGACAGTTGGGCCACTCACAAAGTGGCTCTCACTGTCCCTAAAGCCCCATGACATGCAGGCCATTCTTCCTCTAAATTGGTGTCCAGTTTGGGCACATTAAACCTTGGCTGCACAAGGGGACCAATACACAGAGTATTCGTATTGTGCGGCTCCCAGTGTCCTCTTAATCAGTGGGAGGACAGATCTGGACTTTAGGAGCACAGGGACATCTTCCTGCGGGGCTGCTGGGTCGGGCAGGCCGGGTATCAACAGCTCGGTGGACCGCACCTTGCATTTTTGGTGCCTGCAGCTGCAAGGGAGTAGTACCTATAGTCCAACGGTGTTTCTTCAGGAAACTGCCGAAACACTGACATCCCTCCGGGTTTCTTGGATACTGCTACACTTGTTGGGGCACCAGTCAGGCTTGCCGGGTTGGTGTCAAGTCAGTCGTTGCTCCTCAGTTCTTGTGGCAGGACTCTTCTTTGTCCACTCCTCCTCTGATACCAATCTGAAGATCTGGGATCAGGGGTCCCCCAAATACTCAATTTTGTTGAGGGGAGTGAGGGCCAATGGCTACTTAGCCCTGTGATCACTACCCCCCTAGATAACCACTTTCTTTGGGGAGTGGGCATCAACCGGTCTCAGAATTCCTAATTCCACCACACACAATATGGTGGAATTTCTAAAGTTGTGCTGACACACAGCTGGTCACCCTAGAGGTGTGTCCAGCCTGGCAGTGCAACACGCTTCCTGCACAGTTAATTTTCCTGCTTGTCCAGGTGCCCAAGGCTTTGGACAAAGGAGGGTGGCATCCTCTCCTGTGTAGGGTAACCAGAGTTGCATATCAAAGGCGGTGGGCTCTTTGAAGCTCCCCTGCCTTGGAATGCTAATCTGCAGGCCATCTATGGGAGGGGGTGTAAACACCCTCTGCCCCAACAGGCTTGGTTTCTGAACTCCTGAGAGCAAAGGCCCTCACCCTTGGGGTTCAGAAACCTATCTCTGGTGAGAGGCTGGTAAAAAACGGTCAGTCAGCAAATCAGTAGTAGGTTCATTCAGGAGCATGTATTAATAAATCCACCACTGGAATCAGTGCGGGTTTATCAATAAGAGTTGTTTGATACTGTAGACAATAGAGCTTTTGTTGCATTTATGCAGTCTCACCGACATTTCACCCTTCTGTATGGTCTGCAGTTTCTCTTCCCTAGCCAGGGCGCTATCATTCTCAGGAAGCAGGGTCTGCAGGTGAGCTTTAGTAAGGTTAGGACCCATGGGCAAGGGTCAATGTTTTGCAGAGTTCCTTCAGTTTGCACACCTTTTCGTAAGGACTCCGGTTGAGCGCCTCAAAACTACACTTTGCCTCTGACACAGTGTCAGAAAGTGCCTCTTTTGCAAAGTTAGCTCCTGCTTTTTGCCTAGTTTTGATGTGATTACAAAGGCAGTGCACAGGGTCCCTGGCAACTAGGTGCACAACCAGGTGCCCTGTGCCAGTGCTCCTTACTTAAAAACTGGTATTTCTGCCCCATGTAAGTCCCTAGTAACTAGTACCCTAGTGTATGAAGCTGGCACTGTATATACTATATCAAAATGAGGTATAGTGTGCACAGAGTCCAGTGGAACCCCAAAGGTAGGCAGAGGTAAAAGTAGCTCGCACCTTACTCTCAGTTTGTGGTAATGTGGGCGAGCATTAAGGCTTTATCAGAGGGTAGTGTTAAGCATTTGTTGTACACACTTAGGCAAGAAATTATGTCACACACTCAAAGACTGAAGTCAGACCAATTTGTTTTTATCAAAAATTGTTCTTTTATTTCTAGAACCAAGCCAAGCCTGCTGCAGGTAAGTGAATTAATACTTTGCAAAATCTTATGCAGTGTTTTACAGTTGTATGCAGGTTCAAATGCAGTTGGTTGAATTGCAGGTAAATCAACATTTTGAAATTACCTTTTAGTTAGTTTACAGATTACTGTGTACGTTACTTTTTAGATTACTTTTCAGATTACTTTTGCTAATCAGTGTGATATGCCCAAATATCACACTGAGACATCTCCTGAACAAAAGGTAAGTAAATAACTTTTAGTACATATGCAGTTTTTCAATGTTCCAAACAAACCAACTCCACACTTAAAATAATTTCAAGAAAAGCAGTCAATGCAATTCTATGGGAGGAAATTAAGTTAACGCTTCGCAGGTAAGTACTTATTTGTGGGTGTTTTGGTATTCTGGGGTTAGAACTAGGGTTCCTCCAGGGTCAAGGATGCACTCTTAAAACACCCTCCGAGACACTAGGGCGGCCAGATGTAGAGTGCTTTGGCC
Organism: Lissotriton helveticus; assembly: GCF_964261635.1. Taxonomy (NCBI): domain Eukaryota; kingdom Metazoa; phylum Chordata; class Amphibia; order Caudata; family Salamandridae; genus Lissotriton; species Lissotriton helveticus. The sequence continues at coordinate 782,751,319 of NC_136061.1, forward strand.
CAATGGGGGATAGGGGGCCTCTGGTTGGTGGCTGTTCATGAGTAGGGCACAAGGTTGTGGGAGCAAGGCTCCTGGTGTTCGGCTCAGGGCAAAGGGGGATCAGAGTTAGCACCCAAAGTACACCCGAGCGGCACAGGGGCGACTGGGTGCAGGGTGCTGTTTTGGCTTCGGGTGCGCCCTGTTGATTTCAATGGGGATGCTCCGGTAGCAGCAAAGACTGCAGGCTCGGGGACTAAGATCCTTTGGTGGTGACCACCAGTTGGAGAGGTAACTCTGGATGCCTGGGAATGCTGGGACACCGTTGGTTGGGCCACCCAAGGCCGTGGACGTAGGGTGCAGGGGTGTCATGAGTAGACAAGAGGTTTATTCTTTTGAATTGATCTTTTTTGGTCCCCTTGTTGGAAGCATCTTGTCCAATTCTATGAAATATCCAAACAGTATTATGTTCAGGATCCATCTGGCTTATCTTCCTCCCCTCCTGAAGGAAGTTCTTTATTCTGGCTCCTACTGGTGATGGGTGAGAGCAGCTGCAATTTCTGGGAGTCACTTGTTAATGGAGGGGTGCTAACCCTGGGAGGTTGTCCCATTCTCTGTGTTCTTCCTCGAAGGGACAGTCGTCCCTCTTGCTGGTACTGCAGTGCTGCGGTTTGACTGTTTCCAGAGAATGTCTGGTGTGATGTTCCTGACTGGAAGCTGCCTCTCCCTGTAGGCCTGCGAGATGGCACTGTGTCTTCATATTCCTCCTCTAACCTGCAATCGCCCCACTGGCTTTGCAGTATAGGGGGCTTTCTTGAGATGGTTCAAGGTGTCATCAACTGTGCTACCAAACAACTGTTCCCCTCTGAACAGGGTATTTAGAATGTGAGCCTGTCCCTTTGGCTTGAATCCCAATATTCACCACGAGTGAGGGCACAAGGTGATCCCCATCAATCATCAGCGTACACTGCCAATTTCAGCATGTGTTTGCAATGTATTTGCCCTCTTCTGCCAAGTGTACAGCTCTCTTCTTGCACTGATCTGCCAGGTGCTTTATCAGTTCAGCTATCCTCCCAGTGGTGGTAGGTACATCTATTCAGGAGGGCATTGGAATTGGAGATGCACCACCGGTTTGCTGCACTGCACTCAAGGTTTCTAAATATGAAGTCTATCCTTTTACTCTCCTTGTCAGGTTGGAGGGATGTTGGCCCTCTTCCGTGCTGTCTTTCCAATGATGATCGAATGAGCCGGCACTGTACCCTTAATGTACGCTGGGTCCTTAGATGAATACTTCTCATTTTTCTCTGCCCTTGGACTCACAGCTCTACAAGTGGCGAGTTCTTTTAATGCTTCTCTTTCTTGGTCTAGGGTGCTAGGAAACATTGGCAGGAAGTGGACCCGGGCTTGCGATGGCAAGAGGGTGTCCAGCAGGAAACAAGATAGCAGATTTTCTTCCTCCAGCTGAACTCCTTGTTTATCTGCAGCCTTCTTGGTAATCAGATTATAAATATTGTCATGGGGTGAAGGCCTTTACAGATACCAGTCCACACCTTCCTCCAGGGCATCTGTATCCAGGTCCTGCCACTGTGACTCAGTGTACTCGGATTTCCCAGAGCCCTGAAGCATGCCCTCTAGTTCCTCTTCTTCCTCCTCAGACGCTGTTGCCAAAGGAGTTTACATTTCTTTGACAACCTTTATGGATTTGTTGAAGTCCTTTAGTTTTTTAATTAAGGTGGCCATTTCTGCCTCAATGCACCTTTTCTTCCTTTCGATTTCTGCTGATAGTTCACTTGCACGAGGCTTGAAGTTAATTTTCTCTTCAGTGTCGAAGAATCCTTTGATGACTAATCAGTAAATCGATGCTCGTCTCAAGACCTTTCCTTTCTCGAGGTTGAATCTTTCCCTCGACTGTTCTTTGACTGGGTCTTTTCAGGAGATGTCCCACTTGCGGTGTCTCTTTCGTGGGATCCGAGGGGTTCTCGGTCTCTGGCCTGCCTTCGGTTGGTGTTTCGACAAAGAGGCTCCCTCTGATGCCCTGGAGTCCAATTTTCGCGAATCGCGGCCTTTTTTCAGGTTTTATATTTCTCTTACCTCCTGTCCTTTTTGTTTGCCTGGCCTTTGACAATCCTCAAGTCGGTGTCTAATATTTCTCCCTTGGTACTTTCCCTGACGTTTTCCTCATTATCGCTCGACATACCCAGGTCTCTCAGGAATGGAATTGTACCCTAATATGATGTGTTTGCCTCTGCCTTTCTCTCACCCACATGGCACAGGAGTTGCAGGCTTCACTTCAATGTTCTCCAGGCAGGCAAAAGTTGGCAACCAGGTTTTGGTACTTCTGCGAGAATTTGTAGTTGCAATTAGAGCAGAACTTGAATGGAGTCTTCTCCATTAGGCCCTACCAGGAGCCCCTGTCCAGGAATTATTGCCTAAAAAACGTTGAGACAAATAGACGCCTCTCGATTTCTTCTCTGGTACCTCTTTGTCTGTGTTCTTCTCCAAATTAGTTGAAACTTTCAGCGAACTTCTGACCAACTTCTTTGTGTTGGAGTCTTAAGCCAAACATCCAGACTCAACAGCGGAAAAAATAATCTGAAGATGGCGACCAAAGGTGGGAGCTTACGGAGGAGGAGGGCGTACAACATCACTGGAAGCACCAAAAAGGGTGTCAGTCAACACCCAATAGAAGAAAAACCAGCATTTGCAATGCAATAGGTCTCGCATTTCGAGAATTTGAGCTATTGCCTTTGTAAATGACAATGTCTTTTGTCTGTGTTTTAAAAACCTGCAAGCAGTACCTAAACATGCACTTTGTGCTTATATTCCTTGCTTATGAACAGGAAGGCTGGCAGTAAAAGAGGTGCAGTTACTGTCAGCCTTGCTTTCCATAAGCAATGACTATAAGTACCAAGTACAAATACAATTAGTCGCTTTGAAATGTGATAAAATAATTATTATATTAATTCCAGATTAGGTTTTACTCTATGTGGAGCTGATTAAGGGAAATTTATAGAAGGTCCAATATAAACCAGATGTGGTAGGTGCATTATAGCAAGCTGCACCTAGATGTCCCTAGTGAGCAAGGCACCAGCACTGCTTGTCTAGGTGCAGTACCACAAACTGCGCCTAGAGGTACCTAGTGAGCATCATAAACTTTGAAGATATGGTAAATCTACCCTACCCATTATGCATGACAAGCAAGACAGTACCACAAGTATGTTCAAATAGCTATGTCCACATATTCAATTAGTAGCTTTGAAATGGGACAACATTATTATATTAATTCCAGATTAGGTTGTACTCTATGTGGAGCTGAAGAATGGAAATTTATAGGTCTCATAAATGAGATGTGGTAGGTGCAGTACCGCAAGCTGCACCTTAATGTCCCTAGTGAGCAAGGCAATAGCACTGCTCGTCTCGGGAAGTAGCGCAAGCTGTGCCTAGAGGTCCCTAGTAAGCATCATAAACTGAAGATATGGTAAATCTACCCTATCCGTTATGCATTACATGCAAGACAGTACAGCGAGTACATTCAAATAGCTATGTCCATGTATACAATTAGTAGCTTTGAAAAGTGACAAATTAATGATTATATTAATTCCAGATTAGGTTGAACTATATGTGGAACTGATTAAGGGAAATTTATAGAAGGTCTACTATAAATGTGAGATATGCTAGCGATTAAAGTAATCACTGGCAATCTAGTTTCGGACTAAGTGAGTGTCCTGTCTGAAGGCCTTTTTAAGAAAGTAGTGCCTTGAGGCTGTAATTAAAACCTAGGATGTAAAAACACATGTAATAGGGGCTGTCCTCATGGGAGGTCACAAGAAGAGAGAAGGCGGTACTAAGGAGGGACTACATAGCCTACTGACCAATCAAAAGCCACCTTTTTACACAGGATAGGGACAGGAGCAATTTACAAAGATGGGTGGGAAGTGGAGCTTTATCTACATATATCAAAAAAGAGGGAGGCCTCCTTATTGGTAGGGGACAAGGAGGAATTACTGAGAGAATTAGGACAAGTCCCAAAACATACACTCATATGTGGTGAGCCCAGTTGTGTGTCTGCCGTATATCTCAAATAGTTCTATGAAACCTATAGGAATCTGAGGTTCAAAAATAACAAAAATAATATACCATGTATGTATAAAATACCATGGTATATTATTTTTGTTATTTTTGAACCTCAGATTCCTATAGGTTTCATAGAACTATTTGAGATATACGGCAGACACACAACTGGGCTCACCACATATGAGTGTATGTTTTGGGACTTGTCCTAATTCTCTCAGTAATTCCGCTTTATCTACATATCCTGAATACAGCATGTCTTGAAGAGACAGCGCAAGCGCTGCCTAGGGGAGACATAAACATAGAAGGACTACAAAATAATAGAGAATTCCAGACTCAAACACTAGATTGCAGAATAATGCACAGCATGTGAATTCAGAAAAGATTCACAATGCCAACAAATTTCTCATCAAGCAGAAAGAACCGCCGATAGATCATTCTGAAGTTAAATAAAATAACTGGACTTGATCACAATTGTGAATTAACCTGTATTGTGTGCTTTTAGAAGATTAACAGTACACAGAAAATGCACATTCTTCAATTTCTTGCCAGTAACAGATTGGCAACATAATACAGGTAGATAATTGCCTAGTCGCTCCAAAATAGTTGTAATCTATGATTATTTAGATTCTACAACTAATGAAAACTCACTGAAAGAATGCAAGGAACATTTGCACACAAGGTTAACATTTAATCCCTGCTATCCTTGTAATATGCATTCTTTTTACAGTAATTGGTATTTTGCACAGCTCAGAATAAACCAATAGAGGCTCAAATGTCTATAATAATAAAGATCACAGCATGAGTCAGTAGATTCTATGACAATTATATTTGTAGATCTCAAATTGCAAAGATCTTGTTCTACCAGACTAGGCACATGTGGTGAACAATGCCACATGCAGAGACAATAACACTTGCAACTAAAAATAGGTTTTACAAATCAATTTGTTAGAGAATAACTTATTGGTAGAGCGTAAGCCTAGAAATAAACAAAGAGAAAAAGGAACAAAATCACCAAAGCAGACAAAGGCAAAACGAAAAAACAAAAAACACTAAAACTGGAATAAAATTTGAATCTACACATTTTGACATGCTTGCAGACTAGTGACAAACAGATCATTAAATTGCCACCACACACTGATGCATTCACTAATATTCTAGACATCATAAGCACCATGAAGGGCCAATGTAAACTGACGGACTGTTAAAAAGTCCTTCTCTTTGACAATCCTAGATAGAATGGTCACAACTATTATGCTCATTATTAATATATCATCACATTCTACAGCTAGAATTCAATGGTAGCCTCCAATCAGAATAGTGATGTATGGAATAGACAAACATCACAAAAATATCATGAAAAACAGTAAACCCAGCAAACGTAATATTGCAGTTTAACATTGTGAATGTATATTCACAAAAATAGTACGAATTCTGCTTGTTCAAAATGTGACTTACATTTTGTTTCTTCTTGTCCTGAACTAGGGCCACATAACGTAGTGCAATCTTGGTCAAAGTAGTAGCAAGTGAGGCAGCAACAAAAAAGTCTCCTTCAAGCAGGAATCCCCTAAGTGGAGGTCTAAAGCAAAATAAATAGGAAATAAGGCCAAGGTTAAAGGCAGCAGCACCATTACCATCAGAAAAAGTGAACAATGATTAACACAATTTAACTCCAGTAGCTTTTCTCTTTTATTTAAGTTTGTTCCTACTCCTAACTGTACCGATTTAACTTTAATAACATTGCTAGCTAGAACACATTATTGACAGTCTAACTTGGCACATTCAAAATAGGGTTACTCTATGAATGATGGGGACTAAAGGTCTGAAAACCTTGATAAAAATCACTGCCAATGGTTCCCAGAAATCTGGGCTGCTGGAAAGTGCGAAGCTGTAGTTGGTGAGGGCATCTCACTCTCTGTTTTCTGGCATGCTACCACTGTTTGACAGGGCAGCAGTGTGAAGTATTAGACAGTGTGCTACATATTGAGCACTGTCCGTATGGAGTATGTGCTCCAGGCTACAGCAAGGAAGTGGAGTTTGCTTGGTTCCGGCCATGCTCCACTTGCTGTACCTCAATGTCAGCTCTGCCAGTTTTGACCTGCACCATGGCAAATGCATTATAGGGAAAGCAAAGACTAAACTTGTATACTTGAACAGTTTGGTGTACTATATACAAAATACTTAATATTTAAGCAAATGAATGGATGATTGTTGCTAATCGGTTTTTAATACAAACCCTGCATTAATTCATCATCAACTTTCTTCATATTTCTGAAATAGATACAGCGTAAATGCTACACTGGCAACAAAGACTAATACACTGGCACCTGTGCGCACTATAAAGTTCCTTCATGGTACCTTAGAGTATTAATACGCAATCTTTTGTCTAAGAGGTCCCTTCCTTAAAGCAAGGAACACATTCAGTCGTAAAGATCAAAAGCAATACATACTGATTTACACTCAAGCTTACACTATGTGTTCCAGTGTTTGTGTGCACTATGAAATGGACTGGCATTTATGTTTCACTTGCTTCAAAAAAGAAAAAAAAAAAAAGTTAGGCTCCTCCTGGAAGAAGTTGTTTTGTTGACCTATGTCCGAAAATGGTTTGTGTTCAATTAGAGAGGAAGAGAGATGGGATGATTTTGTGTGGGTGCGTACACTAGAGTGTGCGAGTGTGTACACACGTGTATTGGTGTTTGTGTGTATAAGAATGCGTGTGTTTTTAGATAGAGACCATAAAGGTATAGTGCGAGTTTTCACAACTCTTTTCTACAGACTCCATCTACCAGTTTTTCATACTAGTTTTCCTTGACGTCCGTGTTCGTGTACTATGCTGCAATTGAGTACTTATCTTATTTTTCAACCGAAAACAATTTGGAAAATCTAGCCAAATACCCTTTGCAGAAGTAGACTGCATTTAGAACAAGCACTGTCAAAGCTAATAGGTCTAGTGCTAGCTGTCCATGCTTGTCTTGTCATAGTTTCTGTATAACTGCTTTGTTGGGGGTGCAGTAATTCCCTGGACAATACATAAAAAGATCCACGGCTAAAAGCAAACATTTTTTGGGGGATCTCAGAAGCGTTCCTTGCCTTAGTAGTACATGGGACTCAAGGGAACTACTATGTGTGTGGATGTGCTTCTTGTGAAACAGCATAGTACTGTCACTTGCAGTGCGGTCGTGGGCAGAAGAAAACTGTGGATGACACAACAGACCAATTAATGAAAAGGCAATGTAAGTATAAGTATATATATATATATATATATATATATATATATATATATATATATATATATATATATATATATATATATATATATATATATATATATATATATATATATATATATATATATATATATATACACACATTTTTTTTAATATTAAGTGTCTTGACTAGCAGCAGACTTAAAAAGATAACCTAGTTCATCTCTTTAAAGGCTTTTTCTCAGACTGTATGAACATTAAAGCGTTCCGGAATCTCGGCACATAGAAGCCTAATCTAATTCAACATCTTCTCTGGCAGACTAGAACATGTGGTCCCAAATACAAAGGTATGGACTAACCTACAAGAAGCTACTCTGTAAAATGAAAACTGGAGTAATTTATGTCAGCTGTAAGAACATTTCAACTGCTTGTATAGTGTTGGACTTGTTCCTTTCTGCAGGCTCACACCAAACATGCTGCCTTCGCCCTCCTGTTTTCTGAAATAGTATTTGTTGGTTTTAAGGACCCTGCACACTTTACCACTGCTACCCAGTGCTAAAAGGCGTGCGCTCTGTCCTTTAAACAAGGAAGAATTGGTTATTACTCAATTGGTCAATTTAATTTAAATCCCTAGTAAAGTAGCCGCTAGGCCTGTGCAGGTAAAGAGTGGTGGGTGGGGGATTTCCACAAACTATGACTAGGAACAATTATTGATTTACTGAACTTTCCCTCGTTGTAGTCTTTAGAAATCCCTCCCCTCCCCACCCCGTCCCACCGCTCTTACCTGCAAAGGCCGCGGATGTAGTAAAGTGGTATTATATGTGCTCATGGCCTGTAAATTAAATGCTACTAGTGGGCCCGTAGAACTGATTACGCCACCCTCTTAAGTAGCTGTTTAAACAGGTCTCAGGCCTGCCATTGTAACCTATGTGTGCAGTTTTAAGCTGCCATCTCGACCTGGCAAAACACACAAAATTTGTCAGGCCCAAACCCTGCTTTTAATACATGTTAGTCACCCCTACAGTAGGCACTGGAAAGCACAGAGGGTAGGGTATATGTACTTTTTTTTGTTTTTCATGTCCTAGTGGCAAAAAACTAGCTTTTTACTACTGCAGGGCCTACTTCTACAATAGGACAACATTGTAGTTACCTAGTTACATTTATTAAGCTGTGATTGCCAATTGGGAGCAAGTCGGTTATGGTGTGTAAAGATCTGTAATTAAAAACACTCACTGTAAAGTCAGATTTTTACTCACAATTCTAGAAGTGCAACTTTTAGAATGTTGGTATCTTCTTGTCCTAAAAATGTGGTGCCTGCAGCCTGATCTTGGATCACATGATTAGGTGTAGCTGACAGTAGGTTCTTGTTTATAGCTTCCAGACAATTAGACAAAGGGAAGCTAGATGTTGGCAAAATAGGCCAGTCTGAGTTAATGAGGGGTAGGGGTGAGGGGGTTAGTTTCACCTTCCACACTTGCACATCACAAAGTCTCTCTCTTTCTGTGCACCCCACAAAGAGTTTCTCACTAGTCTATTGGGACCCCAGACAAGATGGGGCCAGGACAGGGAGGAATGCTGTATTTGCTCACTGTCCAACATATAGGTATGCCACCTTAAATGTTGAGTGTTATCTGTTTAGGGGTAATCTAGTCTTCATACACTCTAGTAGTGTGATGCTTCATCATCGGGTTTACCCTGATTCTTAAAGGTCAGGATGGGCTCAACCGCCTTTCAGGAAGCTCTTACAGGAAAAAGACCAGGGGGCTTAGCTGGGGATTAAAATTCCCTAAACTGCTCCAAGATATCCCTTTGTTGAAAGAGTAGTCAGGGATGTTAAAATTAAAAAGTATGTAGGTTTTTAGGATTTGATGGTCCTAAGACCCCATGTCAAACCAACAAGTTTCAGCCCTACCCTAAGACCTAGATAGGTCCAGGGCTTTCATCAGGGTTATACGGTACACCGCAATGGTTCGTTCAGCGTATTCCACTAAGAAGGGATACTTTGGAGCAGTTGAGGGAATTTTAATCTCTAGCTAAGCCCCCTGGTTTTTTTTGTAAGAACTACCTGAAAGACAGTTGAGCCCACCCAGACCTTTAGGAGTCAGGGTGAACCCGATGATAAAGCACAACACTACCAGAGTGTGTGAGGGTTATTTAAAGTAAAGGAAGTATTTCCTTCCCTGTATTTAGAAGTGTGGGGTCAATGTGAAGACTAGCTTCCCTTCCCCCTTAACCCAAAACAGATCACACCAGGCATTTAAGGTGGGATACCTAGAGGTTGGACGTTTCATTAAATACGGAGAACGTATACCCACTCCACAACCCCCATACCAATCCAATTATGGTGAAAGGGTCTCTCTACCCTCCAGATCTGAAAGGGATTCCCTTCACAGATCAAAATTTATAAAACTATTTGTTCACTGACCTTGATATTCATCAGCAAACAATTTAGGTAGAGTAGCTTTCTTTTGTGTAAAGAAGGGTTTGTATCTTTGTTGCCTTTAATGTCATTCACTGAGCTTTTTGTTGGTATGTCACTATTGTTGGACAACATCCTTTCCTCATGTGAATAAGATGTAGGTAGAGTGAATGAACTGATGATGTGAGTTGTGGCTTTCCTCGTGATCACTGTCCAGCTCAAATAGGCTTATTAGAAATGTTATAATGCCTGCAAGTATTGTTTATACGACACAGATTTTCAAAGTAGTTTTGAACAAAGATATTTATCCAACCCAGGCCACACGGTTTTAATATATGTACAGCGCTAAAAATCACACCCCATACTACTCATAATTAAAACAGTTGGTTTACTCTATGAAGATACTGCAACATTCATTTCATGCACCAAAAAGTAGATTTTGTTTTTAAAAGGCAAATCTACATTATTTGTATTAATGCCTCAAAAGGGGGGAGAAAGGGAGAAAGAGGGGGAGAAGAGAGACTGTCTCTCTCTCTCTCACACACACACACACACACACACACACACACACACACACACACACACACACATATATTCACTGAAAAAACCATAGGTTATAGACCATATATAGTTAGGAATTAGCATTTAAAAAACCTTATTTTACTCACACAAAACCATTGAAATTCCATATATAGTTAGTTGCACTAACTATATATCGCGCACCCGCAATCCACTGCTGATCATGTCACATATTACATCATTCATGACATGGTCAGTGACATCACTGATGACATCACTGATGACATCTCAAATGACATCACTGATGACATCACTGATGACAACATCCAGTGACTATGTTTCTGTAAAGTTAAAATATGTCTTACATATTGAAGAATGAGTGGATGTATAAGTGTCTGGATGAAGGATTTAGTAGGTGCATGCCTGACTGTATGAGTGAGTGATTAAATGTGTCTCACTGAGTGCATGGGTTAGTGACTAAACTGTCTTAATTTGTGCATCATTATGTCTGTTGTTCTGTAAACTGCTGCATGTGTTGATCAGTAGCTATATGAGTAACTATATGGGTTATTGATTGGTTGCCCAAGTATTTGTATGGGAGACTGAGTGTGTGTGTGTGGGTGGCTGGGAGGTGTATGACTCTGTGCATAGATGTGTGAGCAGTTGATTCACTAGATGTATGGGTTCCAAAAGTGCATGTGGAAACAGCTGTATGGGCGGTTGACTGTGTGCATGAGTGTATTGGTGAGTGAATGGATATCTCAGTGCTGCATGTCAAAGTAAGTACATATGTAAAACACAGTACATGTGAGAGTTGACATATATAAATAACTGTGCATAAGAGCCAGTGAATGTGTGAGTGGCTGTATGGATCACTGTGAACTTGTATCAGGGATTGTATAATAGAGTAAATATGTGTTAGTATATGTTTGAATAAGTAAGGTGTGTATAACTGTATAGTTGAGGAAATGGAGGTGTGATTGATTCTTTGCATGACTGACTAGGTGTGTGAGTAACTCCATGGATGAGTGACAGTCTGTGAGTGTCTGTTTACACTGAGTGTATCTAAGGTTATATTAGAGTCTGAAGAGGTTCATCGTATTATCACATGAATGATGTCATCAGTGATGTGATCAGTAATGTCAAATGAGATGTCATCAGTGATGTCATCAGTGATGTCATTTGAGATGTCATCAGTGATGTCATTTGAGATGTCATTTGAGATGTCATCAGTGATGTCATTTGAGATGTCATCAGTGATGTCATTTGAGATGTCATCAGTGATGTCATCAGTGATGTCATTTGAGATGTCATCAGTGATGTCATCAGTGATGTCACTGACCATGTCATGAATGATGTAATATGTGACATGATCAGCAGTGGATTGCGGGTGCGCGATATATAGTTAGTGCAACTAACTATATATGGAATTTCAATGGTTTTGTGTGAGTAAAATAAGGTTTTTTAAATGCTAATTCCTAACTATATATGGTCTATAACCTATGGTTTTTTCAGTGAATTTTCAAGGTTTTGTAAATGCTAATTCCTAACTATATATGGTCTATAACCTATGGTTTTTTCAGTGAATTTCAATGGTTTTTTAATAGCAAATATCATAAGCTGTCGAATGTCAAGTACGTGGTAAGTGAAAACATTTTCGTGTTTATGCACACTGATCTGCTTTGAATGGTGCCCCCCCCCCTCATTTCTATTAGGAGTACTCTCTCTTTGCAGATAGTGAAAGGTAGTTAACGCAGGCCTTTGCCCCCGTTGTAATCCGTCGTGCCTGCTTCTCTCTCCATTTGATTGATTGTTATCCAAGTATTTACTGTTTTAGAATTAGTTCTCTTTGGTTCATTCTCTATTTACAAACAAACACAGTCGCAATACTCTGTTTAGTCTTTGCAGATAACGAAAAATCGTGTAAAAAAAAAGAAAAGGAATCGAGTAAAATCAGTAGGCCACTAATGGGATCTCTTTTTGACCTCGCTAAAATAGAAACATTAGGAACAACCCCTCATGACAAATACAAAACTAGTGAGATGAACTGAACTCCACACAATGATGGCTGCAAAACAGCTCGGCTCCGCCACCCACCCCGCCCAAAATAACGATAAAGAGCGGCTGCCATGATTGGTTGCGGAATGGCCACAACGGAGCTACGAAATGGTGCTGCTCTCATGCTAACCCCAGCTTCAGTCTGAAACATCCAGAAACACTGTAGACTACCAATTCGATCAGTTCCGGTAGCGCCCCAATGTAACCCGGTAGAGAAGAACTAGCCCTCCCCTCTTTGACTGATGGTTCTTGTTGCCTGTCCCTTCTGTTGTCATTTAACAGAACTATTTAGCCTGCTGAAAGGGGTTGTGTTCCGACCGCTGGTTGGTGGAGACATTTTGACTATATTCTGGACCTGCGTTGTCGCGTAATGCGTCATATGACGCGCCGCGTTAGCGCATCCGGAAGTCATCCGGGGCGCGCATCGCGTAACGTAAGCATAACAAGTCATGTGACTTGTTAATAAAACTTTTCATTGGTTCATTTTACTTTTCTTATTGTAATGATGAAAGGCTTGGTCATATCACCTAAAAATTACGCTTTTCATTACTTCCGAACATTATTTTTTCTTAAATATATGTTATAATGTTCCAGGCTAATGTACTTTCCCGGAAATTTTACAACTGTCCTGCAAGTAAAATATATTCTTTTTTCGAGAAAAAGAGCGTTTCTTCGTCCCATGACGGAGCCGTTGAGCAAAAGAGGGTCGACCTGCTGTCTTAGTCGCCGATACGCCTGAATATGAGATTCTTATCGATCACTTTATGTTGCAGGAATAGAAAACACAACAGCTCTTGACCATTTATCTTTACTGCGTTCCTTCGTATTATACCTTTTACCCTTCATGTAATTGGTCTGCTTTATTTCACTTGCCTTTTAATGATTCTAAAACAGTGACTATTATTAAAAACTTTACCAATGTATATACTACTACCATGTTTTCTTTTAAAAACCTTTATTGTGAAAATTTCATTATACAAATACGAGCCTATAACCACGTGGGCCTGCCACGGAGCAAACTGTAATCGTATATGATGAATAGACATTTACACTGTAGAGGAACGTAACGGGCGGGCCATTAGGTTGCAAGAACTAAGGTGTCTAACAGTTACGGAATCGGTGGACGTACATTTTATAATTAAAATATGACAGGGCCAGTTACAATAAAATTATCTAGATATACATTTGCGGGCAAGTACCATGGGTGACGTTAATTCGAACTTTCAACAGTACAGTAATCAATAACACATCAGAACTTAATATCAATAGGGATGTCGAAATATTCAATCAATTCTCGTCCCCGCCCGCCATGTGCTTCAAAACTGCATACGTATCTCGTGATTTCAAGGTTCTGCAACCAGTACACAACAAGGAGTTACGAGTCCCATTTATTCCGGCGCCATTTTGGGCGAGGACGGGCAGGTCCAGGATATAGTCAAAATGTCTCTACCAACCATCGACTATGATGATGTTCATATGCTGTATTTATTAGAGTAACACTCATCTGTCCACATGAAATTAATTTACCACAATCTAAACATGTCATTTTAATCTTTCCAAAGTTCTTCTAAATATTTGGGACCGTTTCCCTTGCCTCTGAAGCTCTCAGTGCCACTTCTTTGATGAATGTACTAGCAGGTCAGGGGTTCTCCTCCAAATCTCTCTTTTATGCAGCACTATAATTAATTGGTGCCACCTCTCCATATGACGATGCATGGTATAGTTACCACAACTATATTTTTTTTCGGTTCCTCTGGAGAGTTCATCGTGGCAGATGAAGCGTGTAACGTACCGGGCATTTACCTTTTTTTGCATGTACAGGAAAGGAAAAAAAAAATCGAGCGTCCGAGTTCTAAGATTGTCCCAGGGCCATTTTAGTGGACCAGGCCCAAATCCAAAGAACAGGCCACCATTTTGAGAGTCCTCTTGCAGCCGCCTGTCGCTGTAGCATCAACAGCAGCCGAAACTCAGCTGAATGGCAACTGAAACGGTAAAGGGGCGCCCCACTACAGCAGACGAGCCTCCACCTAGGAAGGCCCATTCACGCCGGCTCCCCCCCCCCCCCCTTTCGGGCACCCCACGCCGTTATTCGGAGCAGTATTGTAGGATGGCCACACCAGTGCGGCAACTTGCTAGACATCACCCCGGTGGTAAACGAATCTCAACGCCTTGTGGTGTCTTCTATTCAGAAAACATTGTTATGCTGCCTTCGACCTATTCGCCGCAAGTGCGCACACAACTCAACTGCATAGCTTGCTAGACACCACCTCGGTGCCATCCGGATCTTGGAATGTCAGCGCCTTTTGGTGTCTTCTCTTCAGAAAATATTGTTGCGCTGCCTTTGGCCCCATTCGCACATCGGTCCGCAACTTAGACATCACCTCGGTGCCATCCGGATCTTGGCATCTCAGCGCCTTGTGGTGTCAGTCAGAAAATATTGTTGCGCTGCCTTTGGCCCCATTCGCACATCAGTCCGCTACTGACACCATCTCACAGGCCAACAGGGCGCCCCACGCCGACTTTTACCATTGTAGGATGGCCACACCAGTGCCACAACTTGCTAGACACCACCTCGGTGCCATCTGGAACTTGGCATCTCAGCGCCTTGTGGTGTCTTCAATTCAGAATATATTGTTGTGCTGCCTTTGGCCCCATTCGCACATCGGTCCGCTACTGACGCCATCTCACAGGCCAACGGGGCGCCCCACGCCGACTATCAGCATTGTAGGATAGCCACACCAGTACAGCAACTTGCTAGACATCACCTCGGTGCCATCCGGATCTCGGCGCCCCACTGCAGATGAAGTGCCTCTCAACTATGAAACCACCACGGTGACATCCGGATCTTGGCGCGTTGTGCTGCCTTCGGCCTATTCGCACATCGGTCCGCTACTGACGCCATCTCACAGGCTAATGGGGCGACCCACGCCGAGTTTCAGCATTGTAGGATGACCACACCAGTACAGCAACTTGCTAGACATCACCTCGGTGCCATCCGGATCTTGGCATCTCAGCGCCTTGTGGTGTATTCTCTTCAGAAAATATTGTTGCGCTGCCTTTGGCCCCATTCGCACATCGGTCCGCAACTTAGACATCACCTCGGTGCCATCCGGATCTTGGCATCTCAGCGCCTTGTGGTGTCTTCTACTCCGAAAATATTGTAGAAAATATTGTTGCGCTGCCTTTGGCCCCATTCGCACATCAGTCCGCTACTGACACCATCTCACAGGCCAACAGGGCGCCCCACGCCGACTTTTACCATTGTAGGATGGCCACACCAGTGCCACAACTTGCTAGACACCACCTCGGTGCCATCCGGATCTTGGCATCTCAGCGCCTTGTGGTGTCTTCAAATCAGAAAATATTGTTGCGCTGCCTTTGGCCCCATTCGCACATCGGTCCGCTACTGACGCCATCTCAAAGGCCAACGGGGCGCCCCACGCCGACTTTCAACATTGTAGGATGGCCACAGAAGTGCGACAACTTACTAGACACCACCTCGGTGCCATCCGGATCTTGGCGCGTTGTGCTGCCTTCGGCCTATTCGCACATCGGTCCGCTACTGACGCAAACTCACAGGCCAACGGGGCGCCCCACGCCGACTTTCAGCATTGTAGGATGGCCACACCAGTGCGGCAACTTGCTACACACCACCTCGGTGCCATCCGGATCTTGGCATCTCAGCGCCTAGTGGTGTCTTCTATTCCGAAAATATTGTTGCGCTGCCTTCGGCCCCATTCACACATCGGTCCGCTACTGACGCCATCTCACAGGCCAACGAGGCGCCCCACGCCGACTTTCAGCATTGTTGGATGGCCACACCAGTGCGGCAACTTGCTACACACCACCTCGGTGCCATCCGGATCTTGGCGCGTAGTGAAGCTGCAGCAGCTGCAAATAAGCTTCAGACAGTGTTACAACCGCTGCTCAGAACTCTCAACTATGACACCACCTCGGTGCCATCCGGATCTTGGCGCGTTGTATTGCCTTCGGCCTATTCGCACATCGGTCCGCTACTGACGCCGCCTCACGTGCCAACGTATTTTCTCCGCATTTTATACCCTATGCCGCATAACAGGTCATGTGACTTGTTTATAAAACTTTTCATTGGTTCATTTTACTTTTGGTTTCCTAATGATGGAAGGCTTGATCATATGACCTAAAAACAACACTTTTCATTGGATGAAAACTTTTTTTTTTCCCCCAAACGATGAAAGCCCCACCTTGTTTCTGGATGTTTCAGACTGAAGCTGGCGTCAGCATGAGAGCACCACCATCTCGTAGCTCAGTCGTGGTCATTCCGCGAGCAATCATGGCAGCCGCTCCCCACCAGAAGCCTGCAGGAGTCGGGGCCCCCAAAACTTTTGATGAATTCTCAAGGCGGAGGGGACGCTTTCGAGAATGGGGTCCAAGACCTAGCAGACAAGCGTCCGATTTCCAAGGTGTCCCAGGGCCATTTCAGTGGACCAGGCCCAAAAAGGAAACAGCCTGCCGCCATTTTGAGAGTCCTGTGACAGCCGCCTATCGCTGCACCGCAAGAGTGGGCGCAACTCAGCTGAATTGCGGCTTTTGACACAGTGGACCAAAAACGGACGGAATGGCAACTGAAACGGTAAAGGGGCGCCCCACTACAACAGATGACACTCCACCTGGAGAGGCCCGTTCACGCCGCCTCCCCCGGGGCGCCCCACGCCGTTATTCGGAGCAGCATTGTAGGATACCAAAACCAGTGCGGCAACTTACTGGACATCACCTTGGTGCCATCGTTCTGCTGCCTTGGAACTATTCGCACAACAGTTTGCTACTGATGACCCACCCCCCGCGACGCCCCACGCCGTTATTTGCTGGGTGGCAACTTACTAGACATCACTTTCGTGTCATCTAGATTTCAGCGCGTTCTGCTGCCTTGGAACTATTCGCACAACAGTTTGCTACTGATGACCCACCCCCCGCGACGCCCCACGCCGGAAATCTGGACGTTGTGCTGCGTTGGGACTATTCGCACAGCCGACCGCTACTTCGTTGTTTTTCCCTAAAAATGTTTATATGTTATTACTATTTTTGTTTTCTTGTATATATTTATAAATTATTAAAGTTTTATAATCTTACTACTTTGTCGGAGTGCTATATATTTTTAATGTGACACATAATTGTAAAAACTTTGATGTACAAAGAGTCATCCCTGGAATCTTCCGCTTCAGGCTCGGTCCCCTCCCCAATCACAATACAGGATGGTTTTCAGATAATAGCAACGCTTCTGCTGTGACGGATCTCATCGAGTGTGGGCCTTGATCTACTATAACTCCTTTGAAGAGGGGTGATTCTTTACAGCTGTGGCCATAAACTACATCTGCAGGGCTAGCTGATACCCTAGGACCAGCCTGGACAATCGGACACAGAGGAAAAGGAGTGTCAGAGGGTGCGGTAGTGAATAGGGCGAAAGGGAGGTGTCGGGCGGGCACAGGGTGTGATTCTCAGGGAAGAGCAGCGCAGATGGGGGGAGGTTTATTACCCATGCATAAGACAGAGAGCGGGGGTGACCACTGCCTGGGGGAGATGCTTGCGAGGGTGGGGAGCCATGCTAAGGATCGACAGCGTGCACAGAGTGGGTCTGGTCAAGGCATCTAAAATGGCTGCCGTGCACGACAAAAGTGTGGCATTTGAAAAAAGACAAGATGGCGCAGACAATGTTTTTCAACACTTCCTGATTTCCTTCGAATCGAACGTTAACAGACGTTGGGGCATATTACCAAAGTTAAGCGATATTTATCCCTAACGATGCTTAGCAACGATTTTTTTACCGTCAGAAATTATCGCAGATAAACCTTGCTATTATCAAGGTTTATCGCAAATACGATAAAAAACGACCGCAATGCATTAATATCGCTGAAAACTCAGCGATATTCATGCATTACCGAGCTAATGCTCTTAGCCATGTTATCCACCTCCCATTGGATAACATGGCTAAGAACTGCTCAGGGCAGGTGGTAGCTTTTGGAGATATTCGCGCTTATCTCGACTATTTCCAAAAGTTGATAATAGGAGATAGCGATGTTAGCGACTGTTTCCAGTCGCTAACATCTTGGCATGCCCACTTTGCATGTCATTAGTGATAAATATCACTCACATGCAAAGTGGGGCCCAAGATGGTCGCTATCTTCTACTAGCCGTCGCTAACTGGTGTTAGCAACAGCTAGGTAATACACATATAATTTTATCTCCGCGAAGCGGAGCGCTGTTACAGATATATATCTTGTTTTTGAACGTTAATTTCTCAAAATGCACTGAAGCACATATATTGAGACCTAGCAAAGGCACATCGGGCTACCAGTCCCTAATATTTTACCAAGTTTCGTGCAAATCCATTCAGCTGTTCGATCCTACCGAGAGACAAGATGGCGGCCGCTACGGACTGTTTGGAATGTTTACAGACACCGGAGAGCCAATCAGCTTCGCTTCGCAAAGCTCCGTAACGCGAAAAGTACGCGAAGCGGTGCGCTGTTACAGATATATATCTTTTTTTGAACGTTAATTTCTCAAAATCCACTGGAGCACATATATTGAGATCTAGCAAAGGCACATCGGGCTACCAGTCCCTACAATTTTGCCAAGTTTCGTGCAAATCCATTCAGCTGTTCGATTATTATAATTTTTTTTTTTTTTTTGCCCCGCGGGGCCCTTTTAAAACCTCCACATCAAACCTAAACGGTCAGGGAGGATCTACTATGCCCCCTTATGGTCATTTGCCCCTTCGGTTTGGCCTCCGCTTGTCTCTCGATCCTACCGAGAGACAAGATGGCGGCCGCTACGGACTGTTTGGAATGTTTACAGACGCCGGAGAACCAATCAGCTTCGCTTCACAAAGCTCCGTTGCGCGAAAAGTACGCGTCCTGGAGCGCTGCCCGGTCCGCTGTTACAGATATATATCTTTTTTTAAACGTTAATTTCTCAAAATCCACTGTAGCACATATATTGAGACCTACAAAAGGCACATCGGGCTACCAGTCCCTACAATTTTGCCAAGTTTCGTGCAAATCCATTCAGCCGTTCGGGCTAAAAGTGAGGCCAACCGCCCTATGGAAAACTCAATGTTAAAAACACGTTTTGGGACCCCCCTTTTTTCTCGGCCCCCCCTTGACGAACCCCCCCCCAAATTTTCAAGAGCTACTCAGAAACAAAATGTGCCATTTTCCTGAAAATTTCAGCCAATTCCGTCCACAAACGCCAAAGTTATTAGACATAGAATTTTCAAAAATCCCATAGAGAAAAAATCCTAACTATATATACCTACTGGCGACCGCCAGTAGGTAATATATATATATATATATATATATATATATATATACACAGTCAGAGTGGTGGGAACATAAATCCCTTTCCCAGTACTTGATGGTCAAACGTGTTCCACGAGGTCTCAGGAGCACTTTGGCTCCAAGCTCTGAAAACCCAGACCCGGCTATGTTAGCGGAATGGGCTGAGACGAATTTGGAGTACTCTGCACGTTTAATGGCTATCCTAGCAAAATATGCGGACAGTGACAGGAGGAAATTGCAGATTGAAATTGAAGCTGTGGAAGTTGAATTGACCTCAATAGGAATCACGGAGCAAACAACTAAACTACGAGATGAAATGATGACAAGGCTTGCAAAAGAGGAAGACATAATCAAAAAGAGAAAAACTTTTAAATTTGAGCGGGACAGACTCGATTACCTTCATGGCCAGATCTTTACTTTCGCGCGCCGGTTTGACAACATTAAGGCGCAGGTGGGAAAAGGCAACCAAAGAATTAGACAAGGCGCCACTACATCGGCTTCCTCCACTGATCTGAGCTCTGCAGCGGAAAGCGACTCGGACAATGACCAAAGGAGAAAAAACTTGCAAGAGGGGTTTACCAAATTGTCTCTGGCGCAAGAGGTGAACTGCCTCTGCGAGAGCCGTCGAGACACACTAAGATCGAAATCGAAAGTAGACCCCAAACAAAACGGCAAAGGGCCAACATCAAACGCCTCCAGCGCCACAAATGCCACGAGAGGAAATATGGCCGGAGGGAAGAGGGGCAATCGAGGAAACAGGGGCAATTAGAACAGATTCCAAACACAAGTACAAGCTTCAACCTCAACCCAACAACAATCATAAATCTGACTGATATTATTCGGACTACAAAGGAGAAACAGATTTTGGATTTGGGGCTATCCTGCTGTCCCCCGAGCAATATGAACTATGCAAATTTAAGGATGGACACTTTCCGTTTTATTAGAAAACTTAAATTGAGTAAATACCATCGTTTGCATCCATACAGGGAACAAAGAAATTTGGGTGCATCGAGTCCCACGTTGCACGCAACTGGAGTGGATGTAACCCTTAACGAAATATGGGATTTGCAACAGGAGGGTCAGACTGAGGTGCAGCCCCTGTTATCAGACAATAACGTTGAAAGTGTTCCAGGATTTACTTCCTTCAGAAAGAAATCCACCTTTTTGCCTATCATGACACACGACAGTCTAGATTTGTATCAGGACTCTGTCATAAAAGACTTGAAGAAACTGTATGTGACCACCAACAAAAACATGCCATTTTAAGCCGACAGAATCAAGTTACAACAATTTGATCGGTAAACTTAAAGCTGACAAAAATGTGATTGTGAAACAGGCGGATAAAGGGGGAAATATCGTTCTGTGGCATCGTGATAACTACATAAAAGAAGCTGAATCACAACTGAGTGACTTGGATTGTTACAAAAAAAGCAATCTCACTGCAATAAAAACAGCTTGGTCGGAGCAAAACTCTAAATTAATGGTATGGAGGAGTGGCGGCCTCATTTCAAATGATGAATTCAAGTTTCTTAAGAAAGACTGTCCGGTGATACCTACCCTATATTTATTGCCGAAAGTTCACAAGAACTCATCTATACCACCTGGAAGGCCAATTCTTTCGGCAGTAAACAGTTCCACGGAGAACATTTCCAAATATATTGACTTTTTTCTGCAGGAGTGGGTAAAAATATTACCTTCTTATGTGAAAGACACAACAGATTTTATCTGTAAGCTGAATAATCTTGAATGGAATGACAATTACATCTTAATGACACTAGACGTTACCTCCTTGTATACGTACATAAGACATTGTGACGGCATAAAAGCCGCTGAGCACTATTTGTCCAAACGTCCAGAGAATTGTTCCAGCCATAATCGTATGATTTTAGGCATGTTAAAACTCTGCTTGGAACAGAATTATTTCATCTTTAATGGACAGATTTATCAGCAATTGAGAGGGGTGGCCATGGGGGCTTGCTTCTCCCCCAGCTTCGCGTGCTTGCACATGGGGCTGTGGGAGGAGCGGGTCCTCATGGGTTCACACGGTGACATCATGAGAACTAATGTCATGCTGTATTTGAGATATATTGATGATCTCTTTTTAGTTTGGAGGGGCTCAAAATCTGGTGCTGAGGAGTTTGTGAAATTGTTGAACATGAACTTTTTAAATCTACAATTTACTTCTCACATAGACAATGTCTCTGTTAATTTTTTGGACGTTGAGGTGTTCGTCAAAAATCATAAACTTGAGACTAGACTGCATAGAAAAATAACTGCGGGGAACACGGTACTCCATGCCACAAGTCAACATCCGTGCCATCTCATCAACAGCATCCCCTATGGGGAGATGCTGAGGTTGAGAAGAATATGCAGCACGGATAGTGATTGTGAAGCTGCACAACAGGAGAGTAAAAAACGTTTCCTAGAAAGGGGTTATAAAGAAAGTGTCCTTGATAAAGCAATGAGAAGAACTAGAGCTAGGACAAGAGAGGAGGCTCTAATCCCCAAAATCAAGGAACCGATAATAAACCCTGGCAGTCCACATATAAATTCTAGAGTCATAGTCCCTTTTTGTCAACAGCATACAGAGATCAAAAAGATTTTCCTCAGAAACTGGAACCTGGTAAAAGGGGATCCAATAATTTGGGGTGATGTCTCCATAAGACCAGAAATCCTTCCGTAAATCTCCAACCATGGCGGATGCCCTGGTTAGTAGCAACTTAGAGACGACCCTGTCTGGTACATGGGAGGCCTTAAACAAAGGCTTCAAGAAATGTGCCTTTTGCAAGGCTTGCCGCCATGGGGTGAACAAAACTCACTATATAAGTCCATTCAGGGAGAAACCCATACCCATCACTAAACGCCTGACGTGTAAGATGGAGTTTGTAGTTTATGTTTTACAGTGCCCGTGCGGCTTAAATTATATAGGCAGCACACGGCCCTCAGCACATAAACGCATACTCCAACACATCAGAGCGATAGCTGGCAGAGACCAGTCCTACCCGGTGGCGCGTCACTTCGAATCAATGCATAACAGTGACCCCAGTAGTCTCCAATATTATCTAGTTGATACGGTATTACCGTTGAAACGGGGAGGAGATAGAGAGGGTAAGCTACGCCTCTTGGAGACTAGATACATCCTGGAAATGAACAGTAAAAGTCCGGCTGGACTCAATGACCGGGAAGACCTATATACTTGTCTAAAGGAACTATGAAACTTTGTCCGTATAATATGTTCACTTATCAGATTTATGAATATCTGATCAATTAATATATATAGCTCTGTTTGCTTCCATTGATTTGATGTTTTTTTTCTCCCCCTGCTGGGTGTTGGAGGTTGCTCTTGATCATGTTCTGTTCAGGGATGTCAGGTATACTCCGGCTGATGCTTTTGAATCATCTTAGCACAGCCATCTAATAACTATATGAATTCTTAATGCTCCGGTATCCCAAACTCCCATCTTTTCTGTGAAATGTTTTAAAATGAATTTCGATATTATGGAATTTTTCTTT
Source organism: Lissotriton helveticus (assembly GCF_964261635.1). Classification (NCBI taxonomy): domain Eukaryota; kingdom Metazoa; phylum Chordata; class Amphibia; order Caudata; family Salamandridae; genus Lissotriton; species Lissotriton helveticus. The sequence continues at coordinate 782,774,394 of NC_136061.1, forward strand.
AGTTAACTTTGTGGCACGGGCACTTCATTTTACTTTTTCACATCAGATGTATTTCACAGCTGCTTTTGAGGGCCTTTGTACCAAAGAAGATAAAATAGGCGATGGAGGCATATCTGCAGGCTTGGTTAAATTGCTTTATTTCATTTATCCGAGAACCATTTTATTTAATCATTTGATTATTATATGTAGACTAAGCATTTTTTGAACAATTGGATAATTATTTCCCACAGGATATGTATACATGACTAATTTTAATGTGTATATATGTATATAGGAAGATGTCTTTTATATAGAGACCAATATATTTTTATATATATATACAATTATGTGTCTTTTGATAACAGATTATATATAGATATGTAATTTTTGATAGCTTTTTGGTTTTCCAGTTATTTATATTTAAATGTAATTATTTGTGTACATAAAATGGGGATGAATTGAAATTCCATGTACTAAATCTTACATGTTAATATATGTGGGATTGAAGTCATTGGGCACTAAGCCCTCAATTCTGTTTCAAACTGACGAAGATTCAGGGAAAATGAGAAAAATATATATGCACAGGTCACTTTAAATGAGTATGATATGCCGCACCCCCATTTGGGAATATTTAAGACCCTCTTTTGTTTCATTGCACGTCATGTGATCAAGCCTCGTTTTGGAGGTGAAACGCGTTATGACGGATGGCTGGTGTAATTGCACAATAAATCACCACAAAACTTGGGCTTACTCTTGTTATTCTTTTGAAAAGGTGTGGTGAATAACGGTTTCGTTATATATATATATATATATATATATATATATATATATATATATATATATATATATATATATACATACACACATATACACATATAAACACACATAATGGTTGTTACTACTCTACAGTTGGTAGATCAAAGATTTGAAAAGCATTTATTTTTTGCTAATAACTTTGGTGGCGATTACCAGAACAGAATTACACCAAATTTGGTAGAAAGCTAGCTCTTTCCTCAGAACGAAAACTTTTGGTGATTTGGTGTAAATCTGTTCAGCATTTTTCGAGAAATTAAAGGTCGAAATCTAGTGATATCTGGATGGTGTGTACCATAGTATTCCTATTGTACTTTTTTTTTTTTGCTCGTCAGCCCCCTCACTATCACGGGACCCACTCCTTTTAGCATTCAGTCCGTGTGTCCAGTGAGCTGGGGAGGAGTACCTTGACACCCTGGCTCTTGCATGTCGAAAGGGTAGGTTGTATCTTGGGGGGGGTCGAGGGGGGTTGAAAAAAAATATTGCACAGCGACTGTGGGAAGCTTGCCATCAACGGAGAGTTGGCCGTCCACAGGGGGCAGAGTGCATGTGAGGGGTGGGGTATTGGGTGCAGGGTCTGGTCACAAGCTAGGTTCAGTGACCAACACCACGCCCAACATACAATCTTAGTACCTTACTCAACTATAACCTCACCTTAAAGTTTCAGTGAACTTTTGAGGGTTTTTTTTCAAAGTAAAAAAAGATGTTCTCACTATACCCAACTATAGCGTCACTTTCACTTGTTTTTTTCCGGTGAATTTCTAGGATTTTTTCATTATAAAGTAAGACCATACCTAACTATATAGTGTATGCAGGGGCAGATTGTGCTATGTAAAGAGGCCCTCCCTCCCACTCAAGGAATGTTAAGAGTTGGCATTTTACTCTCTGCGCATCTGCATACATGGTTTATGCAAGGCTAATTTGTCATGCATAGTCATTATAAACAAAAGGTATTCAATGAGTACCAGAATAAAAGGGGTTAAACTTAGGAACGGAGAAAAAAAACATACCAATTAGTCCTCATGTCTACTAGCAGTCTTGATTTTATCTGTCAAAATCATTCGAACATATTCCGTGAGGGGAAAAAGCACTATTTTGGCATTGCCACTACACTGTACTACTGTGTTAACAACCCTTTGCACTGTAGTGATAAATATGAGAATGTGCATTTATTAGTACAGTTGTTCCAAATACCATTTCAATGATACAGCACATTTACTGTTTTCTTAAGGGGCCATAGCTCTTTACCATTTTATAGAAGTAAGACCATATGATGCGATCAAGTATTTTCTTTATATCAAGACATAATAGAACAAGTGGAATCAGTTTTATCTTATTTGCGTGTTCATGCCAATTTGGATGAATATTATTTTGTCTATGTTTATTAGTGATGTTTCTACAATTTCTGGTATTTTAAACATTATCATGAACAGTATGGCACCCTCAATCAGTAAGATTAGGCAAATTTCTTTTTTATTGGACAACAAACATAAATGCCTCTATTTTCATGTGCTTTTTAGGTCTCGCACCTGCGAACCGATCGAGAAGCGATCATCGCTGCAAGACTCTATTTCAATCGTTTTGGCTTACAAGGAGGTACAGGGAGCGACAAGAGATGTGCACGCGCCGCCTGCCGTAATCCGATCAGGTCGCGCGCGCGCGCTCAACATCTCCTGTCTCTCTCAGCACTGGCGTGACCGTGCCCTCCCGCCTAAACAGCCTCCCCGCCTTCGTGGCACCTCTCCGATATAGTTTGTGGGCCCCCGGGAGACTATGCGAGCGCCTGTTTCTCCCCCGCCTTTAAACACTCACCGGCTGCAAGGGGGGGGCTTCTCTGACGGCGGCAGGACGTCTGTGGCTATTGCGGTGGGGGCAGGCACCGACAATGTGCCTCGCGCCCCCTCCGCTGTCCAACAACGCTTGCTGGTTCCTCTGTCGGGGCTCCCTCCAAGTACATGGGAGCCCCGAAAAGCTGTGTCTCCTTTTGGCTGGCGGCCCGGGCTCTCCACACTCCACGGGATCCCCGGGCCACGGGAGGACATCCCTTCTTCCGGGCGGGCGCTGGCCAATCACAGCGCGGCGTTGTTAGCCTCGCTGCCGTGCTCCCTCCCCCGCTCCTCTGTGGTGCGCGCGCACCACTAGTTTAACTTTAAATTCGCGCACGTTGGCAAACCGAATGTGTTATTATAATGAAATGAAGACGATCTCATTGAAAACTCTTATCTGATGCTATAGCAGGTGTTCAGGATTTCCCGTGCCTCCTGTAGACGGCTTTCCCTTTAAGAAACGCCTGCTCGCCTGACCGAGTGCGTGTGTAGGCGCTGGAAGGCAAAGGCTGTGCTCGGGCGCCTGCCTCCTGCTCTGCAGCATGCCTGAGCCTGCTGCTGGGCAGCTCAGGAGCCTCGGCGCTGACAGGCCGTGACCACAAGTTCATCGAAACCACGAAGGCCGCACACAAAGCCGCAGGAAAGCAGAACTAACACTCCACGTGCTCGGGCTGTGATTGGCTGCGCGCTGCTGTCAGTGCCCGGGGCCCCTCCCTCCTTGGACAGGCAAGGTTTCACTCTTTAGTGCAGACACCCCAGCAGCAGCTCACCTGGTCTCTGTGGATACAAAACTTCCTCCTGGCCCGGTGCGAGCGCGCAGTCCACCCAGCCCACCCATCCATCCATCCACCCACCCACAGTGACTCATCCATCCACCCTGCCAGGCGTGCATGTGCTGATAAGGACCGGGGGGGAAGGGGAGATGAGAGACAATTGCCCCACCCTGGGCACCCCCGCGCCGGACGAGGCCGCCGTCTTCACCCAGCTGAAGCCCGTCAGGATGTCCGGGAGGCGGGCGAGGAGAGCGCGGTGTTTGAGGAGGCCAGGGGCGGCCTCCGGAGGGGCGATGCAGATAGGGGTGCACTTTATCGGCGGGACACTGTCACCCCAGGCCCCTGGGAGGAGACACAGGGGGTCACTGGGTGCAAAGAAAGCCCGCCCAAGGTGTGCACTCCAAGCAGTAAACGTGTGTGTCTGTCAAAAGCTGTTTGTGCACATGGCCGGTTTTTATCTTCTAGCACTTTGAAACGCTCAATTTGCAAAAAACATATTATACATTTTTATTTTTTTGCAAAATAGTTATAAGTGTCACATTTTAGATACACTCTAACCGTGGAGGCGACCAGGGGGGCACAGAGACTGGCAGCTTGGCTTCTACAGTATTGTGAATGTATATAGCACTTTGAAGTGTTTTAGCACAGGTTTGCTATCCTTGAGGCTATTTCCTTTATTTTAGCCCCCCCTTGTTTTAATCAGCATTTACAAAGCGAGTAGATATGGGATTGGCTACCATCCTTGTGGCTTTGCCAATGCTTATTTGTCTAGTTGGCAGACTCAACTGAGAGGCCAACAACTGAATTGGTGCGTGCGAAGAGTCAGGTAGCCTGTACTTCTGCCACTACACCAATTCAAAGTTTAAAAAAATATATGGATGCAACGCATTGTCATATACAATGCCAACAACTCAAACTTTAATGCTGCGAGACCTATTGCATTGTAAATGCTTGTTTATGATGTGCCTGACTGTGTGAGAAAGAGGGAGATAGACACATTTATGAAATTAATAAGCTACTTTTTGAGGCTGGAGAGGATATGCATCTGGGCTGATATGTCACTGAAATTCAAAGTAAAATACTTTTTTAATATTAATCTTTCCATAGCCTTTCTCTCTACAAGGATATCCAAACATCTCTTCCTTCTTAACTGAAAGCAACTGCCAGGGTGACACAGAGTATTCATTTACAGTAAGAAATATGCTACTTACCAGTATGCATCTGTTCTTGGCATGTAGGGCTGCTGACATTCATATCTGTGCATAGATCGCCGCCTAGTGTTGGGTCCGGATGATTGCACATCGTTGTACTGGAAGAGTCTTAGAAATATCACGATAGGTGGCTCCTCCCTCGGACTACAGTGCGCATGGGCATCCTTAGATTGTTTTTCGCCATTGTGGCAGAGATGGAGTATAGTACAGTAAGAGATGTCCATGCAAAGAGTGAGTGCTGCAGCTGCGACAGACACCGGGGAGGCAGGTGGGCGATATGAATGTCAGCAGCCCTACATGCCAAGAACAGATGCATACTTGTAAGTAGCATATTCCGTTTGAGGCATGTGGGCCGCTGAATTCATATCTGTGCATAGAATGTATAGCAGTATCTCCCTTAGCGGTGGCCGCCTGTGCCAGCTGCAGCAGTCTGAAAAAGAGTTTTGAGAACAGCCTGTCCTACAGCAGCTTGCTGTTTGGAATGTACATCTACGCAATAGTGTTTGGTAAATGTATGTATGGTTGACCATGTGGCTCCTCTACAAATTTTGTGTAAAGGAATATTTCCTAGGAAAGCCATGGATGCCCCTAGTTTGCGTGTAGAATGCGCCCTAGGGGGAACTGTTAAAGTGCGCTTTGCTTTTAAATAACATATTTGAATGCACTTAACGATCCATCTGGCTATACCTGATTTTGAGATAGGGTTGCCTTTGTTGTAGTGTAGTTCCTACTATCCCAATAGGCTCTGCGCATTGGAATAATACCTTCAATAGTATAGACCTAGGACGGAGGTTAACTAGGTCTTCTACTGACGATATTAGACTTAAAGTTTTGGGTTTGCCAGCTAGCTCAGAGTTCACTAGAAACTTTCTCGAATAGGCAAGGAGGAGTTTAACCTCCCTGGATAGACAAGAAGGGATTTAGTTTCTGACAACCATAGAACATGACAACTTTGCTCTCCCCTAATCAAGAGTGTATCTCTAGAGTCGTGTGAAAACAAAAGACAACTTATTTTACTCAGTCAGTTCAGTGCATTCTTAGTTTCACCAGATTGTAGAGAAAAGGAAGAGACGGGCGTGTTCAATAAAAGATGTTATTTATTGATCAGTCTCTTTTCTCGTACAAGAGAAATGAATCGATATTATTGCGATACTTATGGTTAAGTAAAGTGCATACAATAAAAGCAGAAGTATAAAATAATACTGCAGAAGCATTGATATGGTTTCTAAGCCATATAATATTTAAAACTGATAAAATAGATACATTCATATATACATTTGACTAATCGTACTCAACTGGTGCTTCTAACCACGCCTACCCCAGTGTACCTGACCTAAGCCTAATACGTGGGCGGGAGTAGATAAGTAGCAGTTTAAGTTAAGTTTGTTTTGCCAAGTGACTGACTCAAGAATTCTCTGCAAGGGGTTATTCAGTTCTGTACCTGAGATCTAGAATGGTTGAGGGCTGGTATCTCTCGTCTCTGGTCTTGATATTCCAGCTGCCTGCGAGGGCTGCTTGGAAGCGCCGGAGCTGGATTTCTCGGCAGGAGAAAAGCAGCGTCTCGTTCTCAGCGCGTCAGGAAGGCGGGGCAGCGCCAGTGGGGTCCGCTCTGTGCTGGCCTCTTCGGCAAGTCTCGCTGCTCCGATCTCGTCACCACCGCGTGTGTTTGCTTAAGGCAATGTCGGTAATATTTATATCTGAAAGGTGCCGAGATTGACGTAAGGATGGACATGGATACGTCAATAAGGATGTCATATGAACGGGCTCGTTCGCACATTCTTTTGCTGAAGTTCTCGGTGAAATCAAAACAATGGCCGCAGGGATTTTCCCAGGTTGTCATAGGTTTGATTTGTTTTGAGAACTCCGTATGCCTTATCAGGGGCTGGAGGAATAGTGCTTGCCTAATTAGATGGCAAGCGTTATGACCTAATCAGATAACGCGCTCCTGTGCCGTGGTCTGGCGTAATCAGATAACGTTTTTTGTACCGTGGGATGGCTGCTAGTTAATTATTAACCAGAACAGGGTCAGGAATAGGGGGATCGATACAGAACCTATAGGAATACATCACACCCACTCCACGCAGACTATGTCCATATTTACAAGATCTAGGCATAGTAAATATACTAGTAGAGCACGTGTATACCGTACCACCCCAAAATACATCCATATGCATTTTGAAAACATGAAATATACGAAAAGATATATATATGCATTATATGCACTCAAGCAGTATAACAATGCTAAATAAATGACGCATATTCATACATCATTATTAATAAAATATGAAAATTACACATATAATGGCTCTTAAGACAGAAGAAAAAAATGCGAGACCATTTCATCACAAAATAAAATATATTTGAACATGCCAGAGGGCAGCTAATGTCTCTAAAGTTCCTAAAATCGAATTTTAGTTCTCTTAAGAATAGTTTCTACTTTAAGCAGAAGATAAGTGTCCCAAAAAATTGCAACATATTTTGGGGCCGCTGAAAAAATTATGTTCCGCTGTCCGTAAACTGGAGAAAAATTGTTCACAATACTTTATTATCAAAGTTGAAGGCCAAATTCAGGGTGTTGGGAACGCCGTGTGCTAGCTTGCTCAAAAGCCATTATTCCTGCTCTGGTGAGAACATCATATCATTTAGACTCTCGAAAAAGCTGTCAACAGCTTCCTGTGAAAGTTCCATTAACTCGGAAAAAGATGTTACCATGCATTCATGAGCATGATTGCCTTCATTGATGTTTCGATCAGCATAGCTGACAGAAGGTCGTACCTGATCGATGCTGCTTTCATCTTGAACCTCACTACCCCTCAATCGTAGTGGTGAAGTCTCCACGAATGCCGTCATCAGGATTGGTAGCCGCTGGGGACAGCACAATGCATGAGCCGTGACCGGACCCAACAAAGTTTCTGCATCCATTGGCGCATCCGATTGTAGCGTCAGACAGGTGTCCAACACGCATTCTTCTCCGCATAGCAAGCACCTTAATACAGGTAAAACACAGCTTTGCCACATTGGTCTAAATGAAAGAAACCAAGTCATGTTCAGGTCTCTAAGCCGGGACAGTCCAAGGATTTTAGATATCCGGTCCCGGTATCCAATGGCTAGGATTGTTTCTTCCCTTGTCGCAGGTGTTTTGTCTGTGACACGGTTTGCCATAGCGAAATAACAGAATCAAAAATAGGATTCCTGCCACTAGTCCCAAAAGGAGAGGAAGTCCACCAAAGATGAAATGGACAAAGTCCGGAAAAATACCCAGAATGGCTTTAAATGGTGTTAAAGCCCCCGAAAACACTGTCTTAAATACATTTGAGACTCCACTGGTATCAGAAATATTTAAGATTTCGTTCAGGATTTCTGCGAAATGTATGGGGGAATTAGTTGATAACAATGAATGAATCTCTGCCGTTGTCCTTGCAACTTGGAGATCATACGTTTCTTTTGATGACGTGAGCCTGGTCGGCGTCTGAAGGAGCACTGTTTTCATTCTGCTTCAAGTATCAACTCGAATGGAAGCAATTTTCAAATTCGGCCATAACCTTGCCTCCCTGTCTGGCATTGCTCTGGGGAACGATACTCGTTCACAGCACATGACCTTCGCAGTCGTACTTATGAGATAAGGTATTCCGGGCACCAAGCTACAACATCTGCGGTCTACAATTATAATGTAACTCCCGTTCGATAGTCTCCTAAAGAATGGTTCTATTTGTGTCGCAGGTGTGCCTAGCTGGTGACATGAAAGGTTATTCGAGGACCCTTCACAGGCTCCGTGTAAACTAATACCATTACACAGAAGTGTACCGCTTAGTGACATGGCACAATTATTGCCACTAAGAAACACTTTCCGGCCTTTATTACTGACACAAGCATGTGAATAGGGCAAGTTCCATGTTGACTTAATGTACCCTTTACCCAATTTTTCGTACATGCCAGCCTGTATATATTTTTGGCAGTATTGAAACCTGAAATTAGATATTGGAATATTAATTATTCCATGTATTATCCATTCACTGACAGGTCGTTCTGACATTGTCAATGGTAATCTCTCGAGTTTCTCAATGCTCAGGATTGTATAATCAGCACCCTTCTGTGCCATACTGATTTGTTTATCAGTAAGGTCAAAGATATTGAATAGTGACGTTGTGTTGATTAAACGCCAAGGCACATAGCCTGAACGCAGATTTTGTAACGTCCAGCCAAGCTGTACAATAGAACGCAATTGGGACTGACCGTGTTGTAACAACAGTAAGTCTTGCGATATTATGTCGATTGCTGAAGACACAATGCTGTCCAAAGAGTATATTCTGGAGGACAGAGTCATTAACCCATTGTCCACTACAGAAAGTGATTTTTCCAAATTAATACTGTCAATTTCCCGTATTCTCTCTGACGTTTCAATTTGAGTTATTTTCCAGGCTTCGTTATAAGCTGCATATACAGAGGCTGCTATGAAGCGTTTTTGACGCTGTTTGCGCGGTCCCATAATGAAATCACGCAAGTCAGCACCATCATTAAGTAAAGTCAGGTGTTGCTTAATTTCTGCCAGTGTGGATGTTTGTAGCCATTGAAGGCAGAGCTTGCCCACACTGTACGTGGTAAATATCCCTGGGTGTTGTCTTTGGGAATATCTAGGGTCTGGCCTTGTCAATTTGAACCCCTGGATTTTGTTCAGGAATCTGTCTTGACAGTTATTAGTATCTGTGGGCCAGATCAACCACTGTTTCCAATCAGGATGTGTTCTGTTTTGGCTTAATATATGGTTTACGTCTATCTCCTCATCTAGAGATATATTACCGTTTATTGATGGCTTTGGAATAGACGGTTTGTTTAAGTCTTTGATTTTGGCAAGGCCAAGACAGGTAGTTTGTTGACAGTGTCATTCAAAAATATAATTTGTTCTGGGATCATGCAGGCTCTAAACAATGATTCTATACCTTGTACTTGCCATTCCTTTGTACCCCAAACACTTTTTACTTCAACATTTTTGTCCCAGTAATCAAAACCAAATGTACTCATTTGCTCAAAAAATGAGCCTGAATATATCAATTTAGTGTTTGTAAGCATGGTCTTTGTACCTGTCTTATTTGATAATTTGAAATAAAATGTTTCTGCATTACTTGTGTTGAACCCTGAAAAATATGAATATTTGTCATAAAACGTTCTTGAGCTACCTTTTGGAGGGGTTGCACAGTGTTCCCATTGATTATAATTTAAAACATTTCTAGGTTGTGCAGATTTATGCAGATAATGATTACTATAGTGATTATAGCAGAACATTTTATCATAATTAGACGAACCCTGCAAATAATCATGTTTTGTAAATTTAGCAGACATCACTAGGTCAGACATCATATTATTAATGCTTTCAACGTCCCAATCATCAGCAACTGAGCTTGGTTTTACAAAGTCACTCAATGAGATCTTGATTTGATGTGGATACTTCAGGATTTCAACCGGACCATAGATTTCATAATCAGTATTGTCCCATGCTACCCCACCGGGTATAGGATTGGCTGTGAAGTTGACTGAAAAAAGTTCTCTTTTCTCGACGTGTGAAGACGTGTGTGGTTTGAGGACCAAGTTGATTTTCTGGCTTGCTGTGTCCATTTTAGCATATTTTCCCTCAATGAAGTGTCCCAAACATAGTACCATGATGAGCCAAAGTATGAGGATAAGTGCACCTAAGGCCACCCAGAATTCAATCCACGGAGAAATCAGATAGGTTTCTTTCAGATGTTGAAAAAGTTCCTTAGCTTTGTCTTTAAAGGTTTTTGTTGATGTTTGTTCCTTTGATTCACTCAGGTTTTCAGATGAATCATTGAAGTTGATGAAGTAACCCGATGCCGTTCTGTCTATTGTTCCTATTGTTTCAGGATTGCTGTTTGCTTTATTATTGTGTTTTGTTGCAGCAGCATAGTCATTTGTTACTTCATTGTAGATTGGTGTGTCTCTGCTAAATGTTTTTATTTGGGTTTTTAGAGGTTGAAGTTCCATAGCATTGTTGCATAGTCCTTGTTGTTGTTCTGTTGGCATTTCAAATGTGAGTAGCCTCTTAGATTGAACCTCTGTGTTTGTAGCAAACCTTGGTGTTCTACTACTTATCGGGAGTCCACTCGGCCTACTGTTCGTTATCGGCCACACGATTGTGGTTTTATCAGGTCGATTGATACAACTCTGTTCTCCTTTTTACCAGCAAGGGGCGGTAGTACTACTGATCTTGTCCCGTTGATAGACAAGACAGGAACTGCTTTTCTGTAAGAAGGCCCAAATTCCTTCTTTACCGCGATCTTTTCTCTGACTAGATCCCCGACTTTTGGAATCCAGACAGTTCTTGCTGGGACAGGTGGTTTTTCTTCAGTGGTCGTTGGCTGTTGTTTCAACTTTATGTGGCTCAGGTCTTTCCTTGTTTCGTTTAAGTCCTGTAAAATAGCCAAACGATCTTTGATATCAAAGCTTTTTTCTTTAACCACTGAAGTCTGACTGTCAAGATCTAAGACCATCATTCTAGTTCCAAACAATAATTCGTACGGACTGAATCCCCTCAGAGAATTTCTTGGCAGATTATTTAGACTACGTTGGACACTTATTAGATGTTTGACCAACCCAGCTCCCGAACCTAATACCTTCGCTGTTATAGATTGCTTTATGCCTTTGGTTTTTTCTTTACACCATCCCGTTCCCGCAGGTAGGAAGTGAGAAGAGTCCCGCTATGCTATGCTCATTTGGCCATGTTTTTCATACGCTTTAGGGCAAGAAGAAAAAACATTCGGCCAAACGTAGCATGCTTCTAGCGTATATGCCATTATAGACTCGCAAATCTTTTTATAACAGTCCAGACGTCAGCCGGGTGCTGGGGTCTACATCACAAGTGGAAACTAGTCTTTATATGTTAATTGGACGCATTAATTTTTATTGTTGATCAATTCTGGAGTGAAACGCCATGCTAATATACCGTTTCTCTCGCCACTGCGATCTCTATTGCAGTCTGGGCAGTTCTTTACAAAGATGTGATGATGCAGGCTCATACCTGGCCACCAGTACACTGATTGTAATTCTTCCAGAGAATCTTTTAGTTTGAGGTGTCTGAGACCCTCACCCATATGTGCGTCTGCTATTAACAAGCCTCTCCTGTCCGTGTTTGGAATCACTCTATCCCCCACTCCAGGGATTCGAGCAAAAGGGACTGAGTTTGCATCGATTATGTATGTATAATTGAATGGATAATTGATTGGTAGTGCTGAGCAGTCGCCTTTTGATGACGTTTTTACCGCCAGCAAAGTTTCACCGTCAATGTGTTTTACTGTATGCTTTTTCTTGACTACGGAAGACGATTCAGTTGCTGCCGTTGTGGCTTTCTCAGCCAATGAATTCCCTGCAACGTGAACGCCATCACGCTGATGACTCAGTGAGTGTATCACGTGAGTTTTTGGTAGTTCTTTCTGTAATAGAACTACTTGTTCCCAAAGCACTTTTTGCTTTATTGTTGCACCTGTGTCATCTTTGTAACCGTTTTGAATCCATTTCTGTAAATCGTTATTGTATGATTTGACGCAGTAATACGAATCGCACACAATAAGTGTCGGGAATTCGCGATCGGCATTATCTAGCGCCATTTTTAACGCTATTATTTCAGTATGTTGTTCTGAATTATTTTCCACTGAGTGTGTTTTTGTAAGTAGAGGTCTTAATTTACCTCCGCGCCACACTTCTTTTACAATTTCGCATGTGGCCTTGTAAGCCAGCTCTCCCCAAACTGAGGGTTGAGCATGTCCGTCTGTATGTATTACACAGGCGTACTGTCGTAAAGGCAGAATGTCGATTGGCAGAGGGTATGTCATTTCATATTCTAGATATTTTAATTCCTTTAATTCTGGATCAAAGTAGTATTTTACTCTGTCAGTTGTAATTGAATTCACCCATTGTATCCATTCTGGATTCAACGTTGTTGTTGGTAAATTACATGGGGTTGTTAATGCCTCAAAGGCTGACTCCGCTGTTCTGACTGTGATACGTCTACCGTCAGCGTTGTCTTTTTCTCTTGCTATAGCAGTTTGAACTGCATGAACAATGTTGTCTTTAATACTGAACTTCTTTTCAGCTTCTGTGTACAAGTGTGAATTGTATGCAATTGGTACCTTTTCTCCCTCATTAGAGGTCAGGTATGTGAATCCGCATCTTCCTGGGATGACTCGAATCACAAGATTGCGTGTGTTGTCACGTGTTTCTAATTTTGTTTTAATTAACATGTCTGTTTGTAAAGATCTCAAAATTTCTGTGTGTTTTTGAGTCCAATTGATTCTTTTAAAATCTGGTTTTATTAGATCATAAAGGGGTTTGATCCTTTCTGCGTAATTTGCAATGTATGTTCTTCCGAAATTTAGGAAGCCTAGAATTGATTGTAAGTTTTGTAGTGTTCTAGGAGCTTGGAGTACCGCACATTTCTCTAGGAAATTGTCAGCCAGGCTTTTGCCTTCACTTGATAATTCATATCCTAAAAACAGGACTGTTAGATGGGCAATTCTTGATTTTTTAAAGTTGAATTTGTAACCCTCTGCTGCGAACCCAAGTATTATGGTGTTCACTCTCTTCAAGTGAGTATCCAAGTCATCATCTGTTAGGTAAATGTCGTCGACATATGATAATGCCTCGTCATCGTATGTTTGTAGTAATTCTGTTACTCTCCTTGAGAATAATCCTGGGCTGTTCTTGTGCCCCTGGGGTAAACGGCAGAAGCTTTTTTGCAAGCCATTTACCGAGAACGCAGTTAAATATCTGCTCTCTGGTGCTATGTTTTGACAAAAGAACCCATTAGAGATGTCTAATGTTGTTTTGTATTTTTTGCGCACTATGTTATTCATTAGTGCAGCACTATGCGAGTTTTGCACTGCAAAGGTTTTGCAACATGAGTTAAGGTGTCTGTAATCCAAAACTAGACGAGATGAGTTGTCTGGTTTGGAGACAGGAAACATAGGATTGTTCATTTGTGAGGTGCAAGTTTCAATCACCCCCTGGTATTCAAGTTGATCTAGGATCTCTTTTACCTGTTTTTTAGCTTCTTGCTTAATTGGGTACTGCCTCTGTGCAGTAGGTTGTGATTTTAACTGGATTTTGTGGGGAGGAGAGTCCTAATCCCATCCTACATGATTTTTATATAAAGCAGGAGCTTGAGCTACTGCCCACTTTCTAGCAAGTGTATATTTTTTATGAATTGGAATGTGATTTGAGTAGGCAGGCATAATTATTTCTTCGCCATGAGGACACTCCCTGACAAACTCCGGTGGCCAGTCTCGTTCAGCTAGAAGGATGTCATAGCCCTTGGACAGATTATCCCAAAATAGTCCCCTTATTTTTCTAGTCTTATCCCCCTCTATACGCAATGTAATTTCATATATTTTATGAGGTTTGCTAACTCTGGTGTCCGCAGTTTCCACCTGAATGTATTCATTCGTGTCCACTGTCTCCAGATGATTCATAAGGACTTTGCGAGCTATGCTCACTTCTGCTGCGCTGTCTAGCATTGTCTGAGCCCATTCTCCGTTTTTCAGCTGTGTTCTCAGTATTCTCGGCATCTTTGATTACTTTAATACTGGCTACCTTCTTTTTTGGAAATTGTAACTATTTATTTGGATGAGCAGGTTCCTTGTCTTTGGACTTGACGTGCTCTTCCCTGTGTTCTGATCGTCCTCTTCTTTCCGATTTCTGCGAGGAAGTCTGAAAAGATTGAGAGGGACGTGTATCAATATCTTGATATCTATCAGGTTTCTTTATATTATCCCTATTTCTAAGGTTGTATTTTTTCCCAGAGGGCTCACTTTGGGGAGACCTGCGTCCTTGGTTCGGAGATCTTTCTCTCCGCCGAGGAGACCTTCCTCTAGACTGGAATCTTTTTTCTTTAGGATTGGATTGTTTGTTTCCATCCCAGCTCTTTTTTTGAGTGTTTAAATTATTTTTTATAAATACCTTTTCAGGACTTTCAACTAGTTGGGGTTTCACTGGTATTCCACCCAAACTATCTCTTCCTAGTTCTTCATAGGATTTTTCTATGATTCTGGCAATTTCAGATGGTTGGTCTGCTATATTTGTCTCTTTTAACCTCTGGCGAATCGCCACATTTGCTGCTTCTCCCTTTATGTTGGCTAATAATATTGCCGAGACCTGCTTGAAGTCTTTCAGTAATTTCATACCGAGAGTTAAAGCGGGTTCTGGACCGTATTCATCTTGAATCTGTTTTAGCACATCTGGTATTACTGACATGGATGGTACACCATGTGTTTTTGTGTAAATGGAAGCAAAGACTGTTCCCCAAGTGTCACAGTCTTCCACGTGTGGTGCGATTCCCATTGGAAGACAGATAGTCAGAATCCTGTGTTTTTCTACTGGGGTGGTGTCTGGAAACACCGCCTCTATTTGAGTGATTTTTTGTGCTAGCCAGAAGGGTATTTGTTCCCGTTTTGCGGGTACTTTACCCAGACAGGACTGTATGTTCTGTGGTGTAATTTTATTTGTGTTACCCTGATGAGGGTTCAGCTGTGGAATTTTAACTGCTGGTTGGACTGTTGAAGTCCGCATTACATATTGGACTAATTGTCTATGTATTTTGATTAGTTGTTTTAGCTGTATTAAAAGCTCTGCTGCAGGCATTTCTTCAATGTCTGGATGTGGTGTATATCTGTCTAGGACCGGCCACGTTGCTCCTGGTCTACCTAGTGGACCGAGCCTGGTGATGTGATTATTATGTTTTAGGACGCCATGAAACAAGAGCAGGTGCTCTTGGAATTTGAGTGGTATTTCCACTTCCTCGAAAGGAGTGTACTCACTAGGAGGTTCCTCTATTTTGTAATAGTGGAAGTCCTTTGTTATAGCGTTTTCTGCTGGAAAGTTTATCCATGAATAGAATACCTATGTCTGCCGATATTCGTGTGCCTCAATTACGAATATGACTGTACCACCTCTTGGTGTCAGTCCATTTTCTATAAGTTTTAAGGTTATAGATTTCCTTATGTTGACCGGGATGAGTATTGCATTTGGGTCATTTTCCAGCAGAGTATTGTCTGCTTGTAGGAGTTCAGCTGCTAGTCTAACTGTCTCCCTTTCTTCTTCAGTTTCTGACATACTATTGTCAAGAAGGTTATTCTGTTTGTTTGCAGATCAGGTTTCTATGAAACAAAGATTAGATGCACAATATTTTGGAACAGTGTATCCTTCAACGTTGAATAAACCAAGAACCATACATAGGAGTCTCCTCCTGCGAGGTTTGGCGGATATGACCTTTCACCCACTCCAGACGTCTTTGGAGTATTATGGGAAAAAAGGGGTTCTGTGTGAAAAAGCACGACTGAGTTACTCTAATGTCTTGCGTTAGTTTTATCGCCTATCCAAACGTTGGGCGCCATGTAGTGTAGTTCCTATTATCCCAATAGGCTCTGCGCATTGGAATAATACCTTCAATAGTATAGACCTAGGACGGAGGTTAACTAGGTCTTCTACTGACGATATTAGACTTAAAGTTTTGGGTTTGCCAGCTAGCTCAGAGTTCACTAGAAACTTTCTCGAATAGGCAAGGAGGAGTTTAACCTCCCTGGATAGACAAGAAGGGATTTAGTTTCTGACAACCATAGAACATGACAACTTTGCTCTCCCCTAATCAAGAGTGTATCTCTAGAGTCGTGTGAAAACAAAAGACAACTTATTTTACTCAGTCAGTTCAGTGCATTCTTGGTTTCACCAGATTGTAGAGAAAAGGAAGAGACGGGCGTGTTCAATAAAAGATGTTATTTATTGATCAGTCTCTTTTCTCGTACAAGAGAAATGAATCGATATTATTGCGATACTTATGGTTAAGTAAAGTGCATACAATAAAAGCAGAAGTATAAAATAATACTGCAGAAGCATTGATATGGTTTCTAAGCCATATGATATTTAAAACTGATAAAAATAGATACATTCATATATACATTTGACTAATCGTACTCAACTGGTGCTTCTAACCACGCCTACCCCAGTGTACCTGACCTAAGCCTAACTCGTGGGCGGGAGTAGATAAGTAGCAGTTTAAGTTAAGTTTGTTTTGCCAAGTGACTGACTCAAGAATTCTCTGCAAGGGGTTATTCAGTTCTGTACCTGAGATCTAGAATGGTTGAGGGCTGGTATCTCTCGTCTCTGGTCTTGATATTCCAGCTGCCTGCGAGGGCTGCTTGGAAGCGCCGGAGCTGGATTTCTCGGCAGGAGAAAAGCAGCGTCTCGTTCTCAGCGCGTCAGGAAGGCGGGGCAGCGCCAGTGGGGTCCGCTCTGTGCTGGCCTCTTCGGCAAGTCTCGCTGCTCCGATCTCGTCACCACCGCGTGTGTTTGCTTAAGGCAATGTCGGTAATATTTATACCTGAAAGGTGCCGAGATTGACGTAAGGATGGACATGGATACGTCAATAAGGATGTCATATGAACGGGCTCGTTCGCACATTCTTTTGCTGAAGTTCTCGGTGAAATCAAAACAATGGCCGCAGGGATTTTCCCAGGTTGTCATAGGTTTGATTTGTTTTGAGAACTCCGTATGCCTTATCAGGGGCTGGAGGAATAGTGCTTGCCTAATTAGATGGCAAGCGTTATGACCTAATCAGATAACGCGTTCCTGTGCCGTGGTGTGGCTTAATCAGATAACGGTTTTTTGTACCGTGGGATGGCTGCTAGTTAATTATTAACCAGAACAGGGTCAGGAATAGGGGGATCGATACAGAACCTATAGGAATACATCACATTGTGTTGCGGTGAGAAAGCAACAAACAACTGTTTTGTTTTTCGAAATGCCTTTGTTCTATCTATATAGTATAGCAGAGCTCTCTTGACATCTAGAGTATGCAATGCCCTTTCAGCTACTGTCTGTGGGTTTTGAAAGAACACTGGCAGTTCTATAGTTTGATTAATATGAAAATGGGATATCACTTTTGGCATGAATTTAGGGTTTGTTCTGAGAACTACTCTATTTGTATGTACTTGAATGAATGGCTCTTGAATAGTTAGGGCTTGTAGCTCACTAACTCTTCTAAGTGAAGTAATGGCAATTAGAAAAGCCACCTTCCAAGTAAGAAATTGTAGTTCGCATGAGTGTAGTGGTTCAAAAGGTGGTCCCATAAATCTGGTTAAAACGATGTTTAGATTCCAGACTGGTGAAGGTGGGTGTTTTGGTGGAATTACTCGTTTGAGTCCTTCCATGAATGCCTTTATTGCTGGCACTCTAAACAATGAAAGGTGTTGCCTGTTTTGGAGGTATGCTGCCAACGCAGCCAGATGTATCCTGATGGATGAGTAGGCTAAATTGTAACGTTGTAGGTGCAGGAGATAGCTGATGATGTTTTGTGTAGAAGCATCTAATGGGTTTATGTCGTTGTTAGTGCAGTAAATGACGAAACGTTTCCACTTTGCTGCATAACATGCTCTGGTAGTGGGTCTTCTTGCCTCTTTGATAATATTCATGCAGTCTGGAGGCAAGTTGAGGTATCCAAATTCTAGGATCTCAGGAGCCAGATTGCCAGGTCCAGCTGTTGCGGATCTGGGTGTTGGATTTCGCCACGGTTAGAAGACTGGGTGTGAGTCGCAGCCTCTGATGAGGCACCACTGGCAGTTCTAGGAACGTTGTGTACCATGGTTGCCTTGCCCACGTGGGAGCAACTAGGATTAGCGTCAGGGAATGTTGGCGCAGTTTGCGTGCCACTAGCGGGATTAATGGCGCTGGTGGAAAAGCGTACGCAAATTTGCCTGACCCGTTCATCCATATCGCATTGCCCTGCGACTGCGGATGTGGAAACCTGACGGCAAAGTACTGGCATTTTCCATTTTCGCTTGTGGCAAACAGATCTATTTCCTGTTGTCCCCACTTCCGGAAGAATGGTTGGAGCACACTGGGGTGAAACTCCCATTCGTGCATTTGTTGACTGTGTCTGCTGAGCAGGTCGGCTATTTGATTGTCCTTGCCTGGGAGGTGTTCTGCCATGAGAAACATGTTCCTCTGAATGGCCCATTTCCACACTCTTTGAGCCAGGTGCGACAGCTGTGTGGCGTGTGTCCCTCCTTGCTTTTGAATGTAATACATAGCCGTCATGTTGTCCGGCCAGATCAACACGGTTTTGTTGCATAAGTGTTTCTTGAACGCTTTTAGGGCTAGGAAGATTGTCATCAACTCTAGAAGATTGATGTGCATTTCTTTCTGTTGTATAGTCCATAGTCCCTGGACTGTGTAATGCAGGACATGGGCTCCCCAGCCTAGCAGGGATGCGTCCGCTGTCATCACTATTTGTGGGATAGGCTCATGGAACAGTCGTCCTTTGCAAAGGTTTTGTGGATTCCACCAATGCAGAGAGTTGTATGCACGACTGGTCACCAACACTAGGTCTTTTAATGGTCCTTGAGCCTGGTCCCACTGCCTTGCTAGGCACTCCTGTAGTGGACGCATGTGTAGTCTGGCATGAGGGACTATAAATATGCACGAGGCCATCATGCCTTATTAGTTGCATAAACACTCGAGCTGGCAATGAGTGTTGTGGTCTGAACTTTTGGATCAACTTTTGCATACTGTTGATCCGTGCTGCGTTGGGGTATGCCTTCGCCACTAGAGTATCTATTGTCGCTCCCAGGTACTATTGGACGTGGGAGGGTTGCAGGAGTGATTTTGGGTAGTTTAGCGAGAAGCCTAGACTGTGCAGGGGATGAATGGTTTTTGACATGTGGTTGGCACATTGCTGGGCTGATGGCGCATGTATTAGCCAATCGTCCAGATATGGGTACACATGAATGTGTTGTCTTCTTAGATGTGCCGCCACTGTTGCTAGGCATTTGGTGAACACCCGTGGAGCTGTTGTGACACCGAATGGTAGGACTTTGAACTGGTAGTGTTGTCCTTGAATAGTAAACCTCAGATACTTTCTGTGAGCAGGGTGTATTGGTATATGAAAGTATGCGTCTTTGAGGTCTAGGGTTGCTAGGAAGTCTCCTTGATGCATCAATGGCAAGACTTGTTGCAGAGTGAGCATGTGGAAATGCTCTGATAAAATGTACAGGTTGAGGGGCCTGAGATCCAATATTGGTCTGAGGGAACCGTCCTTTTTGGGAATGAGGAAGTACAGGGAGTATACTCCTGTTCCTTGATGTTGAAGTGGGACTGGTTCTATGGCCCCCTTTTGCAGCATACTGATGACCTCTTGCTGCAGTAATGTTATATGTTCCTGAGACATTGGACGGAGTATGGGCGGAATGTTGGGTGGTGTTGATGTGAGTTCTAGGCAATAGCCATGTTGGATAGTTTGCCGAACCCATTTGTCTGTAGTGATGTTTAACCATAGTGGCAGGAATTGTTGTAGTCTTCCCCCGACCGGTGTTATATGGTCTGGGGGTAGTGCCAAGAAGTCACTGTTTGGCGTTAGTGGAGGATCTATTGGCATTGCCTCCACGTCCTCTGCCCTTGTTATTATTACCTCTGTATCCACCCCAGTTCATGTTTTCATTGTAGGTGGATTGCGTATTTGTTTTGTATGTGAAGGATTGCTGCGATGTGTTACCTCGCGCTCCTCCCCTATAAGTGGAGCGACGAAAGGAGCTTCTGTGTTGCTGGGACTGAAGAGCCCCCATGGACTTTGCGGTCTCAGTGTCCTTTTTCATTTTCTCCAGAATTGAATCAACTGCTGGACCAAACAGAAAATCTGGATTTATAGGCTGGTTAAGAATAGTAGCCTGTACCTAATTTTTAAATCCAGATATTCGCAGCCATGCATGCCTCCTAAGTAGTACGTTTGTGTTGATAGATCTGGCAGCAGTATCTGCCGCGTCTAGAGCACATTTAATGGAGGCGTTGGTGATGAGCTTTCCCTCCTGTATAAGTTCATCTGCCTGGTCTTTGTACGGCTCAGGTAAGTGTTGGAGAAGTCCCTCTAAAGTATCATAGTGTGCCCTGTCATATCTGGCCAGCAAGGCCTGAGTATTGGCTATTCTCCATGAGTTTGCTGCTTGAGCTGCTACTCTCTTGCCTGATGCTTCCAAAATGTTGGACTCCTTGTCAGGAGGAGCAGCCTCTCCAGTAGTTTGTGAATTTTCACGCTTTCGTGCGTTGGATACTACTAAAGAGTCTAAAGGTAGTTGCCCTTTGATGTAAGTGGGGTCTACTGGTGCCGCCCTATATTTTTTTTCTATCCTTGGGTTGATGACGCGTGCCCTGGCAGTGTCTTTGAATATGTCAGTTGCGTGCTTTAGGACGTCCTTTAACACGGGGATCGTTTTGATACTTTTTTCTGATGTAGCCAGCGTATCAAATAGAAAATCTTCTACGGCATTTGAGTGCATGTCTACATTATGGTAGCTTCCTGCTCTATCTATTAAAGAGTTAAAAGCCACTGTGTCTTCTGTGGGTGATGGTTTAACTGGCTATACCGTAAGGTCTGTAATAGGTAGAGCCCCCTCATTGTCTGGCTCACCACCCCCCACCCCATGGTTGTGAATTGGGGTCTATGTATGGATTTCGTGGATATCCAAAACCCACGTCTGCATGCTGATCTTCATCTGGGTTATGGTCAGAGCGTGCAGGTGAGTATGGGGCATATGGAGTAGTAGGCATAGCTGGAGAGATAGGCTGGAAAAGAATAGGAGAGGTAGCACAGTCCCTTTTCTTTTTGAGAGGAATTCTAGAAAAGTCTTCAGCAGGAACTGGTCTTTTCTTCTTGGTATAAACAGTCACTTTCCCAGTATTTGGGTCAATATATAGTTTGGAATGATCCTCTGTGGAGGGGTCTGGATGGATGAGCTCCTCTTCCACAGTGTTGTGCCTTGGCGCCGATGTCTTTGGTTTGACCTTTTTCGGTTCGATGCCTTTAGCTGGTTCGACCGGTTTTGGTGCCTGTATCGGTTTTTGAGTGTTTCAGACAGGTTTTGTCGGTCCAATGTCTTTTCCAGGTTTCATCACGGTTTTCGGACTGAGCAGCTTTGTCGGTTCGGTAACTTCTTTTGGCTTTAGAGGTGTCCTCGGAGCCTGTGACTTTGGCTCGATGCCCTTCTTCGGATCGATGGGCTTCGGCTAGACAGGTTTGGTCTGGTGAACCTTAGGTTTCCGTTCGATGACCGCCTTGGGCGTAGCCCTTTTGTCTTCGGTGCCAGCCTTTTTCCCTTTTTCGACGGTCAAAGTCGATTTGGTCGATTCGACTGTCTTTGGCTTCGAAGGTTTTTCTGGTATGGTGGCCTTCGGCTCAGCGCCCTTTGGTTTTGTGACCTTCGGTTCAACGACGTTTGGTCCGAAGACGGTTGTGTCGATGAGTTTCGGTTTCGATGGAACCGGCCTTGGAGTACGTGTCTCAGAGGGCTCTTTTTGTATGTTCTTAGTCGGGCAGTATTGCGGGGATATAGAACCTGTTGTTTGATCTTGGCTAAGGCCTGATGGCGATGCCTCGACCTGAGTCTCTGATATAGGTGTAGTGTCTATATGGGGCGGTGTACTCACAGTTCACCCCTCGTTGTCATTGGAGTCGTCTTCAACAGCTACGATGTCTTGATCATAGTCTTTCTCGGAGTATTGATCGTCTTGATCCGAGTCTTCAGCGTGCCCTAGTTCTTCCTCATCGTCGAAGATATTCTCGGGCTCCGGTGCCGACCTCTGCATTGCTTGCCTCGCCGCCCGCCGATTCCGTATTGTCTTTTTGGATCGGAACTGGGCACAGGCTAGACAATTATCTTCATTATGATCTGGAGATAAACATTTGTTGCACACTGGATGCTTATCTGTGTGCGGGAACTTTGAGTTGCACTGCGGGCAGTATTTGAATGGACTTCGTTCCATCGACTGTCGGTCCACGTGGCGTCGAGAAGGCCTAACGGCCCGAATCGACGACCGGAGTGCAACAAAAGTTTAAGAAAGTCTTTCGGTACCGATCGCAAACAATACCGACGAAAGCGAAGGCCTTTTCGCCTTTTATAAGAGTTTTCTTCGATTCCGAACTTGGAGTGCTGGAAGGTACATCCGAACCCAATGGCGGAAAAAAACAATCTAAGGAGGGAGAGGATGCCCATGCGCACTGTAGTCCGCGGGAGCAGCCACCTATCTCGTGATACTAGAAAGACTCTTCCAGGACAACAATGTGCAATCATCCGGACCCAACACTAGGCGGCGATCTATGCACAGATATGAATTCAGCAGCCCACATGCCTCGAACACATTGAACAAATAAATGTTTACAGCAATGAAAATGAGGGAAGTAGGTATACTGCTCAAGCATTTCATTTCTGATAATAGTGTACAATGTAGTCATAATGAAGCAATAACAAGCATTTGCAATGCAATAGGTTTCACATTACTGATAGTTTGAGGTATTGGAGTTGCAAATAATAATGCAACGCCAATAACTCATACTTTCAGTAATGCGACACCTAGTGCATTGCAAATGCTTGCGTAGTGAGCCAGGAACCAGCATTATATGTCTCAGTGCAGTACCACAAGCTGCTCCTAGAGGACCCTGGTGAGCAAGGCACCAGCACTGCATGTCTAGGTGCAGTATCGCAAGCATCATAAACTTTTGGTCACATATGGTACTGCACCCTGCCGAGGATATGGTAAATCCACCCTACCCATAATGTACGACAGTACCATGAGTACATTCAAATAGCTATGTCCATATATACAATTAGTAGCTTTGAAATGTGACAACAGAATTATTAAATGAGTTCCGGATTAGGTTGTACTCTATGTGGTGCTGATGAAGGGAAATTATATGCAATACTGAAAGCTGCTCCTCGAGGTTCATAGTGAGCAAGGCACCAGCACTGCATGCATTGGTGCAGTACCGCAAGCTGCACCTAGATGTCCCTAGAGAGCAAGGTACCAGCACTGCACGTCTTGGTGCAGGGCCATTAGCTGCTCCTAGAGGTGCCTAGTGAGCAAGGCACCAGCACTGCATTTTCTAGGTGCAGTACTGTAAGCTGCTCCTATAGGCACCTACTGAGCAAGGCACCGGCACTGCTTGTTTAGGTGCAGTACCGCAAGTTGCTCCTAGAAGTCCCTATTGAGCATCAAACTTTTGGTCACATATGGTACTGCACCGTGCAGAAGATATGGTGGATCCACCCTACCCATAATGCATTGCATGCTAAACAGTACCACAAGTACATTCAAATAACTATGTCCATATATACAATTAGTAGCTTTGAAATGCGACAAAAGAATTATAATATTAACTCTGGATTAGGTTGTACTCTATGTGGAGCTAATGAAAGGAAATTTATACAAGGTTTATAATAAATGTGAGATCTGCTAGCGATTAAAGTAATCATTGCCAATCTAGTTTAGGACCAAGTGAGTATCCTGTCTGAAGGTCTTTAAGAAAACAGTGCCTTGAGCCTGTAATAACACGTAACAGGGGGTATCCTCATGGGAGGTTATAAGAGACAAGCTGGTACTAAGGAGGGACTACTAAGCCTAATGACCAATGAAAAGCCACCATTTACAAAGGACAGGAGCCAATTAAAAAGATGGGCAGAAAGTAGGTGGAGCTTTATGCCCATATCCTGAATACAGTATGTCTTGAAGTGCAAGTGCTCACTAGGAGAGACCTAAAAGACGGGTTACATAGAAAATATCACCAGGCTACCACATTAATTCTATTAAAACTACAACAAAGAGAACAAAATGGCAAGGAAAACCCCAGATTAAGTGGAAATGCAAGAACCTGTAAAATCTTTGATTACAATTAATGACTCACAGAAGGCTTGGGATCTGATCACTGCTGGCAGAGACGTGCTGTAGGTTCATATGCGGACAATGACAAAAAGGGCATTACTTATGGGGTGCATAAAAATAGGTATGCTCCGCAAATTGTTTACCACATGAGCTGTCTCCCCATAACGTGGTAGCATTGGCAACTATACACAATGAATAATGCATATATTTGTTGTCAGAAAAAGAACATTTCGCTTTTTAAATTTGAATGATGTATGCAGTCTGTTTGGGAGGGTGGGAGTTTACAGTTCACCTTTTCAAGTGGGTTTGTTACACAGACAACATTATTAATTACTAGACATGGAATGTCATTTCTCAATGCTACTGCACATATTGAATTATGCGTAGTCGCAACAGGAACTACAAATTCAATATATAGGTAATCTTGTTATGGCTGAATTCGAAAAAAAGTGGATATATAGCGACACCAATCCTTTTAAGGCCCAGCTACATTTTTGGTGTCCCCATATGATATTTTTATGATTTGGGATGGAGATCATTTGTTGTTAAAAGACTTCCATAGTTGGCTAAACACAATAACCCAGGAATTTAACCCCTTCGACGCTGATGACGAGCTGGGCTCGTCATGAGGTAGCCTCCTGCTACGCTGATGACGAGCCCAGCTTGTCACGTAACATGCGCTTTTCAATATCTCAGCGTGCGAGCGGAATTCCGCCCGCACGCATGCGGTTAAGTTTACCCTGTGGCATGATCAAACTAGACTTATCTTTCTAGATGTATACATCCAACAAGAAAATGATTGCCTACAAGTTAGTCTATACACAAAACCAACAGATCGAAATACACTCCTACATTTCTCAAGTTGCCATCCGCGCACGTTAAAAGAGAATTTACCTTATGGTCAATTTCTTCGTGTGAGGAGAAATTGTAGTAAAAAAGAGGATTATTTCAAAAGTGCAGAGACATTAAAAAATAAGTTGATGGCGCGTGGCTACCCAAAAAAATTGGTTAAAGTTGCCCTTAAAAGAGCATGGTATACACCTAGGGAAGTGCTTCTGGTAACAAAAATTAAAGATAAAGACACTCCCTTAACATGTGTTCTCACATATGACTCTAAAGCAAATAAAGTGAAAAGACTGATCCAAAAGAATTGGAAACTCATTGAACATCTAGGTATCCCCAGGCCTCTCTTTGCTTTTAAAAAAGGTAAAAATGTGAGACAACACTTAGTGAGAGCTGCAAGAAAGTCTGATCCTATTAATAAAGATCTGAGGATTGTTGAGCTTACCCCCGATAGTAGGTCATTATAGATGTCAAAACTGTGCGGCATGTAGTCTTACAAAAGACTCAAAAGAGGTTGAAATAAATGGCCAGTCTCACCAGCAGAGAACGTTCTGTAATTGCAATTAAAAAAATACAGTGTACTGTATTAAATGTCCATGCAATATGTTCTATATAGGACAAACTACCCAAATCGTATTCTTCAACATAAATCACGAGTGAAATGTAAAGTACATGGAGCTCCACTCGTTCACCATTTTCAAACGCATAACCATTCAGAAAATTATATTGAATGGACAGTTTTATGCACCTCAGGCAAAACAAATCTTGATGAAATGGAAAATAGGCTAAACCGATTAGAAGCTAGATTCATTTAAAAGTACCATACAGCGGTATCTGGTCTAAATGACAGAGATGAAATTTGGGCGCTGATAGAATGAATACTGACTATATAGATAGATTGTGATCTGACTATATGTTCTGAAATTCTCTAATACTGAATGTACTATATGTTCTGTATTTCTCAGATTGTAAGGAGTGGTGGCAAGAATTATTTTTTCATCTTTTAGGTTGCATGAATAAGTTTATTATTCTCTTGTTATTTTCTAAGTGGATTCACATTATTATTTTTCTTTCCTCGTTTTCAAAAATTTCAAATTCTTTATTTTAAATAAGAATCCTTCAGAGTACAGAGCATTACCTAACCTGATTACGCCAGTATGAGGGTATACATTTATTTACTTTTAAGATCAGTTCTATATATGTAAATAACATTATGAAGTCGGGATAGTCCTCTGTCTATCTCTACTGGTTTGGTAACCACGAACATTCGCTCCCCAAATATATCTTTAGGCTGTTTTTTCAGAAAGGCGACTGCACTTTCAGTCCCCTTCCTACTTCGCTGCTATTGTTACTTTGACCTGCGATTTGGTCCTTTTTAACTTCCGCATCACGTGACTTTGGACACGACGATGGAAGTGAATGGGGTGCAAGTTAGATGCTGCCTCGCGGTTTAAAAGGTGAGCGTTTTTTGTCTCGAGCGTTCTTTGCCCCTGTTGAGTTATGGGGAGAGTAATTATCCTAATATACAGTAGTCCGCTTGTACTATTTGTTTAGGACTGGTATATAAATATATATATATATATATATATATATATATATATAAATATATATATATATATATATATATATATATTTTTTTTTTTATATATATATATATATATATCCCCTACTCGTTCTCCACAGAATACAAGTGGATAACAGGACCCCCGAAAAAGACGTTTTGTTTTGGAGTTTCAAAAACGGGGTAAGAGTTTAGTAAGACCTTCTCTCTCCCCCTCTTATCATTGCAGTATATGTTTTTGGAGCTGTGACTTTGATACGCATTATGTAGATTTATATTTTAGAACTTTTGGACATCCTTGCCTTCAGTTCATTATATATTGGAGAATTGGCTTATCTTCCATAGGTATACCATCTGAATTCCGTTTGGTAAGCTTTGCTACTTTTTGCACTCGTTATAGGGGTGGTGTATGACATAGGTCGATAGTGGCCTTCTTATCATTATCTTTATTTATCCTTTCCTGTTAGGTGCCAATATTAAAAACATATGTTCCGCGTGCGTAGGATGAAAGCAAGCATGGTATAAACAATTATAAATAACACTTCTGGTGGAGGAGTTTTAAACACTCATTTTATTTTATTTATTTTCTTTCACCACTATATTTTCACTACAACATTGTTGGTTATTCTTTGCCAACAATACACCGTCTCTACTCGGGTGCCTTTTCAGTGTTTTTTGGTTCACTTTGCCAGGCCACTCTGAGGAAAAATTGTAAATATTTGTACATATAAAATATAAATATAAGTGAAGTGTATATAGGACATACCCCGTCTCTACAATAACCCTTTTGACAATAACTCCATGAAATATTTTGGAGTAAGGAAAATGTACATATAAATGTTCTTATTGTTTTTTGACTCTATAGACGGACCTACAATAGCCCCTGTCCTGATGAGGCCCGTAGTTAATGGGCTGAAACGCGTCGACCTTTTTCATGAAGACACCACTAAAAATTTGAGTTACCAAAATAGTTTAAGAAGGAGTGCCTGAATAAGAAAGGATAAAAAATATATACCTTATAGGCCCCGCACTTGTTTTGTGGTAGATCTGATTAGTATAGGAATGCTGGTCTTTAGTCAACTAAGCATCCTTTTTGTTAAAAAATGGGCTAGGACATATATATATATATATATATATATATATAAAAAGAGAAAAAAATATATGCGTTTGTTTTCTAATGTAAATATGTGTACAGATTTGTGGTAAATATAAGTGTTATGTATATATATGTGTATTTTCTTGTGTATATGTTGCAAGTGAAGTCTTTCTGTCTATGAAAAAAATAGAACAAAAATATTAACAATAAATAAGAACTACTAAATAAGTTCTTTGTATCCATAGTTTGGCTTTAGATGAATATAAAAAAACAAAGATTGGTTCATTAAGATTAATTTATATTCAGAAAGGGACAATTAATCTCTCTCTTCTTTGGAATTCGCTTTATTTTTTCCTAGGCATTACCTTTTGTAGATTGACAATGACAAAAAGGGCATTAATTATGGGGTGCATAAAAATAGGTATGCTCCGCAAGTTTTTTACAACATGATCTTTCCCCCCATAACGTGGTAGCATTGGCAACTATACACAATGAATAATGCATATATTTGTTGTCAGAAAAAGAACATTTCGCTTTTCAAATTTGAATGATGCATGCAGTCTGTTTGCGAGGGTGGGAGTTTACAGTTCACCTTTTCAAGTGGGTTTGTTACGCAGACAACATTATTAATTACTAGACATGGAATGCCATTTCTCAATGCTACTGCACCTATTAATGAATTATGCTTAGTCGCAACAGGAGATACAAATTCAATATATTAAACTGTATGTTTATGTATGACAAGGGACTGCTGTAATAAATACACGTACTCCACTAATTCATCATTTCTGAAAAGTGTAGCGGTCACCCACCCGAGATGTATAGTTGAGACAGGCTGCAAGGTAGACACAGCAGTACAAACATCGAAATGTCCAATCTCTAATAGAGGTATACCAAAAGCAGTAATGTTAAATCCAACTTTACTAGTAAATAGGATTCATCATTACCATTCCAAAGATAAAGAACATTAAGCAGCTACTCCTTTCTAATCGCGAATTACAGCTTTAAAGTGTTTTAAGGAATTCCCAATGTTCACCTATGTGAGTAGTTGGCCTCACAGTGGAAAACGAATTTGGGTGTTTGTCACTACCAGGACATGCAAAACCTTTAATGTAAATGTCCTATCTTATACATGCAAAGCACCCTGGAATTTGGGCTACCAACAGCCTACCTTAGTGGTGTCTTATGTGTAATTAAATTGGAGTTTAAGGCTTGGCAAGAGGTTTTAAATGCAAAGTCAAACTGTCAGTAAACTGCACACACAGGTCTTGCAATGGCAGGCCTGAGACAAGTTTAAAAGGCTACTTGTTTGGGTGGCACAACCAGTGCTGCAGGCCCACTAGTAGCTTTTAGACTAGAGACCCTGGGCATATGGTATACCACTTTACAATGGACTTCTAAGTAAACTAAATATGCCAACTGGTTATACACAAAAGTCACCGTGTTTAGGGGGTAGCACATGCCCTTTAGCACTGGTAAGCAGTGGTAAAGTGCGCAGTTTCCTACGACCAACATAATGATACACCAAAAAGAGAGGGTAAGCAGGTATACAGGTTTGGGGGAAGACCGCCCTAAGGATGACAAATCTAACATAAAGCATATAGAAATGTGGGAAAATCTAAATGGTCAAACCTGTCTTCCTCCTTTTTGACTGTCCGGGAACTGCTGAGGGCGCTCTGAGTAGCATAGGTGCCCATCTCTGTCACAAGCTTCTGGGCCGGACCAACAGTCACTTCTTCCTCTGGTTTATTTTCACCAGCTTCTTTCTTTATTTCAGTTTCTACTATTGGAATCTGAAAAGGAGTATGCAAATATGACACAAAGGGTGACAACTGTTTTTATGGAGGCATCACAGTAAATTCAGGACCAAAACATAACACTGGATCATATTTAATTCACAGTAGCAGGAGGGAATGGGAAATAATAAGTTTGTTGGTAATTGTGGGCAGGGGTGGGGGTGGGTTGATTAGCTTATTATTGCCATTATACCATACTATATGTGTGGGAAATCACAATTACATCTATCACTGTTTATTTTGATCGACCGGTCGATATTGCTATGCTATGAAGTATACCAGCGACTAAGGAAGTTGTGTATCAAGAAAAACTAATACAATATGTCTAAACAAAAAAAATATGTAATTCACAGTATAGAAAAATAAAATATTTAAGGCATGTTTAGTAAAAAAACTTTGTGTAGAAATGAAACATAATGGGGGATTAGCTTGTGGTAATGGACATGTGGATTTAAATCCCTGGTCTGAGTATTTGCCACCTTTCAGAATTAGAATTTCAAGAAAGATTAGAAACAAAAAAAACTCATCAAGTCAGATTGAGGAAAGAAGCAAGTATCACGGTAAGCTGGACATGCACAGGTCTGTTATGTTGGAGTTAAAATGGCAATTCAGTTAACAAAATACAAGCAGGAATCACTGTGAACTGGAGGAGGTCAAATAAAGGGAATGACTATCAAGCAGTGATCACTGTGAGAATGGAAGCAGGCTGGGGTTTGGAGGCAAGAGGTGAAAGCAGGGAAAGATCAATCTAACTGGGAAGTGGGCAGAAATTTTGGGTTTGGACACACACTTGTGTGGACAAGACGACAACCAATGTCAAGGATTTAGCACTGCGTTTGGTAAATTGGTTAAGTACTGGAAGGCAGAGATAAAGTCATTAGAGGATCCTGAAGCGAGAGTGAGGTTTGCAATGTTTGCAATGTCAGACATGAATCAATGGGAAGAGGGTTAAACAGTCAGTGAATATTTAGTGGCTGGATCCAAGGGGAATGGATCTGTAAATGCTGGATGCATTTTGTAGGGTCCTTTTGGGGAACAGAAATTTATAAGAAAGGGTGAGGGAGTGCCAGAACTGGTCTTTCATTGTTTCTATGGTAGTTTAAAGAGTGTTAACTCAGGCATGGCGGTCAGCAACGTTCCTGTAAGACTTTGAAATCAGTTTATTGGGTCAGAAATGACTGTACAGAAAAAACATTCAGTTAATAGTTACAAAAACTCTTTCTGTGTCTTCTAGGCAAATGGCTTTTCTAAAACTAAATTTAGCAAAGACTTGGATGCTTTCAGAAGATCCAACCCTGTCAGTAAATAAAAGACTGAGGCGTAACAACACGGCCAGTCTTTTTACAGTACAGTGTCCATACCCATGAGAAATAAAAGCAATGATATTCCATACCTCCCCCAGAGATCTGCGGACCTCGGTCATCACACTTTGTATATCATCCTTTGTGCTGCAGTACTCTCCAAGAATCCATAAAGCACCACGATAAATTCTAAAAAAAGAAAGTACAAAGTATTTCAGATCATGATAGTGAATAATACTTGAGGCTCACCAAAGCAGAGCACCGTGGGAAGTATTAGGTGTAAACCTTTACAAGAAAAAAAAGATGGTTTTTTGATGAATTTGAACATTTTATGTGAAGTACTTAGAATATTTCAGCTTCCAACAATATCTTTTGCAAACTTCTGTAGTATGTGCTTTAGGATAAAACAGATAAAATTTGCATTTCATAGTCAATCCACTGTGTTAACCTAATAAATCACTCTATTATAGATCAGTTATTTCTTGCCAAGACAGGATGTCCTCATTCGTTTATTCAACCATTATGGGTGCTAATTTGCTCATATTTTCACTGAAAATGTGCTTCCTGCATGCAGGACATTTTTTATTGAAGGCTCAAGTTTTTTCAAAAGGAGATGATTTTAATTCAAATCTTTAAACAACTTTTTTTACTTGAATAAAATCTTTGAAAATGTTTCCCTTGAATACATTCAGGCATTCGTTTCACAAATTTAAATTACATTCTGAAGGTTTTAACATTTTAATCTTAGAAAAATGTTTGCTGAAAAGATACAAGAAGGTATTTAAACTTGCTTAACTTTTCTAAACAATAACATGTTTAAATCAGAAACAGCGTTTTGAAGAAGAAATATTTTATTATTTTTTCACACTGCTCCACAGCTAAAGTGGGAGGCCTTGCATCGAACATAACAAACACAAGGAGACGATGGACAGATCGCTAAAACTTTTCAGACGCTCACCCCCAGTCACAGATCTGGGTTAAATCCATCACTGTTCTTTAGCTCACTTTGCCATCCCAGTTCAGACCCAGCCATATGCAAAACAGTCTTGATCCTGTTCCTAATGGGAACAGTCCAGCCGGAACTGCCAAACCAGGTCTTCCCTGGTCAGGAAACAAGAATCCTGGGACCGGTTTCGGGGTAACACCCCTTATCAGCCAGGCTAGCTTCAATCCAGGGAAACCCATGCAGACTGCTATTGCAGGCTGCTTGTCTTGGTGCAGACAAAAGTGAAAACACGACATGGTACATAGCCCTGTGTGCCATGCCTGCAAACACGGCATGCAGTATAGGCAAGTCACCGCTAAAGCAGCCCTTATTGCCCTAAAGCAGGGTACACTATACTACATGTGGGGGGATAACTGCATGAGACGGTATGAACCTGTGCCAGCCAACTCAATTGCCGCCAGTACAAGTAATCAGGGAAGCCATTTTAAGCACATGTGCTGGACACTGGTAAAAACGAGTACCCCGCCTACATGATGGCTTCACTGAAAACAAATATGTTTAGTAGAAAATATCTTGTGTTAATAAAACCACACTGAATCCAGTGATGGATTTATTAATACATCCACCCAAAGGGCACCTTAGAGGTGCCCCTTGAAAACCTACCAACTGGCTGTGCTGGCTGACTGACTGGTTCTGGGCAATAGCAGGCAGTCAATGAGACTCCCTGAAGATCGAGCCAGAGCAACAGTCTCAGCACTTCCTAGCACAGCACCGCTGACCCTAAAGCTCCCTTGATTGCTGCAGTACCGTATGCTGCCATGTTGTCCATCAGAACTTGCATAAGGCTGGCCCTGATGAAATGAAAAAAGGCCTGAAGAGCCAGTTGGATAGCATACTGTGGACAAAGGTTGGAGTGGGCCTCTGCACTAATGGACAGAAGAGAAGAGACCTGTGATCTTCTCTTAGCCCAGATGGCCTCGCCAGCTCAGAGCAGATGTACACATCACCACCGCGAGCACCGAGTAGGTTAGGGAGAACCACCTACTGCACATGTTAGCATCCATCCACCATTGAAGATCCAGGGCCGCCTCATCTAACACGCAAACGTGGTCCATGAGGCTTCCCAGTATTGAGCCCATTAAAAGGAGAGGTTCCACTGAAGAGTCCACATGTGCCAATTGGCATCAGGCAGCAGAAAGATGTACAAAGCTGTGAGAGCAAGAAGCCTCACTACTGTCTGGGACAGAACCCTGAGCCTGAAACAAAGATCATATCTTGAATGTCCCGACAGTGCCGCGGGAGGAAAGCTTTTAAAGCCACAAAGGCCAGAACTGTACCTTTAAAGGGAAGTGTCTGTCCAGACAAGAGTCAGTCAGTATATTGCCTAATTTCAATAACAGGCAATCATAGTTATATGACATCTTCTGCCCTGCATACAGCAACTGTAGCACTTTCTTCGATAGGTGACTTCAATGGTAATCTTATTTTGTTTTGGACGAGGTACCCACCACTAACATCCTAGTAGTCTTGATAAAGTCAATCACCAGCTAAATGCGGTGGCAAGCTGTAAGCCTCTTCCTCATCATCTCCATAAGTTCTGTGGATCTCCCGTACATATCAGTCAAAACTAAATAAGTCCTCCTGGTGCCGCACACACCGGAGCAGAGGCAAAGGCACTGCTGTGGGATCCTCCAGCACTAATGGCTGGGTGTTGGTGATTTCATAGCGAAACATTGGCCTGGATCTCAACAAACCCTACTCTTAATCAGAGATCAGTTTCAGTGTCAAAACCAGAACTGGAATCTTTAAAGGTAGGGACGATGCCGTAGGATCCGACATGGTCTTATGTGAAAAAGTGGAACCACGATCTGCCACCAGCAGGAAGACAAACAGGACAAAGTGGGCTTGGTGCGAGGGAAGGGACTGTCAGCAGGAATACACCTGGTGGACCCAGTGGAGAAGTAGGGTCCCAAAGGCACTACAGGGTAACTCAGAATCGTTGGAAGTATTGCAGTACTGGTTCACTGAAGGTCTCTAGCCACTGCAACGTCTCAGTTGGCTCAGGAAACTTTGGCACATTATTTTTACTAGGGTTGGATTCAGACATTCTGTGCAAAGTTGGGCTCCCAGTCTTGACTGTGTGATTCAGTCTCCCGAGTGAGAATGAAGGGGGTCCTTCTGCCAAAACTTTTTGTGTATCTGTTGGGACTTGTCCTTGGCTTCCCCTTATCCAGGATGGAGTCCTGGATCGGACTTGGAGTGGCAGGGCGCTCTCAAACTGGAGTGAGATTGGCCCAGTTTCTTGTGCTTGATGACAAAGCTTCACCTTCCATACCCCAATGGCCTTCTAGTGCAGCACTTACTGCATATTTTAAAATCACTCCTGCATCCACAACACCAAAGACAGAAATTGTACTAGTCTGTCATCAGCCAAAGGCTTCATGCAGGTAGGGCACGGCTTGAACCATATAGTCTTCAGGGGAGACAACCTTTTTCAGGGGAAAAAAAAAATCTGTTTGGAGATCGGTAAAGCACTGACAAAGTTAGGCAGATGAGCTCCTGATCCGTGTCAAATGGCACGGAAAAAAAGGAACTGTTGTCAGCATGCGCAGGTGTTGGCTATCAATTGCTCTGCGCTAGCACTATCAGAAGTGGGATAAAGTTGCCATGGAGTCTGATAGTGCCACCTATCAGCACGCATGAGCAATTTGTGAGGATTGTCCTAGCCGCGCCTGCCTGACTACAGCTGGAACTACGTTTCCCATGATGCCACGGGAAAGGAAGAACTTAGGCGGGTCTGCACATCGGAGGATGCGCGTTAACCTGATTGGATCCTGATTGCCGGTTGGACAGAGGAGTTGGCTGTCAGCCGGTTCTGTATTGTTCCAAGCGCCGCTATATTCGAGTGGATACCGTCCTGTTCTCAGCCTGCTCATCGCTGTGAGCATCTCGTAGTTTTGTCCTTTGGAGCGGAGCGCGGTAACGTTGCTACGCGTTACCGTAACCTGTTTGAACTGTGAGCTTCGTTTGATGTAGCGAAGCTAGGAAGCTTCTGGATTCGTAAAGCAGAGCGCGGTAGTATTCTACGCTACGCGCTGCTGTTGTTTTCTGGTGGTTGGCTTTCTCCTTGGGTTCTTTTCGCAGACACGGAACGCGGTGGTGGTCGCAGCCACACGTTACCGGTCTGCTCAAGTCTATACTTTATTTACACAGACACGGAACGCGGTGGTGGTCGCAGCCACGTGTTACCGGTCTGCTCAAGTCTTTACTTTAATTACACAGACACGGAACGCGGTGGTGGTCGCAGCCACGCGTTACCGGTCTGCTCAAGTCTTTCCTTTGCTTTCACAGTCACGGAACGCAGTGGTGGTCGCAGCCACACGTTGCCGGGCTGTCTTACTATTTGACAATGCTTAACTAAATACTGGAACGCGGTGGTGGTCGCAACCACGCATTACCAGTTTATGTTTGTGTTCTTTCCACTGGACGCGGCGGGTCGTCGCAGCCACTTGTTACAGTGATTTTGATTCTCGAACTATATACTAGTGGGAATCCTCGGCTCTGGTGATTCTAACCAGTTGACTTTTGAATTTACTTTCTGTGTCCATAAGGAATGGGGAATATAGAAACTTTATTGATGATCCAATTGAATCTTGTGATTGTTTATATTGAACCTGGCAGAGGGTTTTTGGATGTCATACAAATATTCCCAAAGAGACCATTTGTGAGACAGGTATATTACCCTTACTAGTGAGATCATATGAGAGTAGCCACACATTATATGCTTTATTCTTATGCTTGCCTTTTGTTGTTTCAGGTCTCCTTCCCAGCTGATCCCTCCCCTTCCCTTTTTTCCCTCGCCCGATGGTCCGAATACCCTGTTTATATATGTACTTAGGGTATTGGTAACATCTGCAGGTGGACCCTTACGAGCATCAAACTAATCCTGCGGAGCGCCCCCTGACACAATTGTTGTAAAATGGTTCCAGATCCAGTCTGGCACCTGGAGTAAATGGAAAAGGTGAAGAATTTTAGAAGTATCCATCAGAGAAGATGATATTTCTCGCTCTACTTTTTATTTTGTCCCAGACTTAAAACTTTTTGCTTTCACTCCATTAAGGGTTTTACCTCGCTATTCTCACTGGGCCCTCTAGCCTAAATGGAGTGAATCCTTTCCCACATCTACTCGGCATTCTCTTGAGTTGCGCCATAAAACCTGACATGTGTGAGCCATGTTTTGGAAGCCACTAAGATATCACATAGGGAGGCAAGATGATGGCAACTATTTCAACCTCACAAAACTAAAGAGGGATTACTTGGGTAAGTACTGTCTTTAAAATAATTATCAACAGGTGTGAATTCCAAGTTAATAATGCCAATAAGACGAATGTGCTTTCCATGTCCATGTCAACACACGAATCAGCTGCAGGAATAAGAAGTTTGAAGTGCATAACCAGTAGTCCATTGCAAGCATCATTAAATCACAATTATCCAACGGATTTAGTAGCAATGTTACGGACCTCAAAGGAATCAAACTTGCAAGTAACTGGTGAAACGTTTAGAACGGATAGCTGAAGTGGATAACACAGATTGTTATGAAGCATACAACGTGAACTCGCTTGAAGTGACAGAGTGGAAGTTACAGTGAGAGGAATTTTAATTCAGAATTGAACACATCTGTCATGTTGTTATAGTAAGGAAATAATGAGACACGTACTTTACAGTTTTAATGGCATGGAAGACCTCCAACATCTTCTCCACAATAAGTGGCCTCAGATTTTCAAATCGTTGAATTGCTTCACGCACAAACTCTAAAACGTCAGCAGCTGCAGCCTCATTGTTATCACTGAGGAACTCCATCAACTAAAGGAGAATCAGAGAAACAAAACGTGAAATTATTTATCT
This sequence comes from Lissotriton helveticus, assembly GCF_964261635.1. Taxonomy (NCBI): domain Eukaryota; kingdom Metazoa; phylum Chordata; class Amphibia; order Caudata; family Salamandridae; genus Lissotriton; species Lissotriton helveticus. The sequence continues at coordinate 782,811,145 of NC_136061.1, forward strand.
TGGCAAAACGTTTCAATAAGCATTTCCAGACACATCTAAACACCACTGCACTCCTTTTAGGGCCATATGTACTAACACATTTTACCATAGACAGAGAATGGGTTAAGCCCTTAGATACATCTTCCCCATAGTGAATTAACTAAAATATTTAGTAGTGAGCTATTGTTTTATATTTAACAAGATACTGATTTTCCGAGAAGAAAACACAGCTACTAAAAAGTAAGTTCTTTGAGCTGGACTATAAAACTGTCTTATGAAAATAATTTTCTTTTAGTCAGTGCATGGCCAATAAAGGGAGATTATAACTATTTTGACCACTATTAGAAACCGATATTGCATGGACACAGCAATGAACACTGAGAACTGGGTCCATACCACTGGGATAACATTTGCAGCCATATCCGGAAAACGAACACTACAGGAGTGTAGCGTCCGAACAAGCAGCTGCCTGTACTTGTCAGTGTCTTCATGTTCCGAGGCATTATTTGTCTTAATCACTTCTTTCTTCAAAACTATCACCAGCTGTAACATAAAAAGAGCCCATATTAAATGCCTGTTTCTTTTAAATGCACTACATAAATTGTAAAGGACAGAATATATTCACCTCTTCAACATTCCTGGAAGATACAAGATCAAGAGCTAACTGAAGAGTTTTCTTCCGCACCTCTAAATCTGGCGTACTTAACACTCTTAGTATGTCCATAACCAGATCCTGGAGCGAGAAAAAAAATGCAACATCAATAACAATCCAGGAACATACCCAAACCATACAAGTGGAAATTGCACGAAGAAAATTTAAAACAGAATAATGTAAACAATAGCAACAGTAATACAGGTTTGTCCATAACCACTTGCATACTACCAGCTGGGAAGATCAAGCTATATTCAGTTCCAATCAAAAAGCATGAAAATTAAAAAAAGAGTAACTTGGGGGTCTTGTATATAATACTGCGACTTCAGATCACTGGGCAGTAACCTTGCAGGTCTCATGCTACTCCAGTGAAAGTGTACATACTGTCAAATTAAATAAGAAACTGAGTTGCACCAGTATAAGAAGTCTTTTTGATTGGCAATTAATGGTGGTTAGTAATTCAAACTTATGATGCCATTTAGTTCCTTCAGATAGAGAACATCTACGACGTAATGACTGATCGGGCATCAGGATAAATTCTGCAAGTAGTATGTGTGACCTATTGCCTGCACTAAAGAATAAGCTCATGCTGCACACTGACTAATAGCCAGGTTTTTGAAAATCGCTTTGAATACTACGATAAAGGGAAGGCCAGTGTTATTATAATAGGAGCTTTAAAAATAAATTTTTGAAGCAATATATGGCTGTGTAAATCCTTGCCCAACGACAACTCAGCCCTCTAATGAGCATAGTTTATGAACTAATGGCAGCTCGTTCCATATCCAGGCTATGGAGGATGTCCTCTAAAGTGCTCACACCTGATATTGGAATAAAAAGGAGAAAGATATACAATCAAGTATTGGGTGTTTTCAAGGGTGAAGGCAGTACAAGCCTGGAGTAAAACCCCACATGGTAGACTAGAATAAAGTTCCGAAACAAAGATATCTTCATTTTCTTCAATCCTCCTCACAGAACCTCCTCATCTGAAGAACATCAATATTAACAAACATTGGCAAAGCCAATAGGTCTCGCGTTTGCAAGAGCTATTGGCTTTGTGTCGACATTTTTTATTAACGCCTTTTAGCCATGTTGTACACCAGTGTGGCTGTTGCTCAGCATGGATAAAAGTTAATAGCGTGGCGTAGGGTGGGAGGTAGATTGGGGCATAGTGGAATGGGGTCAATTGGAGTAGAATTAGGTAGAATGGGGTAGGCTGTAGTGGGCTAGGATGCGGTAGGGTAGAATGGGATAGAGTGCGGTAGACTGGAGTGGGGTAGTTTGCCATTGTAGATTGGAGTGTGATGGATTGGGGTAGATTCGGGTGGATTGGGCAGTATGGAGTGGGGTATATTGTTGTAGATTGGAGTGGGGTAAACTGGGGAAGAGTGGGGTGGAGTGGGGAAGTTTGGGGTGGGGTTGGGAAGTTTGGGGTGGGGAAGACTGGAGTGAAGTGGGGGTAAATTGGAATGGAATGAGGTGATTTGGGGGAGATTGGACCAAGTGGAGTACTTTGGGGGTGTGGCGGGGTACACTGGGGTGCGGTGGAGTACATTGGGGTACTGGCACTCAAAGGACGACACATTTGGGTTTTATAGAAAATACATCAAAGCTTGAAATATGACCCTACTACCGCATGGAACACGGGACACAAAAAGAACAAATATATGGGTCCTCTAGACACATTTTGGGAACAAAACAGGCATAAGAAGAAGTCCTTTGAGATCGAAAATTTGGGTGGTATAAAGGTGTACCCTGAGGGCCATTAATGCACAAAATGGGGACAATATATACAAAGAGAGAAGAAAGGTGTTCAAGATATAAAAATAGATGAAATCCCAAGGTATAAAAAGACAACGGGTGGTGCTAAGCGCCAGGGGGCCTAGACCGTGGTGCCAGGCATGGGCACCAAGAGCAAAGGGGCCAGGCGACGGCAACCGGCACAAAGGGGCCAGGCGACGGCAACCGGCACAAAGGGGCCAGGCGACGGCAACCGGCACAAAGGGGCCAGGCGGCACCCGGCGCAAAGGGGCCAGGGGGGTGGCACCCGGCGCTCAAGGGCCAGGGGGGCGGAACCCGAGCGCAAAGGGGCCGGTGGGGCGGAACCTGCTGCAAAGGGGCCAGGGGGCAGAACCTGCCGCAAACGGGCCAGGGGGGCGGAACCTGCCGCAAAGGGGCCAGGGGTAGGGGGGTGGAACCTGCCGCAAAGGGGCCGGGGGAGAGGGGTGGAACCTGCCGCAAAGGGGCCGAGGGAGAGGGGTGGAACCTGCCGCAAAGGGGCCGGGGGAGAGGGGTGGAACCTGCCGCAAACGGGCCGGGGGAGGGGGGTGGAACCTGCCGCAAAGGGGCCGGGGGAGGGGGTGGAACCTGCCGCAAAGGGGGCGGCGGGAGGGGGCGGAACCTGCCGCAAAGGGGGCGGCGGGAGGGGGCGGAACCTGCCGCAAAGTGGCGGCGGGAAGGGGGCGGAACCTCTGCAAAGTGGCTGGGGGGGGGCGGAACATGCCACAAAGGGGCTGGGGGGGGCGGAACCTACCGCAAAGGGGCCGGGGGGGGGCGGAACCTGCCACAAAGGGGCCGGGGGGGGCAGAACCTGCCACAAAGGGGCTGGGGGGGGGCAGAACCTGCCACAAAGGGGCCGGGGGGGCAGAACCTGCCGCAAAGGGGCCGGGGGGGCAGAACCTGCCGCAAAGGGGCCGGGGGGGGGCGGAACCTGCCGCAAAGGGGTCGGGGGAGGAGGAACCTGCCGCAAAGAGGCCGGGGGGAGGGGTGCGGAACCCGACAAAAAGGGTCCGGGGGGGGGGGGAACCCGACGCAAAGGGGCCGGGGGGGGGGGGAACCTGGCGCAAATGGGCCGGGGGGGCAGATCCCGGAGCAAAGGGGCCGGGGTGGCAGAACCTGGAGCAAAGGGGCCGGGGTGGCAGAACCTGGAGCAAAGGGGCCAGGGTGGCAGAACCCGGAGCAAAGGGGCCAGGGGGGCGGAACCCGGAGCAAAGGGGCCAGGGGGGCAGAACCCGGCACAAAAGGGTCAGGGGGGCGGAACCCGGCACAAAAGGGTCAGGGGGGCGGAACCCGGCACAAAAGGGGCTAGGGGGGCGGAACCCGGCGCACAGGGGCCAGGGGGACATAAAGGGGTCAGGGGGCGGCACCCCATGCAAAGGGGCCAGAGGGCGGCACCGGGCGCAAAGGGGCCAGATGAAGGGGAGAGGGAAGTTGGGTTAACACAGGCCCCAGACTAGGGAAGGGGTCAGGCGGCACAGAAGCTACACCGAGGGTGGTGACACAAAGATTACATGGATGGGCAGACAAAGGTACCGCCACATAGGAGTACGATGACAAAGGAACCACAAAGAGGACTGACACAGACACTACATTGAGGGAGCTGTGACAGTCACCAAGCAGAGGGGGCTGAGACTGGCACCATTAGAGGCACATTGGGCCTTAATTAATAAAGAAATTAGGTAACTCTAAAATGTCTAAACTGATTGGGCAGTTGTGCATCTTCCTGCGATAACAAGGATCTAAATTTGTATGCCCTGAGATGGAAGACAGCAAAGAAATTCCCTAATACCCACACACAAGGATGAGGACTGCATAAATACATTAACTTTAAAAAAAGTCTAGCCAGCACTTACCTGGAGTATTCTTTCGTGAGCAGGATGATCTTTTAGTTCAATCAAGCGATCCAGAACAATAAGTTTGACATTATTGTCACTCTCCTTAATAATTAAGTCAATGTAACACTGAGCAGCAGCCTATAGAAATGAAGGAGCACGAAACATCAGTTAACAGACTCTTGTTTAACCCATTAGTCATCGACACATAAACAAAGGTTTAGAGAAAACAAAATAGAACAACATATTCAATCTTGTTTCTGCTCAATTTCTGGGCAAGGCAAATAAACTAAGAATTTCCATACTGCGACTACGGAGCAAAATAAGGATATGAACAAAAAGTTTAGGATACCCAAATAGACAGAACTGTTTTGGATTCAGAATTCTCCCCTAGGGGTATCAGATATGCTTCTAATAAGCAGAGCAGCAAACTCTAGAATTAAAACATGTAAACATAAGAGAAACCATGCAAAGCAATAGACCCAACAACACGAACTCATAAATGTAACAGTCTTATTAGAGTACAGTTCAGTAGAGTGCAGTTACTGCAATGCACTAACAGCATTCAGGAGATAAACATAGCAAATAATGAACAAAATAAAATAGTAGAGGTAGTAAAACGTTGCAAAGTCATCCAGTGCCCTGGGCACCCCTAACTGGCACTGGTGGTAACTGAATGATTGATCCTGGGATCTGCCTAATCAGGCCCAGGGTCAGTGCTATGCTGAAAACACACTAAAAATACAGTTAAAACACCTACATACACTAGGGAACACAATGAGTTAGGGTACCCCTATGATTGACACAACCTCCCCTATAAGGCACTAATACATAATATGGCGGGAGGATAGAAACTACCTTCAAGTCCCTAGTATACATCAGGGCATGGCAGTTTAAAGGCCAGCAGCCTTTCTGCACTTGCAGCACTGCTTTTAAAATGCAAATTGTGCCCAATTTGGGGAACTTAAAAATGTATAACCTAAATAATAAACTACAATGTTTGGGGATATTATGTGCCTCCAGGGTCTCCCTTAGGTGTCCCAATGGTGAGGGGTCAGGTACTTATAAGGAGGATCCTTATAAAATGATTTTTATATGCCCTGGGGTTAGTGAAATTCCACATTTCACTTCCTTCATTGTAGTAAAGTGCTTACCAAAATAGTCTTTTGTGCTAGGAGCATTGTGGAGCGAGGATCTGAAATATTTTCACATATTCAGACCCCTAAAGTCTTCCCTAAGTGTTCCAGGGGTGGGGGTTTCTGTAGATGTAAGTATGGTTCTTATAAAACATGTTTTATAAGCCCTGGTGTTGGAAAAAGTGCCCAGTTCATTTTTTCCATTGCAGATCCCCATCCCCAAAGGTTAACATGGCAAGACATTATTGATTAATAACTGAAGACAGGGAATCCATAAAAATATAAGTAGAATGGTAATGATAAATCCAACAATATGCTACTGTTGAATTTATCCTAAACAACACAGACAAGAAGTTACGGACCTTTCTTGTCTGGTCTGAACACCAAAATTCAGCCCTCTAGTGCTCTGACCTGATTGGCCAGAGTTAAGTGGATTAGCCAGGCTGCTTTGATAAGGTGTTAAGTAGCCCAGGGGGGTCCGAGAGCCATACTGGGAGAAGAGGGCTCTGCTACATAGGATTGCTATGGTAGGGGGAGGGGTCGTAAAACATACTCTTCAAAGGGAGAGGTTGGGCAGACAGTGTAAGCCAGGTCCCTACCCTTTGAATCTAGCCAGATGGCAGGAATTTCCAGATGCAAAGGGGAGGGAGCCTATGGAGATTAATTCTCCTGGCAGTTGGTTTAACTAACTCTTGCTCCTCTGCTGAAAATTCTGAGGTATTGAATTTTGGAGAAATAATGATTTTTGGGAGACCATTGTACCACACTTTGGAGGAAGTTGTAATGCTCTGGGATGTTGCCCTGCACTTCATTTGACAGGAGTGCCCTCCTGCTTAACCCCAGAGATCACTGAATAAGTATCTGAGAGGGGCGGTGCCTCTCAGCTCTGCTGGTTGAGACTGAGAGAAGAACAATAGTTACTTACCTGTAATCTGTGGTTCTCCAGTATTGGTGTCTTTCATAGATTCACATGCCTGAATCATTCCCCGTCGTCGGAGTGGGAGGTCCCACGGTACATAAAAAAGCAATAATATGCCATAAATATGTAGTAAATACCAATAAAAACAAACAAGGAAGTAAAGTAGCCCAAGCTACAGTAGGAAAAAACTTCCACATCTATGACTATCCTAGTTATTTTGTATAGTCCAAACTACAGCCAATCAGGCGCCAGCACCCACCAGAATGTTCTCCCCAGAGGCTCAGGCTCTCAGATTTTCTCGCAAGGAGTGAAGGTAAACCAAAATAGCCTAAAAGCCTCTGAGGGGAGGTGGGCGGGTTGCATGTGAATCTATGAAAGACACCAATACTAGAGAACCACAGATTACAGGTAAGTAACTATTGTTCTTCTCCAGTATTAGGGTTGTCTTTCATAGATTCACATGCCTGAATCAGAGTAGCTAGCAGTACAAATCCGTGCTAGGCAGACGCCAATGGCTGTAAAGCTTGTCAGCATAAGTTGTAAAACAGTGTAAACTGAAAATACACATATCACAAGCACAGGATAATGCAATCATGTAAACATGTGTAAAAACATAACATATGAAGCGTCTGACAGCAGTAAAGGAGGTGGGAAACAGAGGCTCACCTTATTTGAAAAGATTTCGTAGAACTGCACGACCCACAGAAGTATCAGCTTCGCTGGTTGCGTCCAAACAGTAATGCTTGGTAAATGTATGGCAACTGGCCCAAGTAGCCGCTCTGCAGATCTGCTGAATAGGAACTCCACCCCCTTTTTGTAATTATTTTGGCCACCATGAGTGTGGAAGGGTATGCTCAGACATGAGTCCCTTGCTCATTGCACCATCAGGATTCAAGCAAGCCGGGCCGAAGACGGCTGTAATGCCAGAAACCGGTCCCCGGAAGCTTGTTTCCTTTCCAGTGAAGAATTGGCTTGGTAGTTTGGTCTGCCCTGTTCCCATGATGCACTGGGCCAGGGACAGACTAATTTGCATATAGCCAGGTTCTGAACTGGGATGGTGCAGTGAGCTAAAAAACGGTGATGGATCAAGCCCTGATCTGTTGACTGGGTAGGAGTGTTCTGATTAACTCAGATACTCTGTCCATCACCACCCCCTTTTTGTAATTGAATAGGAACTCCAGCAAATAAAGCCGTAGACGATGACATTGCTCTTGTGGAATGAGCTCTAGGAGCTGCTTGCAACGGTCGTCCAGCTTGCATATGGCAAAAGGCAATGGCAGAAGATATCCATCTTGCATAGTCTGTTTTGAAACTGCCTGTCCCTTATGAATAGCACCGTAGGTGATAAACAGTTGGTCAGAAGAGCGTAAGGCGGATGTCCTCTGCAGATAGAATTTAAGACATCTCTTAATATCCAGCGTATGCAATGCCCTTTCCGCCGGTGCTTGCGGGTTAGGAAAAAATGATTTCAGAATGATAGGTTCGTGAAGGTGAAAATCCGAAGGTACCTTGGGAATGTACTTCAGATTAGTGCGGAGTATTACAGAGTCACTTGAAAACTGCAGGAAAGGATGGTGCACTGTAAAAGCCTGAAGATCACTGACTCTTCTGGAGGAAGTTAAAGCCAGCAACAGTGCTACCTTCCACGAGAGATATTTAAGATCAGCCTTGTGGATGGGTTCGTATTGGAGGGAACATCCTAAAGAGTCCTTTAAAGAATTGTTGTATAATCCTAGCAGAGCATAAGGAATTAGTACCATCCTGCCGATACCTCGAGATCGCCGCCAGGAACACTTTCAGGGTTGCGTGAGACAGGCCCGATTTAGCCAAATGTAGGAAGAAAGGTAGAATCTCTTCCGGCGTTGCTGAAAAGGGATGAACACCGTGTGCGTGACACCAGATGCAGAAACGCTTCCACTTTAGACTGTATGTCTTTATGGTAGCAGGTGCCCTTGCCCTGGCCAGAACCTCCTTGCATTCCTGTGGGATGTTTAGGTGGGCGAATTCACGGTACTCAGGCGCCAAGCCGCTAATCTCAGTGATGTTGGATCTGGATGGAAGACCTGACCGTTCTCCATGCTGAGTAAGTTCGGGATTGGATTCAATTGAATTGGTTCGCACTCTGACAGGAGAAGAAGTTCTGTAAACCAATACTGGCGCGGCCATCTGGGGCAATCAGGATCAATCTGCACGGTTCTTTTTTCATTTTCCGCAGAACCCTGGGGACTAGTGGAATCGGCGGAAAAGCGTATGCATATGTCCGAGACCAATCTATCGAAAACGCATTCCCCTGAGAGTCCCTGTGGGGATGCCAGCTTGCAAAGAATTGGCATTTGCTGTTGGTCTTTGTTGCAAATAGATCTAGGTCTGGACGACCCCATAGGCGAAAGAAGCGTTCCACTGTCTGCTGATGCAACTTCCACTCGTGAGTGGAGACTGTCGTCCTGCTGAGTGTGTCTGCCAAGACATTCTCTATTCCTGGAACATGCACTGCTTGAAGATTTACACTGTGCTGTAAGGCTCATGCCCATAATTCTTGGGCTTCCTGGGAGAGGAGAAGAGATCGAGTTCCTCCCTGCTTGTTGACGTAATGCATGCTTGTTGTGTTGTCTGTTCTTATCAACACATTGGAATCCTGAATGATTGCATGAAACGCCTTGAGTGTTAGAAATATGGCTCTCAACTCCAGACGGTTGATGTGCCATCGCCTTTGTGGAGCAGTCCACTTGCCGCTGATTGTGAGACCTTGAAGATGCGCTCCCCAGCCCTCGAGAGACGCATCCGTCGTGATGGTAAGACTTGGTGACTCTTGAAAAAATGCACACCCCTGCTGGAGATGCTGTTTGTGTGTCCACCAGCATAGAGAGTTTTGCATTAGTGGTGTGATCTTGATAAGATCTTCGAACGTCCCGGAGACTTGTAACCACTGCAGGGTTAGCTCTTCCTTGAGAGGTCTCATTCTGAGACGACAGTTTGGTAGTAATGGGATGCAAGAAGATATCATCCCCAGAAAGGACTTGTATAGCCGAACAGAAACTGACTTTTTTGATAACAGATTCTGTGCCATGTTTTGTATCTTTATTTGTCTCTCCTCCGAGACAAAGGCTTGTAGTTTCTGAGTGTCCAATGTTGCTCCCAAGAAAGCTTGTCTTTGAGAAGGACTCAATTGGGATTTTTCGAGATTGATGGAAAGGCCCAGAGATTGGAACAGGTGTAGGCACTGTTGTAGATGGGATTGCACGACTGCTCGAGAATTGGCCTTTATAAGGCAGTCATCCAAGTATGGAAAAATTTGGATTCCCTCCAGCCGGAGGTGCGCGGCTACCGGAGCTAGAACCTTGGTAAAAACTCTTGGCGCTGACCGTAGTCCAAAAGGAAGAACTTTGAATTGGTAATCCCTGCCAGCCACCCTGAAACGCAGGAATTTTCTGTGGCGAGGTAGAATGGGAATATGGAAATATGCATCTTGGAGATCTAAGGTGACCATGTAATCTCCTGCTGCTAAAAGATGCAATATTTCCTGGAGCGATAACATCCTGAAAGTTAATTTTCTTAAGTACTTGTTTAGAGCATGAAGATCTAGAATCGGGCGCCACTCTACGTTTTTCTTCCTTATTAGAAAAAATCTGGAGTAAAACCCCATTCCCCTCATCTTCTGAGGTACGCTCTCGATCGCTCCTTTTTGCATCATCAATCTGATTTGGGCAAATAGCTCCTTCAGGTGAGCTGGGGGTGGTCCTTTTGGGGGAACATTTGGAGGTATTTTCTCGAATTCTAGGGCATGACCCCTGGCCACAATATCCAGGACCCATTTGTCTGATGTTATTGACTGCCAATTTGAGTAAAATTTGGATATTCGTCCTCCAATTCGTTTTTGAGAGCAGGGCAGTGGTGGTGGCAGGTGAAAAGTCTCATTGGCGCTTATCTTTTCCACGATAATTCGCCTTTCCCCTGTTCTGGGCATAAGTGGGCTTTCTCTGACCGTAGGACTGATGGCTTTGAGAATGGTATCGTTGATTGTTTTATCTGTAAGAGGATTGTTGGTTATATCCACCTCTGGTAGTGGACGATCCTCGTCCTCTCGCTCCTCGAAAGGGCGGCTTGCGGAATTGGAGGGTACCTAAGGATTTTGCCGTTTCAGTATCCTTCTTTATTGTCTGTAAGGCGTCCTCCACCTGAGGACCAAACAGATATTCGCCATCATATGGTAAGTCCAGCACCCTATTTTGTACTTCTTGTCTAAAAGAAGTAGACCGTAGCCAACCCTGTCTGCGAAGAACCGCAGCTCCCGCTAGTTGCCGAAAGCCCGTTGAGGCTACATCCACTGCTGAATCAATCTCTTCTGAGATTCTTTGGCCTTCCTGTAGTATCTTGAGCGCTTCAGCCTTAGAAGGTTCAGGTAGGAGATCAATAAATGGTGCAATGTCCGACCACATCTGTCGGTCATACCTTCCTAAGATGGCTAATGAATTTGCCGCTCGTACTGTCGTAGCCGCCATAGTGGAGACACGTTTCCCTATCGAATCTAGGCGTTTGCCATCTCTGTCTGGCGGGGCTGTAAGTGGAAAAGAAGGGTTCCGAGCCCTCTTTTGAGCTGCCTGGACAATCACAGAGTCAAGTTTCGGCTGCCCGATAAGGCACGCAGGAGATTTGTCCGGTGCTCTGTATTTCTTTTCCAAACGTGGCAGGACTGGAGGAATGGATGCCGGGGTTGCCATGACTTTTATACCCTCCTGCCAAATAAAGTCAATTATAGGTATAGACTTAATCTGTTTCCTGGGCTGGTCTTTAAAATCGTATAGGAAACAGTCTTGTTCCTTATGTTCCATATTGATATGAAAACGTTTAGTTGCACGTTTCATTAAAAGGTGGAAGCTAACCACGTCCACTGGTGGTGAAATTGAGACTGTATGATGCGAAGGGGAAGGTGTTTGAACCTGGTATTCATCCCACTCCGACTCATCCTGCACCTCTCCTTCTCTTTGTTCCTCCTCATCTGAAGACTGAGGATCTACTTCCTCCACCTGAGACTGTGAAGTAGGTGAAACAGGAGCTGTTGGTTGTAAAACTGGCACTGGTACTTCAGTGGCCGGAGTAGTAGGCACTGAGCCCATAGCTTCAGAAGGTGGAAATCTCCTATAATAATCGTCCAACATGTATTGAAGGTTGGTCAGTAAGGCAACTGGTACCTGCGCGACAGGCAAACTGTCCATCTGGGGCTCCATCTGCACCGGTGGCTGTTCATCCTCCAGTTCGTCTTCTTGTAACTTGATATTCAGCTCAGACGGACTAGTGGCCGCTCCGAATGTATGAACTACCTCATCCTCACTGTCTGAGTCCAAAAGTCGGTCAGGCACCTGCGATGATGGCTTTGGTGTAAAGAACACCTTCGACGGTGACCATACCTGCAACGCAGTGCAAGATGACAATTGCGGCGTCGACGGTGTGTTTTCCGCTGCTTCAGTAGCAGATATCAAAGGCTCCGTCGACGGGACAGACTTCGTCGACGGGACAGACTTCGTCGACGGGACAGACTTTGTCGACGGGACAGACTTTGTCGACGGGACAGACTTTGTCGACGGGACAGACTTTGTCGACGGGACAGACTTTGTCGACGGGACAGACTTTGTCGACGGGACAGACTTTGTCGACGGGACAGACTTTGTCGACGGGACAGACTTTGTCGACGGGACAGACTTTGTCGATGGCATTTTCTTTGTCGACGGCAGAGCCTTCAGAGGAGCCGATGACGAGGTGTTGACGACGGCCGTCGTCGACGAGATTGGTCTTACCGTAACAAACCATGGTAGGGGAAGAAGCTGTCGACGTCATAATCATCGATGGTTAGGAGATGAGAAGGTCATCGTAGACGTGGAAGATGCGTCGACGGAGGTTTTCGTCGACGAGAAGACAGAAGTAGGCGACGACGAGAAGGAAGATTCCTGAGGTGGATGTCTGAGGCAAGTTCTTGGTGGACCGTTTTTGAGGTACAGAAGGAACTGTAGCGATTGCTAGTCACAGAGATCGAAATAGACTGTATCGCGGCAGCACTACAACTCCCAGAAAGCTGTGGGGCCAGGTAAAAAGGACCGCGCCCTCTGGGCGGCGTCCATAAAGATCCTCCTTCCCCTTTCTCTGGTGCTTGTCAATCCTTCCCGACCTTCGTTGAGGAGGAGCAGAGCCGAGCAGAGTTAGCGAACGTCAGAGAAACCGTTTTGTGTACTTCGCCAGTGAACCTGTGAGCGGACGCTTTCCTACCCGCAGGAGGACGCCGCCTCTGAACCTGTGAGCGGACGCTTTCCTACCCGCAGGAGGACGCCGCCTCTGAACCTGTGAGCGGAAGCTTTCCTACCCGCAGGAGGACGCCGCTGTGGAGCGAACATTTTGTTTTCGTTTGGTGACAGGTAGGGCCTTTAACATTAAGCACGGCCGTGCTAGTTTATTCTTTTTGTGACAGTGTTTTCACCGCTTGAGGCGGTAACTCTTGAGAACAATAGGCAAGACTTATGTTGGTGCATGAGAGCAGCCAGTAGTGACTGTAACTACCTTAGGCGGCTCGCAAAGAAGAGGAGGAGCGAATAGTTTTCTTACCTGTCGGTGTAGTTTTGCAGCTTGAAGATCTTTCTGGATTCACTATGCTGTGCATTATTCCGCGGTCTTGTGGTTGGGTCCGGATTCGTAGTCTTTTCTTTGTTTTTTTTTTTTTTTTTCTCTTTGCCCAGGTGGGCGTCGGCGTCACACCCCCTTTGGGTGTATTTCCGGTGACGTCGGCATGCTTCCTGCGGAAGCTCCCACTCTTGGGCGCCATCTTCGGGTTCTTTTTTTCCGTGTTTCTTTCGTTTCCGAAGTAATGGCAATGTTCATCTTAGTTTGTATTTACCGCTTTGTACTTTCAAAGTCTATTCTTTAGTTAACCACCTCTTCTCTCTCCAGCCTCATCTTTCTGGCGGAGGTGGGTGGGTTCGCTAGTGAATCCAGAAAGATCTTCAAGCTGCAAAACTACACCGACAGGTAAGAAAACTATTCGTTTTGCAGCGTGAATCTTTCTGGATTCACTATGCTGTGCATAGATTTTGTAGCGGTTTCTCATCTCTGTGGCGGCTGGGTGGAAGATGAGCGTTGGGTGTTGAATATGTGCTGTAGCACCTTCTGTCCCACTTGAGCTTCCTTGTTCATTTGTATGTCCACACAGTAGTGCTTCGTGAACGTGTGCACCGAAGCCCATGTTGCCGCCAGGCATATGTCCTCTATGGGTGTGTTAGCCAGGAAGGCGATTGTAGCGCCCTTCTTCCTGGTGGAGTGGGCACGCGTCCCCTCAGCCAGTTCCTGTCCTGCCCGTTTGTGGCAGAGTTGGATTGTTTGTGCGATCCATCGTGCAATGGTCCTTTTGGTTACTGCTTTGCCCATGAAGCGGTTTGCGAAGGACACAAAAAACTGTTTCGTTTTCCTGTGCCCCTTTGTCCTTTCAATGTAGTGCATGACTGCCCTTCTGGCGTCCAGGGTGTGCAGAGCTCTCTCTGCGCTGGTTGTGGGTTTTTGGAAAAAACTCGGTATCTGTATCGACTGGTTCATGTGAAAATTGGATACCACCTTCGGCATGAAGTGTGGGTCAGTCCTCATCACAACTCTATCGTTGTGTATTTGTATGTATGGTTCTTGTAGCGTCAGCGCTTGAAGCTCGCTTACTCTGCGTAAGGACGTTATCGCAACCAGGAAGGCTGTTTTCATAGTTAGCATCTTTAGGGAGGCCTTGTGAAGTGGTTCAAAGGGCTCTTTCATGAGTTCCGTTAGGACTGTGTTCAAGTTCCATGCAGGTGGCGGCACCCGCTTGGGTGGTGCGATCCTTTTCGCTCCTTCTAGGAATCTCTTCACCACCTGTGATGTGAAGAAGCTCCTGCACGTTTCTCCCCTTGTGTAGGCTACTATCGCTGCCAAGTGAACTCTTAACGAGGATGAGCTAAGGTTCTTCTCCAGTAAGTGCGTCAGGTACCTTAGCACTGTGGAGTCCCTCTTCATCTTATTGTGGAGTCTTTCCTGTCTGCACCATATTGTGAATCTTTTCCATTTCGCAACGTAGCACTTTCGAGTGCTGGGCCTTCGTGCCTCCCGAAGTACCCTCAGGGTGCTTTCTGGTAGTCTCAAATGTGCGAACTCTATGTCCTCAGGAGCCACGCTACTAGGCTCATGCTCTCTGGCTCTGGATGCAGTACCTCTCCGTTCTGCATGGACAGTAGATCTTTCCTCCTGCTGAATCTGTGGGGTGCACACTGTGTCATCTCCATGATCTGCGAGTACCAGGTCTGCCTCGCCCACTGCGGTGCGACCAGTATCAGTGTCATGTTGCTCGCTCTGCATTTGCTCAGTACTCTGTGCATCAGTGGTATCGGGGGAAAGGCGTAGGCAAATGTCCTTGACCAATCTATCCATAGGGCATTCCCCAGTGTCCCCTCCTCGGGCTGCCTGGATGCGAAGTTTTGGTATTTTGCATTCTGGCGTGTGGCAAACAGGTCCACCGATGGTGTCCCCCACCTGTCGAACAGGTATCTTGTCTCCTGAGCATTGAGCTCCCACTCGTGGGATGCCGATGTCTGCCTGCTGAGCCAATCGGCTTGTATGTTGTCCTTCCCTGGTAGGTGTATGGCTAGCAGGTCTATCTTGAGAGGGATGGCCCATCTCCATATCTCCTGCGCCAGCGTTGAAAGCGGTGCGGACTGTGTGCCCCCCTGCTTGTTGATGTAGAACATCGCAGTGGTGTTGTCTGTTTGTATCAATACCTTGTGCTTGTACAGTCTTGTTTGAAAGGCCTTCAGTGCAAGGAAGATTGTCTTCAATTCTAAGTAATTGATGTGCTTTGTGGCATCCGTCGGTGTCCACAGTCCCCTCACCTTGAGCTCCTCCATGTGAGCGCCCCATCCCTTCAGGGATGCGTCTGTGGTGATGGTCACTGTTGGCGTTGGGGGCGTTAGAGGCTTTCCCCTTGCTATGTTCTCCATGGTCCACCATGTCATCTCCTTCTGCACTGCGTGCGTTACAACCACTAGATCCTCCCAACTGCCTGTAGCTTGTGACCATTGCTCCTGTAGCCATTCTTGAATGGGTCTCATGTGGAGTCGTACATTCGGTACCAGGTGGATGCATGATGCCATCATCCCCATGATCTTGCTCGCCGTCCTCACTGTCCGAGCTTGTCCCTTCCGGTAGAGGCGAGTTTCCTTCACCAGCGCCCTCGCCCTCTTCTCGCTGGGGAACACCTTGCCCTGTAAGGTGTTGATCTGTGCTCCCAGGAAGATCTTCACTTGTTCCGGCTCCATTGATGATTTCTTCCAATGGATGGAGAACCCCAGGTTTATGAGCGTGCTGGTCACTGTATGTGCGTGCAGCTTGCATTTCTGGTATGAGTTTGCTTTCACCAGCCAGTCGTCCAGGTAAGGGTATACATGTATCCCCTGCCTTCTTAGGTGCGCCGCGACTGCTGCGAGGCACTTTGTGAAAACTCTTGGTGCCGATTTTAGACCGAAGGCCAGTGTCGTGAACTGGTAGTGGCTTTCTCCGACGGTGAACCTGAGCATGTGCTTGTGCTTCCTGTTCATTGGGATGTGCAGGTATGTGTCTTTGAGGTCTATAGTGACCATGAAGTCCCCGGTCTGCAACTGTGGGAGCACCTCTTGCAGGGAGGTCATTTTGAATTTTTGCGTTCTTATGAATCGGTTCACGAACCGTAAATCGAGAATGGGCCTCATTGTCTCGTCTACTTTTGGTACCAGGAAGTATGTTGAGTATACTCCTGTGTTTCTTTCCTTGAAGGGTACCCTTTCTATGGCCTGCTTCCGCAGGAGTTCTTTTGCTTCTTCCTGAAGGCACTGCAGCTGCTTGCTTGCTAGCGGCTTTCTTCTTGGTTTTCTGCTTGTTGGCCTCGCCTCCAACTCTATGCAGTATCCGAATTGGATAATGTTGAGGATCCATTTGTCTGATGTGATTCCTCTCCACTCCTGGAGGTGGAATCTTAATCTCCCTCCCACTGGTGTCCTGTGGTCGTGGGTGTCTAGTTTGTCTTGACCCATCTGTACGTGCTGCCCCCTGGGATCTTTTTTGTGGGTGGGCACACGGATTTTTTCGAAGTCACTTGGAGGTGGGCTGCTGGCCCCCTCTTCTATTTTGTCCTCGTCCATTTCTCCCTCGAAAGGACTGGCCTCTTTGTTGGTACTGCCAGGGCTGTTTCTGATGGCCCTGCTGACCCTGCGAGTCTGCCTGGTGCGTTTGCTGGAAAGCCTGGTGTGAAGTACCTGGCTGGTTTCCGCCTCTTCCGCCGGGCCTCCGTGACGGGGTGCCCCTCTTGTTCCCTCTGAACTGCAATGCTCCCATGGATCTTGCTGTTTCGTTATCCTTCTTAAGTTGGCTGAGTTGCTCATCAACTGTTTGTCCGAAAAGCGTACTGCCGTTGAACGGGGTGTTCAGGATGCTGTGTTGCACCTCCGGTTTGAAACCGGATATCCTGAGCCAGGCGTGTCTCCTTTCCGTGACGCCCATCATCATGAGCCTGCTGGCCGTGTCTGCCCCATCCAGAGCCGTCTTTAGGCAAGAATTTGCAGCATTCTTCCCCTCTTCAATTAGCTTTTCGGCTTTCTGCTTGGCATCCTGGGGCAAGTCCTTCACCAACTGTCCCAGTCCCTCCATGATTTGGTACATGTGTCTGTTCACCAGGGCGTTGGAATTAGCCATGCGCCAGTGGGTCGCGGCATTCCGTTCGATCCTTCTGCCCACCAGATCCATCCTTTTGCTCTCCTTATCCGGTGGCGGGCCCGAGGTAGTGGGTACGTTAGCCCTCCTCCTTGCTGTGGCCGTGATAATGGAGTCTGCGGAGACCGTGCCCTGAATGTAGGCCGGGTCCTTTGCGGCATGCTTGTACTTCTTCTCAGTTCTGGGAGTCACTGCCTTGCATGTTGCGGGCTCCCTGAAAGCTTCCTTCCCCTGAGCCAAGACGCTCTCGAGCATCGGGAGGAACTGGCTCCTCGTTTGTGTTGGGAGCAATGTTTCCAGAAGAAAGTCTGCTTTCTGCTTCTCTTCGTCGAGCTTGAGCTTGAAAGCTGCTGCGGCAGATTGTATCACCGCGTTGTAGGCCCCGATGTCGTCCGGCGGCGAGGGCCTCGAGGGGTAGGTGTCGACCACCTCCTCCGGGCTGTCGGTCTCGACATCGATGTAATCCACATCCTGAAGGTCATAGGGCGCCGACTCTGTGTCTGTCCTGCCCTCATCTTCCTCCCCATAGCTGTAGCTCTCGTGGGGATTCTCGTACTCCTCCTGGTCGTCGAACACCTCGACGTCCCGGTCTTGTTCGGTGACTTCTGCGACCTCCTCTTCTTCCTCCTCGACCGCCTCCAGCACTGGTGGCTTGGTCTTGAGAGGGATCGTGAAGGCCTTCATCCTTGCGTCGAAATCTTTTTTCCGCTGCATGAAGTTCTCCATTTCTGCCTCGAGGCGCCTTCTTTTCTTTTCCATCTCGTCCGCGTGTTCCGCGTCGGATGGTTCCGCCGGTCTCTTCGACGGATGGCTCGTCGCCGTGCCTCTCGGAGTCGAAGTTTTCGACGTCGAACCGGATATCGGGTCTCTGGTCGTCGTCGACAGTTTCGGGTCTTTCTCCCTCGTCGATCGATCCTTTTCGGGGACGATTTTCGACGTCTTCTGCTGATCAGCAGCTCTCGGCGCCGGGGACTCCTTCTCTGAGGATCCGCTGGGCCTGGGAGTAGTCGCGGACGCCGCCTTTTTTGGCGTCGGCGCTTTCGGGGTCTTGCCCTCGATTTTTCGAGACTCAGAGTCTCTCGGGTTCTTGGGGGCCGAAGAGTCTCCTACCTTGTCAGAAGTCTTCGTGTAATCGGTCTCTACGACCGTGTAGCAGTCGTCTTCGGCGGCAGCGTTGTCTTCTTCCTCGGAGGACATCCCCAGCTCGTAGAGCGACGGGGTCGGGGCCTTCCCCTGCAGGGTGGCGTGTGCTACCCTCTGCCTCTCTCTCACACGAAGGGTCTTCGGGGTGAAGGCGGAACAGGCGTTGCAGTCTCCGCTTTCGTGGTCCACCGGTAGGCAAAGGTTGCATACCGGGTGCTGGTCTTTCTGCGCGTACTTGTGGTGGCAGTTCCGGCAGAACTTGAACGGCGTGTTGTCCATCCTCGAGCGTCCAGGGCCTCTCTGGTCGCGTGTTCGTCGACGGTCGTCGAAGATCTGGATGGAAAACGCCTTATCTTTGCTTGTCTTTCGTCGGTGAAGTCCCCTGGAGTCTTCAGATGACTTCTCCTCGTCTTTTCTGTATTTTCTTTCTTCTTTCTCCAAAAATGTCTGGAGCCCAAACGGGAACGATCCAGACCCGACCGCGGAAAAAAAGAATCTGAAGATGGCGCCCAAGAGTGGGAGCTTCCGCAGGAAGCATGCCGACGTCACCGGAAATACACCCAAAGGGGGTGTGACGCCGACGCCCACCTGGGCAAAGAGAAAAAAAAAAAAAAAACAAAGAAAAGACTACGAATCCGGACCCAACCACAAGACCGCGGAATAATGCACAGCATAGTGAATCCAGAAAGATTCACGCTGCAAAACTATAGTTCCCCAGAGACCAACGTCATCGCTTCTGAATAGTATCCTGAACTCAAGCTGCCAGAGAGCAGAATTACAGTACGTATCTGCTATCTTTAATTGTTTGGGAAATAAGCCCTGATTACACAGCGCCCCATACAACTATTGTTCTTGTGATTTTAGAGAAGCGGCACAACTGGAATCTGTCCTATTCATCAGACCAGACCTAGAGGGTGTCTTCGCTGCTACCTCCCCGCTCAACCTCCTTCCCTCTACCCCTGGGGCTACCTGTCCCTGGTGCGTGAGTCGCTCAGGGAGGGTCAGTGCTATAGGGTATAGGGGAGATACGCTTCAAGCTGTGGTCCCCGCTGGCTAGAGATTACAGGTTAGTGGCATGGTATGTCTTACTGGGTGCGTATCTGCTGTTAACCTTGACAGATTGACAAGTCCACGGAAGACGACCAGCCTGGACCATGGATACGAGCGCTACTTTGGCCTCTTTACTAGAAGGAATTAGCTTACTGCAGCAGGAAGTGCAAGCGTCCAGAGTGGAGAATCACGAACTCAGAAAGGACTTGAACACCATGCGGAGAGAAGTTGCTGGCTTGTCCAGGAAGAGTCCTGTGGCAGGATCGTATATTAGAGAAGCTACACTCCCACCTCCTGCACAAACCATAGCACAGCCTCCATCCCATGGGGCATCAGGGGGTGGGTTCTTTTCTTCAAACACCATACCTTCGTCCTCCTCCGACCGTTCCCCTACGGTGCACGTCATTCAGAGTACAGGCCTGCCTCTGGCTCCCCCTGAGAGGTTCTATGGGGATCCCAAGAAGTTTGAGACATTCCTTAACCAGTGTCGCCTCCACTTTTGGTGCAAGCCTTCAGTGTTCCAGGACGACGCAGCCAAGACTGCGTTCATGATGTCGTACATGGGCGGAAACGCAGCAAGTTGGACCATTCCGTTAATGGAAAGGAACGATCCCATACTGCACCAATTCTCGGATTTCTGTTCTGCCTTGCGAAAACTGTTTGACAGAAAACCCCATATGTTATCCTTGGATAGGGAGCTCTTGACGCTACGTCAGGGGTCGCAGGATCTCCTATCGTACATCACGACCTTTAACCGGTTAATTGCTGAGACTGATTGGCCCCCAGCAAAGAGGGTTTCTTTGTTCTATCAAGGCCTAAGAAGCGAACTAAAAGACGTTTTATCGCAGGTGGTCCAATTGCCAGCAACATGTGAGGAACTCATAGACCTAACGGTCCAATTGGATCATCGGCTGCTGGAAAGAAGGGGGGATAAGAGCAGGGGCGATAGTCGCGTATGGTTTCCCAAAACAAAACCCTCTCCTCCCGAAGACGGAGCCAAAAGTACGGACGGTACTGAGCCTATGCAGATCGGTGGGGTCCGAGGTCCTCTGTCCCCTGAGGAACGAGAGCGACGGCGTAAAATGAAGCTATGCTTATACTGTGGTAAAGGAGGGCACTTCATCAGAGAGTGCAGAGCTCGAGCCCAACCGTCCGACAGGAATCCCCCGCCGAGAAAGCCGTCCGTCATGGGAACAAAAGAGACGTCGGAAAACTAGCATGTCCAGACCAGGTTGAGATCACTGGGATGGGCTTGCGACACACTACGATCTCCTCATTCCTTGCTAATACGATGATGCCCGCTGTGGCTCATATGAACATTCCCGTGTCCCTGTGGACCACCGAGGACCAGGTCACGAATACTGATGCTCTGTTGGATTCGGGAGCCACAGGCAATTACATGGACATCGATTACGCTACCTCCCTTGGGATTGCTTGGGAGATGAAGGAACAGCCGGAAACGGTGAAGGCGGTGGATGGGTCCCTCTTATCCTCTGGGCCCGTTTCAAAACACACCGTCCCTCTGAAAATGCAGCACGGTGAACATGCTGAATATATCCAGTTTGATTTAATAGCCGCACCACAGTTTCGCCTTATATTAGGCATGCCATGGCTAACCCTACATGATCCTGTGGTGAGTTGGTCTGCACGCACCGTGGAATTAACCTCCTCCTATTGTATGGAACACTGCTACACTTCTTCGTCCTTGTCACTTGAGGAGGAAACATATCGCAGGAGTAGCCATCTGGCTGTGGCCTGTACCGAGAACAACGTTTGCTGTGTATCCAGCCTACCAGAACCCTACAAAGAATACCGTGCCCTGTTTGATAAACAGAAGGCTACCAGTCTACCCCCACATAGGGTGTACGATTGCTGCATTGAACTACTCCCAGGGGCGGCTATTCCATGTAGTCGTGTGTACGCTCTGACAGAACATGAGAATGAATACCTCCAGAAATACATCGAGGATAATCTAGCATCGGGATTCATCAGTCATTCCACGTCCCCTGCCTCGTCACCCCTGTTTTTCATCCCGAAGAAGGACTGTGCTGAATTGAGACCATGTATAGACTACAGGGCGTTGAATAACATCACCGTAAAAAATAGGTATCCCCTTCCGTTGATTCCTGTGTTGATGGACCAAATAAAAGGAGCCCGTTACTTCACCAAGTTGGATCTTCGAGGGGCCTATCATCTGGTTCGTGTAAAAAAGGGGGATGAGTGGAAGACGGCGTTCCGAACCAAGTTCGGATTATTCGAGTACAACGTAATGCCTTTTGGACTATGTAACGCCCCTGCGGCATTCCAATTCTTTATGGACGAAGTGCTCCGGGGCCTATTGGATACCATCTGTATGGTGTACATCGACGACATCCTTGTGTACTCCAGCACTCTCCTAGAACACGAGCAACACGTCAAAGAAGTGCTGAGTCGTCTACAACGGCACCATCTGTTCGCCAAATTGGAAAAATGTCTTTTCCATGCAACGGAAGTTTCCTTCTTGGGGTGCGTGATAACCGCCGACGGTTTTCAGATGGAAAGTGGAAAGGTAAAGGCCATCACGAATTGGACAACCCCACAAAACGTGAAGGCGGTGCAGAGCTTCCTCGGCTTCGCGAATTATTATAGACGCTTTATCAAGGACTTCTCTAAGATCATCCACCCCATATCTGCTCTATTACGAAAAAACGTTCCGTTTAAGTGGGGTGAGGAAGCAGAACAGTCCTTCCTGATCCTTAAAGAACGTTTCACCCAAGCCCCCATCTTGCGGCATCCGGATGCCCAACTACCTTTCATACTGGAAACCGATGCCTCACAATACGCCCTTGGAGGGGTGCTCTCACAACGCCACCCGACAACAGGGCAAATCCACCCTGTGGCCTACTACTCAAAGAAGCTTAGTCCTAGTGAAGTCAATTATTCCATCACGGACAAAGAGCTATTGGCCATCAAAAGGGGATGTGAGGAATGGAGACACTACCTGCTTGGAGCCCGTCACACCATCGAAATATACACAGACCACAGAA
Source organism: Lissotriton helveticus (assembly GCF_964261635.1). Lineage (NCBI taxonomy): Eukaryota > Metazoa > Chordata > Amphibia > Caudata > Salamandridae > Lissotriton > Lissotriton helveticus. Next base: position 782,833,395 of record NC_136061.1, read on the forward strand.
ATTTGCTATTCCTCAAAACAGCAAAGGCACTCACACCCCAACAACTGAGATGGACTCTTTTTTTTCTCAGATTATGACTTTGTCATTAAATACCGCCCCGGCCCTCAGAATGGAAAGGCCGATGCCCTCTCCAGGAATCAAGACCTCCAAGATCCTCAGACAGAGGAAACAGAGGAACCTTCTTTTATCCTGCCAGAAAGCTCCTTTCCCCAAAGTACTATAGCCTTACTCACCTCCAAGGATTTCATTGAGGACCTCCGAGTAGCATTAACAGAGATCGATGCCCCGTCATGGCTTCAAGAAGAACCCCAATGGCGGTCACAAACAGACAAACTCCTGTACTACAGGCATGCCTTGTACGTTCCTGACCCCGGGTTGCAATTACAGGTGCTCCATTGGGCCCACGATTCTGTGCTAGGAGGACATTGGGGGGTGTACAAAACTATCGCTACCATCGAACGATCATTCTGGTGGCCTGACTTACGAAAGGACGTCCGTAAATACGTAAGAAACTGTGCAGTGCGTACCCAGGGTAAATCCATACATACAAAACCTACGGGTCTACTTCGCCCTATCCCTGTTCCCCCAGCACCGTGGCATACGGTCTCCATGGACTTTATAGTGGAGATGCCAGTATGTCAAGAAAAGACCACTATACTCGTACTTATCGACCACTTGACCAAAATGGGTCATTTTGTGCCTTTGGAAGGACTACCCACATCTGCTGAACTGGCCCTAGTCATCTTGCAGCATCTTATCCGAGCCCATGGCATTCCGAGGGTCTTCATAACGGACAGAGGATCACAATTCACATCCCGTTTTTGGAAGGCCCTTTGTAAATCATTGGATATTGATGTCAGGCTATCAACAAGCTACCACCCGCAGACAGATGGCAAGACGGAGAGGCTCAACCAGACCATCGAGCAATATCTGCGTTGTTTCACCTTGCAGAATTCAACGGATTGGGTCACCCTCTTGTGGTTAGCAGAATTCACATATAACAACACTGATCACTCCACCTTGGGTTGTTCCCCTTTCTTCTGCCTTCTAGGGTATCACCCGAACATCCTCCCCTTTGATTGGCCTGTGACATCTAAACTGCCCAGCATCCAAGAACATCATGCGCATCTGCAAGCTGTGCAGATAGACGCGAAACGTCACTTGGCGGACGCTCAGGCCTCGCAGAAACGCCAAGCCGATAAGAAACGCACACCTGAACCAATCTACCAGGTGGGGGACAAGGTATGGCTATCCACAAAACACATTCATCTCCGGGGTATAAATAAACTGAAACCAAGATATATAGGTCCCTATAGTGTTGAGGAGGTTATCAACCCTGTAGCGTTGAGGCTGTCTATTCCTCGTAATTGGCGAATCCATCCAGTCTTTCACGTCTCTCTACTCCTGCCTTGTCCGGTGGACACAAGACTGCCCGTTCATCCTTCCCCAGTACTAGTGGAGGGATTGGAGTATGAAGTGGAAGAGCTGTTAGACTCAAGGATCCACAGGGGTAGAGTGCAGTACCTGGTTAGTTGGAAGGGTTTCGGAGCGGAGGAGAGAACGTGGGAACCCGAGCAGAACCTCCACTGCCCTGATTTGGTGTCGCAATTCCATCTGAGGCACCCGGGCAAGCCTGGACGACCGCCGGGACGGCGATCCTCGAGAGGGGGTTCTGTAGCGATTGCTAGTCACAGAGATCGAAATAGACTGTATCGCGGCAGCACTACAACTCCCAGAAAGCTGTGGGGCCAGGTAAAAAGGACCGCGCCCTCTGGGCGGCGTCCATAAAGACCCTCCTTCCCCTTTCTCTGGTGCTTGTCAATCCTTCCCGACCTTCGTTGAGGAGGAGCAGAGCCGAGCAGAGTTAGCGAACGTCAGAGAAACCGTTTTGTGTACTTCGCCAGTGAACCTCTGAGCGGACGCTTTCCTACCCGCAGGAGGACGCCACCTGTGAGCGGACGCTTTCCTACCCGCAGGAGGACGCCACCTGTGAGCGGAAGCTTTCCTACCCGCAGGAGGACGCCGCTGTGGAGCGAACATTTTGTTTTCGTTTGGTGACAGGTAGGGCCTTTAACATTAAGCACGGCCGCGCTAGTTTATTCTTTTTGTGACAGTGTTTTCACCGCTTGAGGCGGTAACTCTTGAGAACAATAGGCAAGACTTATGTTGGTGCATGAGAGCAGCCAGTAGTGACTGTAACTACCTTAGGCGGCTCGCAAAGAAGAGGAGGAGCTATAGTTCCCCAGAGACCAACGTCATCGCTTCTGAATAGTATCCTGAACTCAAGCTGCCAGAGAGCAGAATTACAGTACGTATCTGCTATCTTTAATTGTTTGGGAAATAAGCCCTGATTACACAGCGCCCCATACAACTATTGTTCTTGTGATTTTAGAGAAGCGGCACAACTGGAATCTGTCCTATTCATCAGACCAGACCTAGAGGGTGTCTTTGCTGCTACCTCCCCGCTCAACCTCCTTCCCTCTACCCCTGGGGCTACCTGTCCCTGGTGCGTGAGTCGCTCAGGGAGGGTCAGTGCTATAGGGTATAGGGGAGATACGCTTCAAGCTGTGGTCCCCGCTGGCTAGAGATTACAGGTTAGTGGCATGGTATGTCTTACTGGGTGCGTATCTGCTGTTAACCTTGACAGGAACCTCCAAACCCTTGCCTGAGGGGGCAGCCTTAGAAGTAGAAGGCCTGTCAGAACCTTTAGAAGGTTGATGCTTCTTAACAACCTTAGCCCCAGGGGATGGCAATACCTCAGACGCAGGCCTCTTCTTAGATGCTGAAGTGGAACCAGAGGCAATACTGCCAACCTCAGAAACAGGATTATCAGAATCCTTAAGCCTTTGTAGCCACAAAAGCAACCGACCCTCTCTGTCTCTGAGAGTCTTTTGAGGAAAGGTTCTGCAGATCTTACAGTCCTTGACCTGATGATCTGGATAGAGGCAGTAAATACATTTCTTGTGGGGGTCCTCCTTGAAAAGCCGAAGCTTACCACAAGAATCACAGGCTCTAAACAGAGACTTCTTTGTAGACATTCTAGAAGAAACGATCCAAAAGGAAGATAAGTTGAAAGAACTGAGCAGAGCTCAGGGAGACTCCCTTCACACGACGTGCGGTAGAAAATCTGAGAGCCTGAGCCTCTGGGGAGAACATTCTGGTGGGTGCTGGCGCCTGATTGGCTGTAGTTTGGACTATACAAAATGACTAGGATAGTCATAGATGTAGAAGTTTTTTCCTACTGTAGCTTGGGCTACTTTACTTCCTGGTTTGTTTTTATTGGTATTTACTACATATTTATGGCATATTATTGCTTTTTTATGTACCGTGGGACTCCCACTCCGACGACGGGGAATGATTCAGGCATGTGAATCTATGAAAGACACCCCTAATACTGGAGAAGGAGAAGGATTGCAAAGCTGGTAACTTGATGTGCACAATCAGGCCCTGTACTCTGAAAAGACTGTGCCTGCTGCATTATCTGAAACTACAGCACTTTGGATGTACCTTGGTTCAAGAGGAAAAAAAAGGGGACGCCAAGCTGGAAAGTTGGTTTGCACCATCAGGCCCTGCTTTCTGACAAACTGCGCCTACTGCATTATTTGGAACTATAGCCCTTTGGATGTACCTTGCTTCAAGAGGAATAAAGAGTGGGCTCCCTGCAAACTAGGGGTTAACAGAGCTCGCCTGCATCAACTCCACCAAGACCCCCCCTGCCTGGAGTGTATGTAGTGGACTTGAGTGTGTTGCCAAAGTGCATTGTGGACAATCTTGGAGATTCCAAACCTTTTGATTGGGTTTCAGACACTTTGAACCTGCAAGAAGAATTTCAGGAAGAAGTTCCTCACTGAATCTGACCTGCTGGAGGAGCCTGCAAAATGTCTGGTGAGAAATCCTCCAGAAATGTCTGAAGGTAACATTTTGACCAGGGCCTCCCACTTAGGGCCAGGGCTCCGTTGCGGTCGCACTCATACTGACAGAGGCAACCAAATGTCCAAAAGTGTCACTATTTATTTCTAAGCACTAGAAAGTGTTTAATCTTTAAAAATTCATATCGCTGGTTTCCTACAGGTTTTTTTTTCATTTTGGTGTCATTTTAAATATAAACTGTTTCCTTAAATTGGTGTTGGATTTCCCTTGTCTGTTGAGTCCTAATTATTAACTGAATTGGTGTCTCTGAAGTTAAGCCTGCCTACTCGCAGCCAAGCTCCAAAGGGTTGAGCACGGGTAAGATTTTCAAAGACCTATTCCCGGCCATAGTTTGTATTAGTTGCCTTATTGCCAGAGATAGATTTACTTTTTCCACTACCAATAATCCATTTTCTAACAAAGGTATATATACACATCAATACAAAACACCTCATACTAACAACGAATTTATTAATGGTTTGGGACATATTAAGTATACATTCTAACAGTAATTTAGGAAATAAGGAAAGTCAAGCTGATAAAGCAAAGTCGGAATTCGTGCATGGTCTCTATGCTGAAAATGGAGTGATGGTCTTCAACAGAAAAATATTATAAAATATTCAAGGGGGTGAGGGGGAGCTTGTGTGGCTTTGGTTATTCAAAGGTTGATATATCTCCATGATGCTCTAGTTTTTTCCTGTGGAAATAAATAAATATATTTGGTGCCCTGCAGAGCAAGAGAGACTCAACATGGGACAGAAAATGTTAAAACAGATTACGTACAACGGTTTAGTACATCTCAACCATTCAGCCTGCAAGATGGTTTTTAAAGATGAGCAATGCTTGACCCTCACAACTACTGGTGGAATGAAGTAGTTCATAAATGTATTAGTTAACTGTAGGAAAGTGCCCCTTTTTGCATGGTTACCCCCTAACTTTATGCCAAACACCAGATGCAAACATGACCTGCTAACCAGGCCCCCTGTGTTCTTTCCCAAAACTGCACCATTGCTTCCACAATTGGCACACCTCTGGGCACATCCAAGTCCCTTGCAAAATGTACCAGTAGTACCCAGGGCCCTGTGGCCAGAGAGGGTCACTGGGAATGCAGCATGTATTATACCACCCTAAGTGGCCCCACATCAAATACATGCACTGCAATTGCTATGTGTTGTAGTGTGACTTAAATAAAGGAGTCGACATGGCATACCACCAATGCCTGTGGCAGGCCTTACAGCCCTAAGGCAGGGCGCACTATACTACAGGTGAGAGCATAGTTGCATGAGCAGTATGCCCCTACAGTGTTTGAGTCCATTCTTGGACACTAAGTGCAGTGAAGCAATTCTGAGTACATGGTGGCTTTACTAAAGACTGAAGTTTGGTATCAAATATGTCAGCATAATAAACCCACACTGATGCCAGTGATTTATTATAAACTGCGCTCAGAGGACATCTTATCACTGTAAAACAACTGACTTCTAATGTATTGGCGGACTGATCCCTGCCAGCCAGCCACCACCAGACAGGTGCTCTCAGCGGTCAGAAACAAAGCCTTCTCTGGGTGGAGGTGCTTCTCACTTCCCCATAGCAGGAGCAGCAACACTTGGCGGTGAGCCTCAAAGGCTTGTGTTATGCGGATCTGGTCGGTCGCTGAAATAGTGGAGATGCCCAACCCCCTGTCCCAGCCCCACTTTTTGACAGCAGGACAGGTGGGAAAATTAGTAAGCAGAGTAGGAGTGTCCACCTTGGCCTGGAATGACCCTAGGGTAGCTAGGACGGGAGGTGAACCCCTCTCTTGAGAATTCTCCACCTTGATTTGGAGAATTAAGCTTGATAGGAACAGGGATTTGCCATTCTCACCAAAGGGAGGGGGGACCCAAACGGTGTAGTCACCTTAGGGGACAGGAGCCATTGGCTACTTCCACCCCCCCCCAGACCTCAGTTGTGTAGCAGTGGAGAAGATGAGCCCTACTGACCGGTCTCATTCCCCAGCGACCCTGGTCCAAGAAACAGGACACCGGTGTGACCCGCAGCCAGCAACCTTCAAGAACCCCAGAGACCTGAGCTGTCTTCACCAAAGACTCTTTTATTGCTGGACAAATCCGGTGTCCATGGGAGAAATCTTTTCGCAGAACTCGGGGTCCAGGCCGATCCGCGACTTCTGCACCAGTCGCCCAAGTCCAGGTGGCCCGCCGACATCTCCCAGGCGATACTGAACTGGAATCCAGCTATGGACCACCTCTCCTGAACTTACCCACGACGCATGCAGCATCAACTTTAAGGATCCCCGGGATCGGAACCGGTGAGAGAAACCCGAAGCCCAAAGACACTTCTGTTTCTGCACCAGCACCCGAGATCCCTACCTCCCTCCCGCGCCTGGAGGGCAAAAACAACAGCCCCCCCCCCCCCCCCCCACTAGCCAAACTTACCTCTACAGTGAGGAGATTCCTTCTGCCAGCCTTCTGGTTCAAGCCTGCAGCAGTTTTCTTCAACCAAGGATCGCCATTGGTTTCTAAAGGCCACCCAACGCCTCCCTTGCACTCTGCATTCTGCATCAGGCCACCCAGTCTCTTAGCTCTTTGGAGGCCCCTCCAGTGAAAACCGTTTACTTATTTGTAGGTTACTAACCTGTCTTTCACTCCATAGGTTTACATTGGTCTTTCATTGTACTGTACTAAGTGTTGAACCTAAAAATAAAGTCTATTTTTTTACATTGAAATGTATTACATTCATATGTGAAGTATTGTATTGATTCTATACAAAACATTTTGCAAGTAATAACTGTTGCAACTAGTATTGCATAATTAATATTTCTACTTACCTGCAACGGAGTTCAACTTGGTTCCTAAAATAAAAGTAACTAAAGAGATATATTTACAGAACATTGGCCAGTAGTTAGTCATTGACTGTGTTCCTGTCTTGTAGGAGTATGTACACCAAATGCAGTCACACTACTCTTTGATAAGCCTAACAGTTCAGCCCGGCTACCACTAAATTGAGAGTAAGGTATTATCTACTTTATTCTCTGCAATACCTTTGGGGACTCACTGGACTCTGTACACCCTGTACCTCTTTTTGGTCTAGTATATACAGAGCCAGCTTCCTACATTTACTCCCTGTTAAAGTATGTGAAGGCCAGGATCCTGCATGGATATTATAACTTACTACTGGTCTTAGAGGGCCACTAAAATTCCTGCACTCCAATCCGATAAAACAAATCCTCCCTTTAGGCACTGGATTATACAACAGTAGAAAAGCAAGCTATTAATGTTTTAGGGAATGATTCAGAAACAGGTTACAGAAAATCAAAATCACTAAACTAAATGTTAAGCCAGTGCTATATTTTTAATAAAGTATAGGGCTTTTCTTTTCAGTTAAATAACAAGAGCAATAAAAAAAATCTGACACATATAGAAAACCATAAAATGGCCCCAGCCTTCGCTGCCTAGATTCAACCCCAGTCATTTTTAATGCTTTCCCACGTTAGGCTCCTTATTTTCTTTATTTATAGTCCTACAGACACTTTTATGATACGGGCCTGTGTTGGATCGATTATTACAGCATTTGGATTTGGCGGTTTTGCCACAATGTTTAATAACAAAATGTCAGGCAATTTGGAGGTACCTTAAGCACTGGCACAATCCTTCATAGCATTACGAGAAGCCCTCATACCACTGGTGAAAAACATGCCATCCTGGACAATCCTTTCGGAATAGGGTTGCTAGAACTTACCATGTTCTTCTGCATGGATATGTGAGCATTGCATTTATTGCTCTTTGATTGTCATGGTTGATAAGCCTTTAGGCACTTAAAAGATGCACACAATCCTGGTCATCTAGTAACGTTCTGACATCACAGATTTCAAGGCCATCTTTGAGGTCAATGTTAAATCAGACACAGAGGACAATACAACCTATTTCATGTTTGGAGTAAAGCAATCACATCAAATTTAATAGTGGAGTTCTGTTGATGCTTTAAACATTAAATGAAATGAAGAACCCAGTGAATCAATGTAACAACCTTAGATTTTCATTTAAACACACTTCCTGAGAATGATAACTTGTTCAGTTAAGATTTGTTTGTGAAATTGAAGTGGCCTTCTCTTTATGGGTTAGGCCCTGCCTCAAACAGCTTCAATCTCCTCAATGCTTTGCTTTGATTCATCTTCATTGTCACAAGACATTTTTCACTCAGATGTTCTTCATCTCAAAAATGAAGAACATTTGGAGGCGGCTCTAGTAAAGTTTGGATTTGGACCCAAATACCGCCAATGGGTTGGACTCCTCTATGCGGACCCCCGAGCTTGGGTTAAAGTGAACGGACTGTTGTCTGATGCCCGCTGTCCCCCCTACTATTTGCCCTCACTATCGAAATAGTGGCGTGCTAGATCCGACGGAAAAGGAAGATACAGGGCTTTCAAAGTACAGAGACTGGCGTAGGGGAAGAAAAGATCTCGTTCTACGCGGACGATATCTTGTTATAGGTTACCCAACCGGATGACTCGGTCCCCGCACTGTTCGAGCTTTTGGGCAAATATGGCTCCTTTTCGGGCTATGCTTTAACTTGGCATAAATCGGTCCTATATAGCCCACTGGCAAGGTAGGCGTGGCCTCCTCTCTCCGGGGCCATCCAGGTAGCGCAGCTAGAAACCTCTCATATCAAAACAATATCCAGAAGGTCACAAGGAACTTTGCAGCTGAGGTGCAAAGCACTCCCCCTCACGATCCTTGGCCGACCTGCGATGTTCAAAATGATCACTTTGCCCGCTTCCTATATGCCCTCCAAAATGAGTACTTCCCCCTCCTCCTGAGGCAGACATTCTGAGTGATTGATGCGGAATTGCGCTCCCTGCTGTGGCTTGGGAAACAACCAAGGATCGCTCCAGGTACGCTGCAGCGGAACCAATATAATGGAGGGATATCCCTGCCCGACATTGAGGCCTATTATTGGGCGGAGCATCTGGCACCGGTGAATGAATGGATCCACTTCCCGGCTGATCACCCCTCCTATAGGCTAGAGAGGGACACCATGGCACACCGTTCATGCTTATATCGTCTATATGGGGGGCAAGGTAGGAGACGCTTATTCCCGGCCACGCAAATAACGGAAGTTTGGGACCGGGCGACTAGGGCAATGGGCTGGGCACACAAACCAACTAAACAGACACCGATCTGGCACTGCACTTGGGTGAGGGAACTCCACAAACTCAAGGTCTTTGAAGGCTGGGATGCCATCGGCATCTCCAATTTAGGCGATGTGGTGGCGAAGGGAGAACTCAAAACCTTCAGGACACTGGCAATGGAGTTTGGGCTGCACTCTACTCAAATTTTTAAATACGCGCAACTGCGACGTGCTTGGACAGCAGAATGCTCACTCTCCCCTCCCCTGCCCTGCCAGACTATGCTCCGCTGGAGGGACGCCTATTACAAGACCAGATTCCCAACAAGGCAGTCTCTCTGGCGTACAGGACACTGAATAATAACATGCCAGACAGACTGGGGAAACTGAAGGAAACATGGGAGCAGAACCTGGGCACGCTAGAAACAGTGGACTAGAGGCGGCCCTGATGCACCACAGGGAGGTGGCGATAAAATCCAGCCTTCGACTCATGCAATACAAGATATTACACAGGGTGTATTTTGACAGGGCCTGACTCCACCGAATGAGACGAGCCAGCGAACCGCACTGCCTGCGTTGCAGACAGTCACAGGGGGATTTCTATCATACTATCTGGGGCTGCCCTGCCATCCACACATATTGGGTACACTTATTGGGAGAACTGAGTAAAGTATTAGACGAAACATTCACTCTAGATCCTTAATTTGTACTGCTAGGCATACCCGGTGATGTTGACTTGGGCCGCCTACAGCTTATTTTTGCACTACTGTCATTGGTGGTAGCGAAAAGAGACGCTGCACGCACTTGGGGGGGGGGGGGGAACAGGGTAGATGGGGCGTCGCTACCTCCCCAACTAGGAGAATGGAGGAGGTGGATGGACATGTATATGGCGGCAGAGAGGGTTACATACAAAGCGTGGGGGTGCCCCCGGAAGTTCCGTAAGATATGGGGGAAATGGAGAAAATATCATGGACAGGATGGAGGCCTGGGAGCTGACTAGCATAACACGGTTGTTAGACCTAACTGGGCCCTGGATTGGGGGGGCACTGGGCCTGTGTCTCCGACCCTTGGGGAAGACAAGGCAGATGGGGAGGAAACAGCCAGATCTGAGACCTAGGAAGAGACCGTATGTCTCCCTGGGTCATGGAATGAGGGGGGTGATGTGTCTTTTGGGATGGGCGGTATGTGGGTGCTTTGAAGCGATTGTGACTAATTGTGACATGCTAGCTGTTTTGTATTGGTTGAAAATACAAATAATTTTTTTTTTTAATGTAGAACATTACACATTAAAAATAGAACAAGAATTTGCAATGCAATAGGTCTCGCATTTGCGAGAGTTGGAGCTATTGGCATAGTAAATGACAATGCCTTTTATTAATATTTGTTTTGAAAACCTGCAACCGGTGCATAAACACGCACTTTGTACGTATAGTCCGTGCTTACGAAAAGCAAGGCTGGCAGTAAAACAGACTGCCAGCCCTGGTTCTTAGAAGTACAAAGTGCTTGTTTACGCGCAGTTTGCAGGTTTTCAAACGCATAAATAAAAGGCATTTTTATTTACAATGCCAATAGCTCAAATTCTCGCAAATTCGAGACCTATTGCATTACAATTCTTGTTAGTGTTAGTAGAGGGCCTTGCAATAAACTCCCCCTGCGAGTTTTCCACGCAGTGTGCTCTGCCTGTTAGCCAGGCCACAAAGCTGCAGCTCGTGTTTGGGGCTGGGCCTGGAATGCGGGCTGCCCCTCACGTTGCGGGGGAGGGCGGTTTGCAGGCGGGACTGTCAGTGTTTGCTGCCTGCGCTGTTCAGAGAGAAAAGGAGCTGTTGCTAGGCAGGGTCAGAGTTCAGGTTTGCCTGCATTGTCGAAAAGTTTGCCCGCAATGCCAGTGAAAGGGCACAGCTGTTGAGGTGGAGACCTTGGGGCGGGGAATACTGCACAAATGTAACTTTGTACAGGGGAAACATTTTTAAAGTGTCACTTTGGAACCACTGACTTCCTGAGGTTAAGTATGGCAAGTTCCAGAATAAATAACACGCTAGGCCGCAGGCTTCGGCTGAGTGCCCTCAGCTTAACCCTCACGCGCTGAAGTGCGTGACAAGACTGCTTCTAGGTTTTATGAATGATTTCACCCTAACTCCGTGTCTTTGACCTAAAGAATGCAGCGTTTGGAGCAGAGACAGTGGGTGTCGGATGTACTGTACCCCATTGATAAACACATTTGTTCCCCTTAAATCTATGTGTGGCTGTTTTGGTGGTATTAAAATACGTACCCCGGGTTAGGCAAGAACTGTGGACTATGTCGCTAACAACTACACGGAAGAGGGCAGTTCCAAATCTCCACTGTATGAGACAGCAGATGCATTTTCATAAGCGGGCAGCCTTGCTCCAGTTCCAGGTGGCAGTTTACAAATGGTTTCCATTTGTTGACTTGTTTGTATTTGGGCTTCTAATGCACCTTTACGAGCAAAAATGTAGTTGTCTATTGGTATTTTATTGTATCTGTTGGTTTCAGATGGTGTTTTCATCTGCTCTGTTTGATATCTCAGTGATTCCTTCCTCGATGTGGGACTTACCTCTGTGTATTAGGCATTTGGCTGTAAATTGATCAGGCCATACAGGCCTGGATCAGAACTTCCTAGTGGGCATGCAGTGCGGTGTCCGCTTCCGTAGACACTTTGGCCCTTTACCTCTGTTGGGTTTATGCACAGTGACGTGGTCTTTGAATGTGTTTACTACCATCACTGGAAGCCTTGAAGTGACTTTAGGGCCAGTGTGACCTGGTTCAAATAAGAAACTGTAGGACTAGGCCGCCCAGCCTTATAAGAGAAGCCAATGGAATTCTGTAGTCCCAGTATTCACAAGAAGGTCGCTGCGCGGCGGAAGTCAGGCCCGGAAGCGTCTACCTCGTATCAGGCGAATCTCCGAAAGGCCGTTTGGGGTGAAATACATATAGGGCTTGGAAAGCGTCTAGCGAAGCCCCGAAAAGCCAATGGGGCTGGGCCTCTGGAATACTCATGAAGCTGGGGATGTACCAACCTCGTATAGGAATAGTCTCCGAAGGGCCTGGAGGACCACGATTGTCAGACAGTGGCAGGATGTAGGTTTGTAGGGTTGTGCCTCTGATAGGCCTTTATGGCTTTCACCTCTGGCAGTGACTGGGCGTCTGAAAGGCTGGTAGGGCTGGGTGCATGATGTAGAGTGTAGATAATCCTAGTATGGAAAGGTCGCCCCAGTCATCCCTCCTCTGAGGAGCAATGGTGTCCTCTGATGATGTCACACGTCTGTTTTGTAAGCACTCCCCATATAACCTATACCAAAAGGTGTGGGCAGGTCATGGGTCGGTTTCATTGAGGACGCTACGGGCACAACATGCCAGGAAAGGATTATTAAAAGAAGACAGATTCCAGAAGTTGTTAGAACCGAGATTGTGTTCGATTCACTCTGAATCTCTCGATCCAGTGGGGAAGCCATGTCAAAGGCACTCGATGCCCTCTTCTTGCTCACGTTCAAAGTCATTCATGAGCAGAAACTATTTGAGGGATTTGATGTTTTTGTTTCATGCGGTCACCGCGCAGACTTAAGCCATTGTTCTGGCCCGTGAACAGCTTACACCAGGACATTATTCTCATTTTCCCAGCCAGATGGGTGCAGTTTCTGTCATTTACCACGCATGCGTTGGTTTAGAACCCCAAAGGCCTTCAGTTTCTGTTGAGTTAGGGTACCCAGAGTATTCCCTTGTTGCAGGCAAGCGACGCACTTGGTGGCAGAGAATTAAACAAGTTACATTAACCAGGGGCACAGTCTGGGCTTCCACAGCAAGAGTCGGTGCCTACCAGCATCTGCTCCCATTCATAAAAGCAGGAGAAACACCGTCTCTCCCCTGGTGAAACATAGTGAATTTCTAACCGAGCTCCCCTTAGTGGCTGTGAAGGCAATTAACGTACCGTCCAGTGCAGACCCAGCTGGTGAACCATTTCAGGGAAACAAGCCCACGAGTGGTGTGCGCGCGTGCGCCACAGCGAACGATCGGTTGTCAATTATCGTGCCCGTGTTCGGGCATGATAACTGAAAACAGATGTGGCTGTGCGGGTAACCGCCACCAATAGGCCATGGGCGGAGCGATGCGCCCGCCTTTGGCCAATTGCATGCTGTCTTTGTTAAAAAGACGCATGCAAAGGCCAATAACCTGGGGCAAAAGTAAAAGCAAACACGCAGCGTGTGCGAGCATCTGAAGCGATTTCTGAAAGTCCCTACATGAGTCTTCCCCAGAACAGCACACGCGCGCTGTTAAAGGCTCGACCTAAAAATTTGTGTCAGAGATCAAAAAGTACACACGCCTATGTGGACGACGTCACACTCTATGTCCATAATCCCAGGAGAATCTCAGCCCTATGGTCCGCGAGGTGGTACGTTTCGGGGGACTCTCCGGCATCCAGGTTAACTGGAACAAATCCATTATTTTTCCCCTTACTGACGCCACTGCCCCCTTCATTCCGGACTACCCGTTTGTATGGGTGTCGGGATGTACCAGATACCTCGCTATGTGGCTCAGCAGGGATGTGGACGTACTTTGGAAGACCAATTTCGGCCGCGCTCTGGACTGTCTGGAGTCTAATATCCAACTCTGGCGACGATTGCCTCGGTCTCTAGCAGGCCACATAGCCATTGCCAAGATGGTGGCGCTCCCGAAGTTTTTGTATTTATTCGTGAATGTCCAAATCCCTCTCACAGTTCACTTCTTCCGCAGTCTCCGCTCACTCATAATCACCCTAGTCTGGGCAGGATGCAACCTAGAATCGCATACAATATACTCTCTCTTCCTCAGTCGTGTGCCGGACTGGGTGCCCCGGATTTCAAACTCTACGCCCTCAGCGCACAAGCCAGCTTTCTTCAGTGAGTGGCGAGATCAACACAATTGAGACTTTGTGATGGGCCTGGGATGGGCTCCGGAGATATTCCGGTTTTAGTATGCTCTCTGCAAATGCCATGCCCATTGCACATAACCAGACATTCCCCCCTCTGCAGACGCCGGTATGGTTAAACACGGAACTCGCTTGGGACTCTCTACGGTATCGGACCTCTATCCTAGCAACACTTTCTTTTCTTTACTGGCTTAGTCCAGTCCCATGGACACTCTGCTTTATTATCAACTCAGAGCCCTCTGCAGGGAAATTCACCCTATGTTTCCTCAGCACCCCACTCAATGGTTGGCCTTCACTTTCTTTATACTTCCCCCTCCCCCCACAAGCTGGTCACTAAGATTAACACCCTCACACTTGCGGACTCCTCTATCTCCACTGACCGCACCCGTGCAGCCTGGAGTGCAGACCTGTGCACAGATCTATCTCAGGAGGACTAGCTGTACTTCTGTAATCAGATCAAACGTATATCCCCAAAAAATCTTCTGCGCCTCATACATTTTAAATATTTGCATAGACTATAACGCTCCCCTGCTCAGCTGCACAAAATGGGCCTCATCCCCAGTGACAGATGCTGGCGTTGCTCCGCTCCTGTGGCAGACTTCTCCCACCTCGCCTGGCTATGCCCTAAGGTCTCAGCATACTGGTGCGATGTGTTCAGCGCTATCACTGAGATTACCTCTATGCCTGTCACGCCGGACTCTCTGCTAGGCCTCCTAGGCTTTGTAAAATTCTGCCCAGACGCTACTCGCCGGCTGACTGCAATGCTTCTTGTTCTCGCAAGGCGCTGGGTCTCCATGTGCTGGAGTAGCAGGTCTGTGCCCAAAGTTAGCGCTTGGCTCGGGGACGCTTCACGCGGTCAGACACTTCAGTCCCAATTCTGGGACTTGGTGCCAGCCACCTGCCGTCCGGTCGATATTTGGGGTCCTTTTGTCTCCTACCTCCAGCGACAAGACGCCTTACCCTCTGCAACCTTGCCCGCGCTCCCCGCCGGCACTCCGCCAGTGGCGGCCGCCGGAGCTGGTTCATGAGGTGCTGCCCCCCTACCCACTTGCCCTCTGGGTTCCTTGTGCCCTTTTCCATCTGAGTGGGGTCTCCCCCGGGTGCCCCCCTGCTCCTCCTGCTTCACCTCAGATTTTCTCTTTTTGTGCAACGCCCTGCGTTTCTTGCATATGGTAGTTTATATAATGTATGTAATAGATGTGATTCTCTTTGCGATTGCAGACCTCCCGCTTGTCCATACTGTAACTTGAAGTGCACATTTTTTCTCAATAAAGGTTTTCAAAAATCAAAAAAAGAACCACTATTCCTTACTAATTCCCTCTAGCACTTGTGAACAATACTTCTCTCTCTAAGGTCTTGATTTGTGGTATGAAGGACAGATTACAGGGGAGAGGGCAGGGGAGGCAGAGTTTACAAAAGGGTGGAAGTATATGGAAGATCACAATTATAGCAATATGGATCCCGCCCATTTAATCCACCCAATGTTTTGCTTCTTGATCACCCAGTATTGGACCATTACTCTGAGTTAGTCTCGCCATTAATAGTGCAGCACTTAGCTCCTGAGGTGGAAGGGGTGAAGCGGAAAATCTGGTAATTAGCTGCCACACTATAAGCGGGTTGAGACAGGCAAGGCCTAAAGAAAGGAAGTAGATCTGATGCCAATACAGGAGAGGCTCCCTTTGAAGTTTGGTGGTAAAGTCTGTGGCAGTGATGTCACCCAGGGGGTGGAGCTGAAACCCCCAGGAGAGTCATGGACAGACCACTTGACTGGGCCATATTGGATTGTCCCAGCATGCAGGAGGATTGGAATAGAGATAGAGGGGTTATGAGATACCGGGATATGCCAGGGGAGCCTGGCATCTAGAACTTTCCACTCACACATAAACTCTTCAACAAGGGAGAGATGGAGTTAGACCCCGGACTTGGAAGGCGGCAACATCATGCACAGCTGAAAGGACTAGCTCCCAGATGGACTAAGGACTCAGTCAGCAGCAGACCCCAGGACCAGTGGGTCTCTCAGTGGCCAGTGAGGCTGGCCAATTTACACCACCTAAGGAACAGTTGGGGAAAGACTTGAACTTCTGTGCCCCAGCAGTACAAGAGAAGCATCAGAAGCTGCACAAAGGAAAAAAAGCTGGTGCAGCAAGCCAATGAGATCAACTGCTGACAGATTGCACCCTTGTTGGGGCCAGAGAGATTCTGAAATAGCTTCAGATGAATAGGGCTCACAAACCAGGTGCAGAAGCAGTCCAGGATCACCATATTCAGTCCAACAGGGCCCAAAATATGCACAATGAAAGATTTGACCTTTGACCTCGGGTCAAGCGACAGATTGCATGGGGTTCTGCTACAAGTTTAAAAGACACCTCAAAGGTCGGTCAAAGCCTGGGGGACAGGGGGGCGGGGGAATGGAGAGAAAGAAAGAAAGAAAAGAAAGAAAGAAGCATGCCCCTACTCCCATTCCATGTCTGAGGGAAGTGTGTTGGTATCACATAGTCAAGTCAAGTCAAGTAAAAATTTGTATAGCGCACTACTCACCCCGAGGGTCTCAAGGCGCTTAAGGGAGGTGGGGTATGTTACTTATCAAATATCCAAGTTTTGAGTTGTTTTCTGAAGGAGAGGTGGTTCTGTGTAAGGCGGAGGTGGGTGGGGAGAGAATTCCAGGTTTTGGCCGCTAAGTAGGAGAAGGATCTTCCTCCCATGGTGGATCTTTGGATGCGTGGAATCGCGGCGAGGGCTTGATTGGACGATCGTAGTTGGCGGGTGGGGGTGTAAAAGGTCAGGCGCGTGTTGAGGTATTTGGGTCCTAGGTCGTAGAGGGATTTGTGTGCGTGGGTGAGGAGACGGAACGTTATTCTCTTGTTGACGGGGAGCCAGTGGAGGTCTCTTAGGTGACCGGATTTGTGATTGTGGCGGGGGATGTCAAGGATGAGTCTGGCGGAGGCGTTCTAGATTCGTTGGAGTTTTTTCTGTAATTTGGCTGTGGTTCCGGCGTAGAGGGTGTTTCCGTAGTCCAGTCGGCTTGTGACAAGTGCATGGGTGACCGTCTTTCTTGTTTCCGTGGGGATCCAACGGAAGATCTTTTTGAGCATACGTAGGATGTTAAAGCATGATGATGAGACGGCGTTGACTTGTCTGGTCATCGAGAGGGAGGAGTCCAGGATGAAGCCCAGGTTGCGTGCGTGGTCCGTTGGTTTGGGTGCGCTGCCCAGGGCCGGTGGCCACCATGAGTCGTCCCAGGAAGAGGGGGATGATCCTAGGATGAGGACTTCCGTCTTGTCTGAATTTAGTTTTAAACGGCTGTTCTTCACCCATTCGGCTACGTCTTTCATCCCTTCGTGTAGGTTGGTTTTGGCGGTGTTTGGGTCTTTGGTGAGGGAGAGGATCAGCTGTGTGTAGTCAGCGTAGGAGATAATGTTGAGGTTGTGTTGGCGCGCGATGGAAGCGAGGGGGCTCATGTAGACGTTGAAGAAAATGGGGCTGAGCGATGATCCTTGTGGTACGCCGCAGATGACTTCAGTGGCCTCTGATTTGAAAGGGGGGAGGCGGACTCTCTGGGTTCTTCCGGTGAGGAACGAGATGATCCAGTCCAATGCTTTTCCTTGTATCCCGACGTTGCTGAGGCGCTTTATGAGGGTGCTATGGCAGACTGTGTCGAATGCTGCGGATAGGTCCAGTAGGATGAGGGCAGCTGTTTCTCCGTTGTCAAGTAGTGTTCGAATGTCGTCTGTAGCTGCGATGAGGGCGGTCTCGGTGCTGTGTTTGGCTCGGAAGCCGGACTGTGATGGGTCGAGGGAGCCGTTAGACTCGAGGAAGGTGGCGAGCTGACTGTTGACGGTTTTCTCAATGACTTTGGCAGGGAATGGGAGGAGTGAAATAGGGCGGTAGTTCTTAAGTTCGGTGGGGTCTGCTGTGGGTTTCTTCAGGAGGACGCTGAGTTCGGCATGTTTCCAGCTTTCCGGGAAGGTGGCGGTATTGAGGGAGCAGTTGATGACATCTCGGAGATGGGGTGCGATGATGGAGTCGGCTTTGTTGAAGATGTGGTGGGGGCATGGGTCGGTTGGCGATCCGGAGTGGATGGAGTTCATCAATCGGATGGTGTCCTCAGTGCTGATTGGGTTCCAGGCGCAAAGGTTGGTGGTGGAGGGCTTCGGTTCGGAGGAGGGGGGGTGGATTGGTCGCCGAAGCTGTTATGTATGTCAGTGATTTTGCTGTGGAAGAACGAGGCTAGAGAGTCGCAGAGGTCTTGAGAGGGAGTGATGTCATTGGTGCCGGCGCTGGGATTGGTAAACTCTTTGATGATGTTGAAGAGTTCCTTGCTGTTGTGGGCGTTGTTGTCGAGTCAACATATATGACACCAGGCAGGAAGAATACAGTTGCTGGCTCCTGAACCAGCATATGGCAGTGGCATCCAGACGGAAAGCCAGCTGGGTAGCAAAGGAGATGGCTCCTTGCGCTTTTTTTTTTTCTCGCTGCCTCCAAAGAATATGCATCAGGGTGTCCCAGTTAGAACTGGGCACCCCAAAGAAACAACAATAAAAAAAAAGAGAAAGAAGAAAAAAAAGACTCCAGGTGAAAACCCCTAACTAAACAAAAAACACAGTGGTTGAGGCCGACACTACAAAATTAAAAGCTCCACGGAGAGAGAGACCCAATCTCTTCTCGTTCTGTGATAACCCAAAGGATTTCAGGGGCACCACCAACCAAAACGGAGGACTGTGTGAGGGCTGCAAGAGTGGCAGCAGCCCCCCAGAACAAATTTGGTGAAAGGCCCTAATTTTCCAGGGTCAAGAGATCCATGACCCCCAGGCTTTTTAGCTTTTATTTTCAAGCACTCAGGGCAGCAGCATTTGTTCTACAGGCAGGAGTGCAGGGACCGCTAAAGGTTGGTGCCATGGCTGCGGTTAAAAAAGCCTAAAGTGGTACAAGAAAGGCATAGAGATGTTGATTTTAAATGCCTTAGTTAAAAATGTATTGCCAACAGTGATTTAGATGAAAAGGGGAGAGATGTGGGCGAAAGGCTAGAGCTGTTGCCCTCGAAGCTGGGGAAGCAGGTTAGAGTCTCGGCAGGGACGCTCAACAACCTGTAACTCTGGGAGAATCACGTCATCTCCCCATGCCTAACAAACAATGAATGTGTCAGTCTATAACGCAACTGGTGCTCATGTAAAGTGCGTCGATACCTACGGGTCGAGTTTGTGCCCCCCCCCCCCCCAAACTGACTTTTATTAATAGTACATTTAAACATGGTTGCTCGCTTCAGTGACAAGATAGTGATTTTTAACATTTGACTATTGGTCTTTTAATGTGGTGACCATGACAAAGTCAATAAATAGCCTTGCCCCATGCTATTTTTTTCTAATGGGGTGGGAGAGATACTTTGATTTTGGAGGTCATGACCCAGTAGGAGTCAAATATGATTTCAGAATACTATTACTGCCTATTTTAGATTAATTGAATGCCCTGTATTGAAACTCATCCCATTGCCTTTCCTTGTTATTGTCTCTACAATACACCAACAAAATATGTAAAAAAATGTGATTTCAGAATGTCACCTAAAGGTAATTTAATTTGCTGGATATAAATATTTGCAAATTAATGCATAGTATTTAGTAGTGTGTGTAATAAATATACTTTTTCTAAGTAAAAGCACAGACTGGGAAACATTTTATTGGGTGCCAAAGAATGGAGATTACTATCGGACACCCTCTCTCCTGACTAGGCCTTACACTGCTCTGGTTCGCAAACCTGACAGTCAAGTGCTACAATGGGGTGCTAGGTTCCTAGTGAGATTAGTGTGGACGTATTACTTGTGCAGGTCTCCCATCCTGCATAACTAAAAACCCGATTTTCGACTGAAATGGTTACTCTTACCTGTAGGTATTCTTCAAGGTGCAAAACTATACCTGTAGTTAACTAACAATTTAGTTTTTCCGTGTGAATCTTTTCTAGCAGCGTTCCCTTACTTCGGGAGGTAGAGTTAAAATTTGTGTTTGCAATGAGTAGCCACACAGTAGTGCTTTTGAAGTTGTACAGATGGCCATGTGGCTGCTTTACAAATGTAATTAACCAACTCATTGGCAACGAAGGCCAGTGTCACTCCTTTCTTCCTTGTGGAGTGTACACTTGTTTTTTTCTAGTAATAATACTCCGGTTTGCTTGTAGCAAATCTGTATTATTTGGATTATAAATCTGGCGTTAGTTCCCTTGGTAACCGTTTAACCTTTGTAAGAGGCTGCAAAGTACACCTAGAAAAGGTTTCCCTTACTGTGATGCTTTGTTGCCTGTAAGTAGCACATCACTGCTCTTCTAATACCCAGTTTGTAAACAAGCCTTTCTGCTTGCGTTTCGCAGTTTCAAAAAAAAAAAAAAAAAAAGATTGTGGCTTTTAACCTGGTTAACATAGAAGAAAAGAGATCACTTAACAGTGAGAGTGGGAGAGCGAGTGTGTGTGTAAATAATAAGGTTCTTGCATGGTCAGAGCTTGCAACTTTGGAGTCTATAAGGATATGACGGCTGTGAGAAAAATAGTCCTAGGTGTTATGTTTTTGAGTTCCGCCGAATCAATTTTTCCAAAACAGAGTTCCTATACCTTTTCTACTCTTCTGCTCCAATCACTTCACCCACTCCTATGTACTCTCTCCTTCACCCCAACATACATCCTAACATTTCACTCATTAGCTACAACTAGGTACACCGCTCAACCTTTTGATGCTTATGATAGTATATTACTGCTACACCATTACCAAGTAATGCACATACAAAAATAAAATACACTCATGTCACCCATTTCATAAAGGTAAGGCACTAACCGACTCTTAAATTTTAAAATTAGACAACTGTGACAGTGTGCTCATGGATCTACCCCTGTAGTCATTTTTCTTACTTTATAAGGTGCTTAATTTCACAACCAAGACAAGACATCTAATTATTTCACGGCCAGACAAACCCCTAACACTCCCCTCTGTATTGAGGTTGGCTGTAATCTGTATGATGCACTGCCACCACAAATCAATCTCAGGATATTAACTTAAAAGTTTCCATTGCTCATTTTGCTTCTTTATTTACATACACTTTATTCATATGATAATAGTATTTAATTTTATAAGCAGTTTAAGACTGCAAATTCTCTCTCTCCAATATACCTATGTTTTTTGGCTACTGTAAAGTAATGAAGAGCTTTTTATCTTTAAAGGATATCCAAGACATACCTGCACCTAAAGTGCAAATGATAAGCACAAGTTCACTTCTTAAAATTAAGATTTATTTTAAGCAAACAAGCAGATTTTATGACACCCCTTTTTAAAAATAGCAAGACATGTTTATGAAAAACATAATATTAATATACCAAACTGAACATTATTATCAATTATTCAATAAACAAGCCCCAGTGACATACCTTGATAGCTGTTGGTGCACTAGATAAGGTGACTAAAGTTCCTGCAGCTTCATATTTCACTGCTGGGCTTGATGACTGCAGTAAATTAAATATGCAGCGAATAAAACGAGCTCTCTCAGATGGATTTGCATGACAGACCTGCAAGCAAAAGCAAATAGTGAATTATAACAATGTTAACAACTTACTAGCCAAACTTAGCATAGGTCTGTGAAAAAGACTAGCGAAAGTAATGTTTTCAAAACAATGTAGATTAGGACACATAGCTGCCTTGCATATGTCAACTGGCCTTCTTTGAATGGATTAGTAACACACAATAAAATGCATTACAAGATGGCCACAGCATATGCATGCACATCCGAGAAAGCCATCATTTAATGTATACTGTTCTATTTTAATATACCCATTCAGAGATTCACATACGCCTTGCAATGTTTATCTTTAAATAAGATTTGTTAACAGTGTCGAAACCTGTTCCTGAATGCCTGCCACAGTCATCTTGAAATAGTAAGAAAAATATTTGAAGTGGATGCCGGACATCATTGGAGGAGGGAAAAAAGGAGTAGGGAAGCAACAGCACCTTTGGTGGTGGTGGGAAACGAGGGTGGGGAGGAGGGAGAGAAAATACTCCCTCATACATTGCTTGAAAGGTCCGACATCAGTAGTTAAATGCTACATAACAAAATCAGTCAAAACACTCAGATCATAATGTTAATGGGCTGAACAATCACAAAAGGAGGGAGAAAAGGTATTGAATCAGGAGCAGATAAGTTAGACAGACAAAATTATTCAATCATAAGCGAAGGGCTGACCGAAAGTCCACTCTGAATATATGCTGTGTTGAAAACAACTTTTTACCTACAGACATCTAAAGCGGTCTGCAGCAAAGACTTAATTATGTTCACCTAATACTAGATTCACCTGAAGTACTTCTCCCTTTATATCTGATCCTCAAAGAGCCATCTTGGGCTGACGTCTATTACATAAAAATCCAAGCCCACTGTTTATTAATTACACAGTACAACAGTTAAACTCTCTAGAAGGCAGTTGAGTAAAATGTTATGTGTTCCAATGTGAACACTGTCCAATTTTCACAAGGATTTTGAAATGTGAGATTTTCCGAGGTGAGACGGCTGTACCAAATGCTGTTAGTGGAGGTTGTTTTCCCACACATTCTATTTCCTTCAGGAAAAAAGGAGAAAATGCAGAGTAACTGGCTCCAGTGCTATGATCAGTACATGGCCTTAGGACGGGGGTGGGGGCTGTCTTGGAGGGTGGTGGTAGATTTTGGAGGGAGAAATCGAAAAGGGTGAAAGTCTGCTTGCATTACTCCCTATAAACTTTCAGGGTGGGTATTGCAGCCATCTCCCATCATCTACTGAAAGCAAACCTCAAGCCAACACAAAGAGAATTCCAATCCCAGCAGACAAGACTATTAACTGAGATACATTCACCAGGGACACTTTATTTTTACCTACTCAGAGCGAACTGAAGCACAGTGCAAGCAAGGAGCCCAGAGTGAATTTCATGTGATGATAGGGATCAGAAGACTCCTTAGGGAAAAGTGGGCAGAGCATCTGTGGTCTGAGCAGGTCCTCTGCATATCAACAATCATATGCACAATATCTGCAAGCCTGGGCAAATCTAGGTCCAGCATTCAAGAAAAGGTCTCCCCAAACCCCAAGAGAATGAAGGACAAGGAGGAAACCCTGTAAGAAACGGGGTATTAGTTGCACTACCCCTTCACTTTTTGCCTGGTAATTGATGCAACTTTGACTGAAGTGTACTGTGCTTCTGCTAACCAGGTCCCCAGTACCAGTGTTCCTTCTCTAAAAACTGTACAACTGTTCCCCCAATTGGTTAAACCTTTAGCACCCTCTGTAAGTCCCTAGTAAATGCCACCTTGGTACCTAGGTCCTGAGATACTAAAGAGGGTCCCTACGGGCAGCAGCACAAATTGTGCCACCCTAAGGGACCCCTCACCAAGCAAATGCAAGACTTCCACTGCAGGCTAGGCGTGTCTTGGTGCAGACACAAGTGAAAACACGACATGTCACACATCCCTAGGTGCCGTGTCCCCTACCACTGCATGTAATATTTATAGGTTACCCCTACAGCAAGCCCTAAGGCAAGGTGCTAAATATTACATGTGAGGGCACGAGCAGATATGGCCCTCTGCTGGTCAGTCCTATTACTGCCAGTACAAGTAACCAGGGAAGCCATTTTAAAACATGTGCTGGACACTGGTGAATACAAGTTCCCCAGCTACAGAATGGCTTCACTGAAAAATGGGAATGTTTGATATCAAACATCTCCTATTGGTAAACACACACTGATGCCAGTGTTGGATTCATCATCACATGCACCCAGAGGCACCTCAGAGGTGCCCCCTGAAAACCTACCAGCCTCTAATATGCTTGAGGACTGGTTTCTGCCAGCTTACCTGCCCCCACCCCAGAGTTGCTGTCTTTACCTCAGGGCCTTTGCTCTCAGGAGGCCCTGAACAAAAGCCTGTACAAGATGAGGGTGTAACACCCCCTTCCACAGGAATGACCTGCTAATAAGCCTCCTTGGGCAAGCGAGATTCAAAGAAGCTGCTGCCACTGGAATGTGAATCGGACTCCCCTAACAAGAGAGTAAGTCATACTCCCTGTCCAGGGGCCCCCTGGCACCTGGGAAGGCAGGAAAATTAGCTTGTGTGGTAGGCGTGCCACCTTCACGCTAGTACCACACCTAAGGTGGGCTACTGTGAGGTGGAAATGATTTTTCAGAAGTAGCCATCTTTGTGATGGAATACCTAGGAATTCTGGAACAGGGTTATGCTCACTTCCCACAGAAAGAGAGCATATCAGGGGGCGGAGTGACCCTATTGGCTAATACCCTACACTCCCTTAACACCCCTAAATTCAGTATTTAGGAGAGTACCTGGCACCAGATAAGGAGATCCTGATGACTTATGAAAAAAAGGACCCAAAGAGCCGCAAGAGCAGAAGACAGAAGAGAGCACCTGACTTGGCCCCAGCCCTGCTGTCCTGTCTGCTCTCCTCTGTCAAACCTGTGCCAAAAATGACTCATCCTCCAGCTGTATGCCTCCAAAACCTGGGAGGACTGCCTGCCTTCAACAAAGAACAAGACCTCCTGAAGAACAGAGGAACTGTTTCCTGCATCCTCCAGAACCACCAAAACCAGATACCTGAAGCCACCAACTCAAGTTGAAGAGGGCTTCCCAAGCGCTCCAGAATACGAGTCCATTGTGGTTTCACCCCTCGTGGACTCCTTGACGTCACCTACAGCCTCTGCACACACGCCCCCCTCGACTGCGACCAGCTGGAGAAATATGACGCCAAAAGACATCTGCATCCATCGCCCCCGGGCCGTGGAGAAGATGACTCCAGGTGTTTCCATGTCCCCAAGCATCGCAAGCATTAAACCCCTGTGTTGGTTCGCCCCAACTGGCTACGTAGCCTCCTCTTACAGTGAAACCTATTGCGCTCACAACGTCGTTTTGCACCCTGCACCTAGACGACCTCGTGCCGCTAGAGGTGTACTGTTGGTGCTGCCTTGGGCCTTCCCCACCACTCACCTTAACTCCTGGAGATTAGTCCTGTAAATTGATGTATTGTTTGAAGAACTAATTCTTCCTTGGGATAAAATTGCAGTGTCCACTTTTTCAAGTTAAAATATTTTATATTTAAAAATGTACTTACCTGAACGATTTTTCTCTGATGCCTAAAAATTATATAAAGATACTTGCTATTTTTATAAATTGGTGTGGATTTCCTTCTTGAGTAGTGTTGTCAGTTATTAATCATGGTGTATATTTACAAATGTCTTGCACTCGTCTGTGTTAAGCTTAAGGCTACTCAACCACACTACCCCCTAATAAAGCATTTTGGGACTGCACAGCAAGCCCCTGTCCACTCATAAGGGAACGCTTGGACTCTTTACACAGTATAACAGGTTCTTCAAATCTCATTTGAGTGATTGAGATCTCGTGGCCGTTAATAAGGCTGGGGATTTTAGTTCGTTTGTTAGAGCTAGGTCTTCATTGTCTGCTGAGGATGACAAGCCATAGATCCCCACATGTTTACAATTAACTTTAATTCAGGGTACTAAAAGCAGCAGAAATGGGGTGGACGAAACAACAGAAAGAGAATGTCACAAGGACATATTATGGCAAAGATATGAAGTTAAAGACAACTTAAGGCAACTAAAGGCCCCCCAAAAAAATGAATGAAAAGGTGAAGGTGACCGACCCAGGCTTTCCCTCGTCTGGTAACAGGACAAATGAGAATTGTAGTGAAAAAGAGATCTTGAAGCAAAGGTTCAGAAAAAAAATACTAACTTTAATCTTTACATAAAACAAATGCCAACGTTTTTTGGTTTGTGTTGGAACTGGCCCTTTTTGCAGGGTCATCCCCAAACTTTTTGCTTCCTCCTCCCTTATTTTTCTTGACCCGTGGCTGTTGGCAATAGGACTCTGCGCACTTTACCACTGCTGATCAGTGCTAAAGTGCATATGCTCTCTGTGTAAATTGTTATTCTGATTGAATATACCTGTTTGGCATATTTGTATCACCATGAAGTCCCTAGTAAAGTGCACTGGGTGTGCCAGGGCTGGTGATGACAAATGCTACTAGTGGGCCTGCAGCACTGATTGTGCCACCCACAGGAGTAGCTCTAAAATGGTGTCTCAGGCCTGCCACTGCAGTGCCTATGGGCAGTTTAGAACTGCCATGTCCTCCTGGTCAGTGTCCACACTGACCAGGCCTAACCCTTCCCTTTTCGTGCACATCAGCCACCCCTATGGAAGGCCCAAGGTACCCCCCTGGGCAGGGTGCAGTGTATGTGAAAGGTAGAGCATGTACTGGTGCAGGTAACATGTTCTGGTAGTGAATTACAGCCATTTTCGTTTTTCACTATTGTAAGGCTATCTTGCTCCATAGATTAACATGGGGGATGCTGGCTACAGTGGTTAACAGCATTTCTTCCCATAGGAACAAGATAGGACATAAGTATCTAGTATCCCTGAACTCAGAATTTAATAACACATCTTTTAGGAAAGGTTGTTTTTAAATCCTGTGTTTGAGAACAGCACTTTTAGAAAGTTGCTGTTCTCTTGTCTGAACCTTCTGTGTGCCTGGGCCTGTTTGTGTATTGACTGTCTGGTTTGTGAGTGACAGGGGCTGGGGAACTCCCCGGCAGGATGGATGAGTCAGCACTAGGCTGAATGACTTGAGTGGTGGGAGGAGTTAGCACCTGGGCTGAATAGGGCTGTGCCTGCCTTCCACAATGCTGGCTCCACCCCCCTGCTGGGCGGCTGAGGACCCTGCCCCTCACTCTGAAAGGAAAGATGCAGCCACCAAAACAAAGTGCTCAG
The DNA here is from genome assembly GCF_964261635.1 of Lissotriton helveticus. Classification (NCBI taxonomy): domain Eukaryota; kingdom Metazoa; phylum Chordata; class Amphibia; order Caudata; family Salamandridae; genus Lissotriton; species Lissotriton helveticus. The sequence goes on from NC_136061.1 coordinate 782,860,120, forward strand.
GATCCGCCCAGAACTGGTTCAGACCGGGCACAGGGCCCACATGCACCAAGAGAACAAAGACTTTAGGGGTATAAGTACAGGACCCCTGACAACAGAAAATTAGATCATCCTGGAAATCAAGAAGGAACCTCTGCCAAGGAGAAAGCTGACTCTGAAGAAGGAAGATTGTCTTGCTGTTGCTCTGCTGGACTGACCTGCTGTTGCTTTGCTGCCAAGGAGAGGGGAAGGACTTTGCTGTGAGCTGTGTCCCCTGTCTTGAAAGGAATCTCCAAGGGCCTGAGAAGAGCTGGCTCCCTGTTTTGAAGTCCCAGGAACAAAAGGACTTCACCCCCAGCTTCCCTGAACTCTGCTGAGTGAGTTCTGTCCCTCCTAGAGTGCTTGATCCAGTTGTGGGGCCTCTGGAGGTTGGACCTGTGCTGGGAAGCTTGAGACTAAAGCTTGAGAGACTTTTGAAATTGAAAAGTGTCGCATCGCTCGCTTGCGGAGCGCATCCCCGACAGTGCGAGAAGTTTCCCGCCGCTACGGAGGTCGAGATCGTCGCAGCGCCTGACGCCGCTGCCAGAGACGTCGCATCCTCCGTTTGCGGGACGCACCAGACCGGTGCGGGAGAATCGAACATCGCTGCGAGTATCGTCGCAGAGCCTGTCGTCGCTGGGTGAGAACGCCGCACCGCTTGCTTGCGGACCGCATCACGTCGCTGCGAGTGTCGTCGCAGAATCATCGCATCGAGGAGCTGCGATCACCGCTGGACCGCGCATCGTCGCCCCGGAGATCGTCGCAGCACCTACGAGATCGTCGCATCGTGCCTTTGCGAGAACAGACTTCCTACGGAACCTACGCACCGGAATCCATACAAGTGGCCTTCCTCCCCATACAGACCGGATTCGTCGCAACACGCCCGCTGCTGCAGCGGGGCTGTCGCATCGCCTCCCCAGGGTCTCAGGAGCAACGCATCGCTTGTTTTCCACCGCACCAGCTTCTGCTTTTGGAACTTTGTTGCAACTAAAGGTACTGTGAGTAAACGTGACGCAACTGTGAACTTTTCACGCAACTGTGGTTTATTTTTACCGCAACTTGAAGAACTTTAACGCAACCTTAAGAACTCTTTGAAACCATATTCTTGAACCGTGTATGTTGGATTTTTATCGTTTTGGTCTTGTGTAGTTTTAGAATAAATACCTTTATTTTTCTAAACTGTTGTGGAATCAGTTTGTGGTGTTTTCACTGTGTTACTGTGAGTGTTGGTACAAATACTTTACGCATTGCCTCTGATTAGCCTAGACTGCTCAGGCCAAGCTACCTAGAGGGCGAGCAGGGGTTATCTCAGAGAGTTATCTCCTTGTCCTGACTAGAAGCAAGGGTCCCTATTTGGACAGTGGTACCTACCTCTGCCAACTAGAGACCCCCAGATCTAACATTGGTGGTCAGGCGGTGGGATTTGAACTTGTATTTGTACTTGACCCACAGTAATTGGTGTACATCACTAGTGAGTGCAGACCACTACGCCACCGCATACTACTGTTTTTTGGTTGGTTCTATTTTTTTGATCGTAACCCTGAAGGAATCCAAGCATCATGTCTCTGAATGGTAAACCAGCAAGTGATGTTGCAGAACTGGAGTTTGATATTGAAATGTTAAGCGATTACAAAGTAGGTCAACTCAGGCAGTTCTGCAGGAACTTTGGATGCCCCATGAAGCGCCGCTCCAAGAAGGAGGAGCTACAGGAGGCCTTAAGGGCCTGGTGGGAGACCAAAGAGGCTGGGGGGACAGATGATGCAGAAGTGGATGAGGATGCACAAAGGAATGGTTTCAGGCCACAGGATCTGCCTGTGTCCAGAGCAGCCTCAAGGGCTGGCAGCAACCATTCAGCTGAAAGTTTTTCCCCAGAGGAGTTGGAGGAAAACCAAAGGGCTAGAGATCATAAGTTAGAAATGTTGAGGCTTGAAATGGAGCTGAAGCAATTGGAAATGGAGAAAGAGAGAGAAAGGGCGGCAGAGGAGAGCAAAAATGCCCATGCCCTGGAAGAATTGAAATTGACCTTGGCCCATGAATTAAGAATGAGGAAGCTTGAGTTGGAGCTCCAGAAGCGTGAGGCCATGAGGGTCTCAGCTGAAGAAGAAACATGGGTAGCTCAAGAGGTGAGCTTTGCTGAGTTGGAGGAGGAGTCCAGCTCAGATGGTGGCAGCATGTTTATGATATCTAGTGCTGAGAGAAAGGTACAAACACCCAGAGATGTGGCACCTGACTTGAGGGAGGGGGTCGACATACACCAGGGGGTTCAGGTTTATGATGTAGTTCCAGTGGAGTGCAGTGTCCCTGAAGTAGATTGGGGGACTGGCACAGGGGACCATATTCCTAGTGGTGGGAGGGACACTCTACTGACTCTAGATGAGAGGTACAGGGAGAGGGGTTCCCCCATGGTAGAAACCTTGGTGTGTGTGTGTGAAGACCAGCCAGAAGAGTGTGGGTTGTGTGACAGAGACAGTCAGATACTGTCTTGCCAGTCTCAGGAGAGTGGTGTGAGGTTCTTGTGTGAGGCACTGGAGGGTGAGGCAAAGGGTAGCTTGGTTAACAACTGTGGGGGGCTGTGTGATTCATTTGTTGGAGAGCATATTTTAAGTCCCTGTCTTCCAGAGCTATGCCAACACCCGGTGGAGCGTGAGTTCTCTGACCCCAGAGAGCTTGCATTGGAGGCGGACCTCTTGGTGGATTCCAAAGGGTCTGAAGAGGCATTGGGGAGTGATCCAAAAAGGAGTGGCTTAGATATCTTCCAGACCTGTGAGGTGGAAGAGGTTCAGTGTAACCCGGTTAGGTCCCAGTGTAGTGGGAGGGGTGTAGGGGCTCATGTCCGGTCTCAGTGGAGAAGGAGTGAGTGTGGGACGGTGTGTCTCACGGTGCCCGAAACCCAGTCTCAGGGCCTGGAGGGTTTCTTGAGGGAACACCAGGTTGGGGGCCTAGACTGTACTTGTAGGCCATTTGAGGAGGATCTCCTAGTATCTGTCAAACGGGGAGTGCCTGTAACCAGGCCTCCATCAGTTCTGGTGTCTGGCAGTGCTGCTCCATTTGGGAGGGTACAGAAGTCCAGACTGAGGGGTGAGAGGGGGAAGGAGTCCCCAGTGGGAGATCCAGTGGGTCAGGGACCAGTCAGAAGGGCTGAGTCCCCAGTGAGTGACCATGGTGACCTCACTTCTGTCCTGGGGGATCTTCCCGCGCTGTCAGGTGGACAGGGGTCGGGAGATCTGCGCCAGGCAGACTGTCACAGGACACATGAGTTGTGTGTCACCCTCAAGGGGGTACTATGTAAGTCCCCAGAAGTCCTGGCGTGTCAGGCAAGTGTTCCACCGCAGGGGTTGGTCCCTGGGTGGGGAAGCCAGGTTCAGGTATTGTCTGACCTGGAGGCTTTTGAGACTAGGTTTGAGAGCCAGGTCTGGGGTGTCCCCCCTTACCTGGAATACCAGTTGCAGGATAGCACCCCTGAACTGGTGGGTGAATGGTGCAGGACACCTGCCACAGGTGCCCTGGCTATTCTAGAAGGGGGTACCGCTCCAGGTGGGAGGGTACAGAGCCCCAAGGAAGAGGAGAACCTGGTGTGGGGAAGCCCACCCCAGCCTCCTGTCCAGCCGCCGGATACAGGTCCGGGACTGGTGGGTCAGTGCCAGGATGTTAGACCTGACCTGACAGGTGGGAGAATGGACAAAGGGTGCCAAGCACCTGGGGCTACTGCCCCCCACCCTCTGACGCCACAGGGGTTTGAGAGCCCTGAGAGGCATGAGGCCTGGATCTCATCCCTGATCACTGTTGGTGGTCACTGTGGCTTGCTGTCGGTCTGTTGGGACACACCTGTGAGAAAATTAAGGTTAAGTGCTGCACAGGTGGTGTCCACAGGTGAGGAGAAGGGTTCCACATGGGTTGGCATGGTGGACCCTGAGAGTATGGATAGAGTGATCCAACTGGGTTTAGGACGGCGTAGAACAGGACTGCCCTGCTGTGTGGGCCAGTTTCCATGTTCTATCGCCTCAAGCAGGGAATCCCATCGAGGTATCGTTTGGTCTACCCTGGCTTTAGGCTGGAAGGGGGTTGTGTTGGAACTGGCCCTTTTTGCAGGGTCATCCCCAAACTTTTTGCTTCCTCCTCCCTTATTTTTCTTGACCCGTGGCTGTTGGCAATAGGACTCTGCGCACTTTACCACTGCTGATCAGTGCTAAAGTGCATATGCTCTCTGTGTAAATTGTTATTCTGATTGAATATACCTGTTTGGCATATTTGTATCACCATGAAGTCCCTAGTAAAGTGCACTGGGTGTGCCAGGGCTGGTGATGACAAATGCTACTAGTGGGCCTGCAGCACTGATTGTGCCACCCACAGGAGTAGCTCTAAAATGGTGTCTCAGGCCTGCCACTGCAGTGCCTATGGGCAGTTTAGAACTGCCATGTCCTCCTGGTCAGTGTCCACACTGACCAGGCCTAACCCTTCCCTTTTCGTGCACATCAGCCACCCCTATGGAAGGCCCAAGGTACCCCCCTGGGCAGGGTGCAGTGTATGTGAAAGGTAGAGCATGTACTGGTGCAGGTAACATGTTCTGGTAGTGAATTACAGCCATTTTCGTTTTTCACTATTGTAAGGCTATCTTGCTCCATAGATTAACATGGGGGATGCTGGCTACAGTGGTTAACAGCATTTCTTCCCATAGGAACAAGATAGGACATAAGTATCTAGTATCCCTGAACTCAGAATTTAATAACACATCTTTTAGGAAAGGTTGTTTTTAAATCCTGTGTTTGAGAACAGCACTTTTAGAAAGTTGCTGTTCTCTTGTCTGAACCTTCTGTGTGCCTGGGCCTGTTTGTGTATTGACTGTCTGGTTTGTGAGTGACAGGGGCTGGGGAACTCCCCGGCAGGATGGATGAGTCAGCACTAGGCTGAATGACTTGAGTGGTGGGAGGAGTTAGCACCTGGGCTGAATAGGGCTGTGCCTGCCTTCCACAATGCTGGCTCCACCCCCCTGCTGGGCGGCTGAGGACCCTGCCCCTCACTCTGAAAGGAAAGATGCAGCCACCAAAACAAAGTGCTCAGGATCCGCCCAGAACTGGTTCAGACCGGGCACAGGGCCCACATGCACCAAGAGAACAAAGACTTTAGGGGTATAAGTACAGGACCCCTGACAACAGAAAATTAGATCATCCTGGAAATCAAGAAGGAACCTCTGCCAAGGAGAAAGCTGACTCTGAAGAAGGAAGATTGTCTTGCTGTTGCTCTGCTGGACTGACCTGCTGTTGCTTTGCTGCCAAGGAGAGGGGAAGGACTTTGCTGTGAGCTGTGTCCCCTGTCTTGAAAGGAATCTCCAAGGGCCTGAGAAGAGCTGGCTCCCTGTTTTGAAGTCCCAGGAACAAAAGGACTTCACCCCCAGCTTCCCTGAACTCTGCTGAGTGAGTTCTGTCCCTCCTAGAGTGCTTGATCCAGTTGTGGGGCCTCTGGAGGTTGGACCTGTGCTGGGAAGCTTGAGACTAAAGCTTGAGAGACTTTTGAAATTGAAAAGTGTCGCATCGCTCGCTTGCGGAGCGCATCCCCGACAGTGCGAGAAGTTTCCCGCCGCTACGGAGGTCGAGATCGTCGCAGCGCCTGACGCCGCTGCCAGAGACGTCGCATCCTCCGTTTGCGGGACGCACCAGACCGGTGCGGGAGAATCGAACATCGCTGCGAGTATCGTCGCAGAGCCTGTCGTCGCTGGGTGAGAACGCCGCACCGCTTGCTTGCGGACCGCATCACGTCGCTGCGAGTGTCGTCGCAGAATCATCGCATCGAGGAGCTGCGATCACCGCTGGACCGCGCATCGTCGCCCCGGAGATCGTCGCAGCACCTACGAGATCGTCGCATCGTGCCTTTGCGAGAACAGACTTCCTACGGAACCTACGCACCGGAATCCATACAAGTGGCCTTCCTCCCCATACAGACCGGATTCGTCGCAACACGCCCGCTGCTGCAGCGGGGCTGTCGCATCGCCTCCCCAGGGTCTCAGGAGCAACGCATCGCTTGTTTTCCACCGCACCAGCTTCTGCTTTTGGAACTTTGTTGCAACTAAAGGTACTGTGAGTAAACGTGACGCAACTGTGAACTTTTCACGCAACTGTGGTTTATTTTTACCGCAACTTGAAGAACTTTAACGCAACCTTAAGAACTCTTTGAAACCATATTCTTGAACCGTGTATGTTGGATTTTTATCGTTTTGGTCTTGTGTAGTTTTAGAATAAATACCTTTATTTTTCTAAACTGTTGTGGAATCAGTTTGTGGTGTTTTCACTGTGTTACTGTGAGTGTTGGTACAAATACTTTACGCATTGCCTCTGATTAGCCTAGACTGCTCAGGCCAAGCTACCTAGAGGGCGAGCAGGGGTTATCTCAGAGAGTTATCTCCTTGTCCTGACTAGAAGCAAGGGTCCCTATTTGGACAGTGGTACCTACCTCTGCCAACTAGAGACCCCCAGATCTAACAGTTTGTTTTTCTTAGACTTTTATATAGCGCAAACTAGACGCGAAGATATCCAGTATCAGAGTACTTTACATGAGCACCAGTTGCATTACAAATCGACACATTTATTTTTGTTAGGAACATGGAGGAGAACAAAAGAGAGAGAAGTAAAAGGAGAGAGAGAAGTAAAAGGAGAGAGAGAGAAGTAAAAGGAGAGAGAGAGAGATAAGGAGAGAGAGATAAGGAGAGAGAGAGAGAGATAGATAAGGAGAGAGAGAGAGAGAGAGAAGTAAAAGGAGAGAGAGAGAGAGAGAGAGAGAGAAGTAAAAGGAGAGAGAGAGAGAGAGAGAGAAGTAAAAGGAGAGAGAGAGAGAGAGAGAGAGAGAAGTAAAAGGAGAGAGAGAGAGAAGTAAAAGGAGAGAGAGAGAGAAGTAAAAGAAGAGAGAGAGAGAAGTAAAAGGAGAGAGAGAGAGAGAAGGAAAAGGAGAGAGAGAGAGAGAGAAGGAAAAGGAGAGAGAGAGAGAGAAGGAAAAGGAGAGAGAGAGAGAGAAGGAAAAGGAGAGAGAGAGAGAGAGAGAAGGAAAAGGAGAGAGCGAGAGAAGGAAAAGGAGAGAGAGAGAGCGAGAGAAGGAAAAGGGGAGAGTGAGAGAGGGGGAGAGGGGGAGAGGGGGAGGGGGGAGAGGGAGAGAGGGAGAGAGGGGGAGAGAGGGAGAGAGGGAGAGAGAGGGAGAGAGGGAGGGAAAGCGAGGGGGAGAGGGGGAGAGAGGGAGAGAAAAAAAAAAAAAAAAAAAAGATGGTGCGAGTAGGTGCGTTAGTGATTACAAGATTACGCTTACAAGATCATCCGAAAAGACCGTTCCAACCGAACAGGAGGCGCCATCGTCCATAAGAACACCATCAGAATCACGACCAGCTCCGACGATGACCTTGCAACCGCCGAACACCTCCACTTCCAGATCCACACCGACCCCAGGACCACACTTAGAGGCACCCTCATCTACAGACCACCAGGAACCCGTAACCAATTCAGCGAAGACATCACCGACTTCATCAGCCCACATACCCTCCCCTCCGAGAACTACATTCTACTGGGAGACTTCAACTTCCACTTAGAAAAGAAAAACGACTGCAACACCACCACCCTTCTGGACAACCTGGCAACTCTCGGACTCAAACAACTTGTTGACACCCCCCCCTACTTAGCCGGACACACGCTCGACCCTATCTTCACCTCCAGCAAACACATCTTCTTCAATCATACCACAACTCTCCACTGGACGGACCACAGCTGCGTTCACTTCAGCTACAAAACCACCACGACTCACAACCCCCCACAACCTGCTCCTCGAAGAAACTGGAACAAAATCACCACCGACCAACTCCTCACATCACTCAACCAAAACCCTCCAGCCCTCTCACCGGACCGAAACGAAGCTGCCACCAAACTCAAACAATGGATCACCCACAGCGCTGACGAATTAGCACCCTTGAAAAACCACCAGATCAAACAAGGTAGCAAAAAGGCCCCCTGGTTCAACGATGACCTTAAGATTTCCAAGAAACTATGCCGTACTCTCGAAAAAACATGGAGAAAAACCACCTGACCACCTTCAAGGCAGCCACCCGCAAACACCACCAATTGATCCGATCCACCAAGAAATCAGCACTCAAGGATCGACTCGACAACAACGCCCACAACAGCAAGGAACTATTCAACATCGTCAAAGAATTTACCAACCACACCGCAGCCTCTAACGACATTACTCCCTCCCAAGACCTCTGCGACTCTTTATCCTCGTTCTTCTACAACAAAATCGCCGACATACATAACAGCTTTAAGAACATTTCAAAAGAACAGCCCACCCCTCCCACTTCCAAACCCAAACCGATCTCTAACAACCTTAGTGCCTGGAACCCAATCACCACTGAAGACACCATCCGCCTGATGAACTCCATCCATTCAGGTTCGCCAACCGACCCCTGTCCCCACCACATCTTCAACAAAGCAGACTATCATCGCACCCCATCTCCGTGATGTCATCAACTGCTCCTTCAACTCCGCTACCTTCCCAGAAAGCTGGAAACACGCCAAACTCAGTGCCCTCCTGAAGAAACCCACAGCTGACCCCTCTGAACTTAAGAACTACCGCCCCATCTCCCTCCTCCCATTCCCTGCCAAAGTCATTGAGAAAGCCGTTAATAGCCAGCTCGCCACCTTCCTTGAATCCAACAACTCCCTCGACCCCTCACAATCCGGCTTTCGAGCCAAACAGCACCGAAACCGCCCTCATTGCAGCGACAGATGACATCAGAACGCTTCTGGACAACGGAGAAACAGTTGCCCTCATCCTACTTGACCTCTCCGCCGCCTTCGACACAGTCTGTCAAAGCACCCTCATACAACGCCTCAGCAACGTCGGAATACAAGGAAAAGCCTTGGACTGGATCATCTCGTTCCTCACCGGGAGAACCCAGAGAGTCCGACTCCCCCCATTCAAATCAGAAGCCACCGAAGTCATCTGCGGAGTCCCACAAGGATCATCACTCAGTCCCACCCTCTTCAACGTTTACATGAGTCCCCTCGCATCCATCGCGCGACAACACAACCTCAACATCATCGCCGACGACACCCAGCTGATCCTTTCCCTCACCAAAGACCCTAACACCGCCAAAACCAATCTTCATGAAGGCATGAAAGAAGTAGCCGAATGGATGAAAAACAGCCGCCTAAAACTTAACTCAGACAAAACGGAAGTTCTCATCCTAGGATCTTCACCTTCTGCCTGGGACGACTCTTGGTGGCCATCGGCCCTGGGCACAGCACCCATACCCATACCCACAGACCACGCACGCAACCTGGGTTTCATCCTAGACTCCTCCCTCTCGATGACCAGACAAGCTAACGCCGTCTTATCCTCTTGCTTCAACGTACTCCGCATGCTCAAAAAAATCTTCCGTTGGATCCCCACCGAAACAAGAAAGACGGTCACCCACGCACTGGTCACTAGCCGACTGGACTATGGAAACACCCTCTACGCCGGAACCACAGCCAAACTACAGAAAAAACTCCAACGCATCCAAAACGCATCTGCCAGACTCATATTGGACATCCCACGCCAAGCTCACATTACCGGCCACCTGAAAGACCTCCACTGGCTTCCCGTCAACAAGAGAATAACGTTCCGTCTCCTCACCCACGCTCACAAGGCCCTCTACAAACTAGGACCCGAATGCCTCAACACACAACTGTCCTTCTACACACCCACCCGCCAACTAAGATCCTCCAACCAAGCGCTTGCCACAGTTCCGCGCATCCACAGATCCACCATGGGAGGAAGATCCTTCTCCTACCTGGCAGCCAAGACCTGGAACTCTCTCCCCACTCACCTCCGCCTCACACAGAACCACATTTCCTTCAGAAAGGAACTTAAAACCTGGCTAATCGATAAATAATGCACCCCCTCCCACAAGCGCCTTGAGACCCTATGGGTGAGTAGTGCGCTATACAAATCCTTGAACTTGATTCCATGGATGATGACATCAGTGATGTCTTCTTCAATGATAAAATCCACCTGATTCAACCGTCGTTTGCCGTTATGGGCACAGTCGAAACTGATGAGACGCTGAGTGCCCTGCCCTCGGGGGTCAGTCTCTCACTCACCCAATTTCCCCCTATTTCCTTAAAAAAATCATTGAGCATCATGGTTACTCTGAAGTCGGGTTCTCATTCTGAGCCCTGTCCAGCATTAGAATACTGCGGAACCTTTAAATTCTGAGGTCAATTCAGTTCTTAACTCTTCGCTTGAACAGGGAATGGTACCTAGCTGCAGGAAAAGGGAAAAAATCATCCCTCTTCAGAAGAAGCCTACAGCGGACCCTGCGGTCGCATTCACTTATAGGCCCATTTCCCTGAAGCCCTTCTTTTCACAGGTCCTGGAGAAGTACGTTAACTCCATGCTAACAGATTATATAGAAGGAAACCGTGTGTTTCATGACAGCCAGTTGGGCTTTAGAACCACTCTAAGCACGGAAACAGCCCTATTTAGAGGTTTCAGAAAGCATTAAACTCAGATAGACAAAGGGGGCAGTGCGGTGCTGATACTGCTGGATTTATCCGCAGCCTTTGACACCGGGTCCCATGGCCAGCTCTTGCGAAGGTTAGCGGAGTAAGGTGTTGTGGGCGCGGTGTACAATTGGTTTGCTGCTTTCCTTAAGGAGCGGCAGCAGGAAATTTGGTCCTCTCCCCTTACAGCGGTCATTCCTCCAATGCAAGTAGGGGTCCCGCAGGGCTCTATTTTGAGCCCCACACTTTTTAATATTTATATGGCCCCACTTGCACGTCTACAGAATTGCATGGTGCAAAGATCATTTCCTTCGCCGATGACAACTCCTGTTCACTCGTGACAAAGGTGCGAGTTTTCGTGGAATGGAGATAAATAAATGTTTAACGGAGGTCTTTTCTTGGATGCGACTTAACCAACTCAAGGGTAATCCAGAAAAATCCGAAATCATCTTTTTCGGCCGCTCCCCTTGTGCGGACTGGAATTTATGGTAGCCCTGCAACATGTCCCCTCCTTCGACCCCAGTCAGCACAGTAAAAATCTTGGGAGTCAAGTTGGACACTAGTCTAGCTATGAAGTCCCAAATTCAGAATGGTAAAAAACTTTCTTTCCCTTCTCCCGGTGGAATCCCATTAGATGATAGTACAAGCCTTAATTACATCTAATTTGGACTACGTAAATATCTTGTATCTGGGGCTGCCAGAGTATTTGCTCAATCGGCTGCAGGTTGTTCAGAACTTTACAGCCAGAGCTATTCTTATGGTAAACCCCAGAACGTGCATGTCACCCCACCTGAAGGCGTTGCACTGGCTCTCGGTGAGAAAGAGGGTCCAGTTTAAGGTCCTAGTGCTCGCTTATCATGCCTTCCATGATACGGGTGCGGTTTACCTGAGAAATAGGATGCAACCTTAGCAGCCTCAACGGGCCCTACGATCCTCTAGACAATCCCTCATGGTGATTCCCAAGATCACGAGATCTCAGATAGGAGGACAGTCATTTCAGGTCCAAGCTGCTGGTCTGTGGAAGAAATTGTCCCTTTACCTGAGACTGACAAAGGACTTGTTGTCTTTTAGGAAACAACTTAAAACGTGGCTGTTCCAACAATAACACCATGGTGCCAGGGAGGGTCCCTTTCTGTTTCCGTTTTGATATTAGCGCAGGGACACTCGCCGTGAGTATCCGCACACTTTATAAATGCCCAATTTCGTTTGATTTCATTTCATTTGAGATGTGATGAGTGATGCCACTGACCATGTCATGTCATGATTGATGTAATATGCGAGGTCATAAGCAGTGCATTGTGGGGGTGCGAGTTATAGTTAGCTCGGCTAACTAGAACTGCTGAATTTCACTGGTTTTGTAAGAGTGAAACTTGAGCCCAACTATAACGTCCCTATAACCTTTGGCTCTTTTCAGTGAATTTCTAAGGTATTTTTTATTCTATTTCATAACTATAACGTTCCTGTGACCTTTGTTTTTTTTAAGTAGTAATCACATTTACAGAGTGGAGGAGAAAGGGGGAGGGCCTCTGACCGTTAATCAGAAACCTTGCTGTGTAAGACTTACACTGGTTAACAGGAGGACTGCTTGACCCCCAAGGTCCCTCAGATGTAAATTGGACTAGACCCCACCAACCAGTAGTGCGCTAGGAGCCACGTTTGCAGAGAAGTGGAGAATGGAAAGTGGCCTCCGAAGACCTCTTAGCAATCTCGCAGTGTGGAAACCTACTTGCCTTGAGGTTCCTTGGAGTTCAACAAGCCCTCCTGTTATCTCCAGTAAGTCTCACACAGCGGGATTGCGGAGAGGTTTTCGGAGGCCAAGCCCCCTTTCTGCGCCACTCTGCAAACGAGCCTCTTGGAGCACTACTGGTTGGGGGAAAAAGTCCGCTTTAGTTCTGTGAAGTGAACGCCAAAAATTACTTTTCAGGTGAAAAGAAATTACTGCATAATAGTAAGGGCAACTCGAAGGAAGCTTTGTTGTCACACATTCCTCAGAGGAAGTGATCTCTGGGTAATCACCAAGGTGACACTTCATTTTTTGTCATCCGACTTAGTCTTCTTTAACAAACATTTTCAGCATTAACACCCAATACGTCTGCCAATCATGCGGCTTGTGGTAGATACAGGCTTCTTACTGAATGAAGGTCTTATGCACATTACCAGACTCACGCAAAGTATAATGAAAACAAACGTACCTGTAACACCAATACCAGAAAAACAATTTTGCTGAGAAAAATGCACTAACCACAATAAAACACTATCCATGTAACAGCACATTACCTTTCAATAATAATACCTTTCAATAAAAATAAACCCACTACAAAATTAAGATTTTTTTTACACACACTGTGTGCTCATGTATAGATAAACATGTACAGTTTGTGCACAAAAATGATTATCCTTTATTTAAATAATTTAAAAAGCAACAATCGCAGAGGTCACAATTTGTACCATAACAGGACTTTCCTGAAGATAATTTTAAAACTTGATGGACCTAAATGGATAATAACTATTTATTTTTTTGCACAGTATAAATCAATTATTCACTCATCTAGTATTTCAGACATAGGGGTCGATTCCGATCCGGTAAAATCCCCGTCCGTACGAATCGTATCCGGAGCCGTTTCCGTACGACTCGTACAGATGCCGTACGACCGGACGATTCCGATCCCGATCGGCCGACCCGTACGCGATTCGTACGGTACACGTCGATTCGTACGGAAAAGCGCACGATCACCTACACACCGTACGGCGCGTACCCCCCATGATCGCAGGGGTACGCGGCGTACCTCTGTGGTCATGCGGGGTACGTGCCGTACACCCAGCGTACATGGGGTACGTGCCGTACACCCACTGTACATGGGGTACGGTGCATACCCCATGTACGCTGGGTGTACGGCACGTACCCCGCATGACCACAGGGGTACGCCGCGTACCCCAGCGATCATGGGGGGTACGTGCCGTACCCGGGGGGGGCGTTCCGTACCTGTTTCGGCGCGAACTCTGCGTTTACGACTGTTTTCGGCTCCCGTAGGAAAAGGGTCGTACGGCGCATACCCGACACGAATCGTACTTGCTGGGTCGTAAAAACGTGCCGCGATGTCGCGTACAGCGGGTTCCGAGTGAGATTCGTACGGAGATTTGAGTCGTACGGAGTCCTGTACGACTCGTACGGAGTTCGGCACCTAGTACGGATCGTACTTCATCGTACGTACGAGACGTCTACGGATACGATTCGTACGGGGAAAAAACTCTCCGTACGACCATTCGGAGCGCATTTTACCGGATCGGAATCGACACCATAGTTTGGCTCTGTTAACGAACGCTGCAATAAAGACAATCAAACATGCATCTAATCCAGGTGACTTAGTGAGTGCAAACCAAGTGCCCAAAAGTAAGCAGAGAGTCAAATGACAAATCTCATGCATGGAAATGCAAACGTTTGTAGCTGTGTTGTGAATGATCACACATACCTTAAAGTATTCAGTGAGACATGCATAGCATAAAGGATAAAGTGAATAAAGTTTCACTGGGAATTCATGTTATTATTAACAGATAACCAAGGAAATTACTAAATGAAATACCATAACACAATAAGGTCCCTATAAACATTACTAATATTTTACTACATGACTTGTAAAATGTGAAATATCTAATACCTCTGCATCATCATCCCTAACAAATACAAACTGATCACAGACCAGGGTATGAAAAAAACATGATTATCTCAGCATGTAAATGGCTGCTGATTTAGACTTTAAATTAAAAAAAAATTAAAACATACCTTGTAAATCAGTTCAACAATCACCAACTGCAGGATATCCCCGAAAGTGTGCACTTGATCAATACATGTACTCAAGTAATCCAATGCACGGTCCTATGGGAACATATTACAGTATCAAAAGAAACATTTGGCTTTCACAACAAATTTGGCACCAATAAAACATACAAAATATTCTTAGATGGCCATCAAAAGAATTTTAAAGTGTAGAAAAATCTTTTCAGGCATTTTAATTTTTCAGTGTTCTTTTTTTTAAGTTAGGTTTTGCCTTTTAGTAAAAATGTGTATGTCAATTTTTCTGGAGCAAAATGATGACCTTTCTCTGCTCATCCCCTTCCAAGGTAAATATTGTGTTTTATTTTACAACGTACTCATATTCCTTTTAAGTCTATATTAGTGACTACATCCTTAAATATAAGGATGTGAGGAGCAAGTAAAAATGTGGTAAAAAAAAAAGCTGGGGTTAAGGCAATCTTACTATACCAGAGGAACATACAATCAAACATTATCAATCTTGCAAAACTAAGTAAACAATATTAATAATTACAAAACGGATTACAATGATGGAAACAAAAAAATTATTGGCGAAAAAAGGATGTAGAATTTGTGAAGAAAACAATAAGACTGCACAGGAAGACAGTCAAGAGCAGAAATCTATTGACATAGTGCTAGTTATTTCCACTGCTTGTGAGGATAGGCTAACTGCAGGTTTAAATGATTTCTCAGTAAAAAAGAAATGGATGCAAAGACCACATTGAAATAAAAACCTAAGTGACAAGGTGCTCAAACACCATCTGTCTACACGCTAGAAATCCACTTACATCAACTAAAGACAAATTATGGAGTGAAAGTATTATTGCTCTATTTTCAACGATCATAGCTCACAATGTCCCATCAGTGAGAACGTAGCTTATTATTCAGTACTTTAACCACACATACATACTATTTCAACATGGACATCCAAACTGTTTACTACACCAACCATAAATCTTTAAATGCACTCACCTGGTCTGCATGTATTAGCATCATGAACGCATTTCTCTTGCAACTGGCATCTTTTTCGTTCACCAAGAAATCATGGATCAGTTCAGGAGCATCTGGGATGAGGTTTTCAAAATTTCTGAGAACCAAATGTCAGCTTTTAATATTAAGGGACTAGAGCAGCTAAAATATCACATTTGTTTGGAAAAAGGAGGGACACATTAACAATTGTAAACCTTAAATTTTCTAATGCAAAAATGATTACTTCCTGGATAAGCACTTTACGATAAAATGAGACCTCGTCTTTTTTTCATTTTACTTACTTAATTTGGAATATGATCGCGCTGGAATAGCCCCAAGAGGCAATCAACCAATTTACCTAGCAAGAGAGGAGACTGTACTTTAAGGCAGGTGACATTAAGTCCCACCAAAAAAGCAACTGTGATAAAATAATGGCCTGGAGTATAAATGAATAGCATTACAGGGTCTAGTCTGAACTCTTCATGGGGAACTTCATTGGCCTGGTGCGTAATATGGATGAGATGAGAGGCTACGTGCTTTTTATGACCTATCAGAAAGAGTGAGAATCAGGGGGTACTTGATACAAGAGGCAATAAAACAAGCAATACAAACATTGCCCAACTGACAGCCAAATGGTAATGTAATTTAAAGTAAAGTGGGTCTGAAGAGCGCTGCTTGGCATCCATGAGGGTATCCAGGCGCCGAATAGGTGAGAGAGGCCATGTGGTAAGGCTGGGCATAAGTACATGCAGTCTTGATGGTCCCGTAAAACGACTAATTCAAAAGAAAAGTCTTCACCATTTTGCGGAAATGAAGAAGTGAAGAGGAGGCCCCAAGGTGTTGGGGAAGGTCGTTCCAGAATTTGAAGACTTGGAAGGAGAATGATTTACCTCCCATTCTGCTTCTGTGAGTGCAGGGGGTATGTGAGAGTGAAACTGAGCGAAGTTGGCTGGTGGGTTGGTGTAAGTGAAGCCGGTGATTGAGTTGTGCCGAACCTGTGTTTTGTAGTAACTTGAATGTATGTGGGAGAAATTTGAACTGGCAGCACTTCTGGATGTGGGGGGGGGGGGGGGGTGAAGGTCTCTGAGGAGTGGCGCGGTGCAGGTTCGGCACGGGGGGGTAGAAAAAAAGAGTTTGGATGATTTCAAATCTGTGAAGAAGACTGGTTGTTATGCGGTGGTTTAAATGATCAACTAACCAGCTTAGTATGTATGGAATGTATTCAGTTACTGTCATTTCTGGCAAAAAGCACGCATTGAGCAGGCAGCAACCTTGGCACTAACACTGGAAATCTTATTCATATGTACACGATGTGAAAACCTACCAACGAGCTCTCAAACATACCCAACTTCACAGGGGTCAAACACTTAGACTCTTACCTGTAAATTGTGTAGATTGCAAGGACAGCATTCCTTCGCACATAACTGTGACGATGCTCCAGACAAGCGCGGATAGCTGGCATCAGAGGTTCCAGTAATTCAGCCTCCTTCAGCTTGCACAGAAATCGAAGGGTAGACCCTCGGATGAATTCATTAGGATGCTGAAGGTCCTATAAGAAGATTAAATATTTTTTTGGCTTAAAAATCGCTACAATGTAATAAATATATATATACTGACATGCATCTGCACATCTCGCTATTCAAACAAGGGAAATAAAGCTTAAAGAGCAACTTGGTTAAAATAGATACTAATTTATTTATTTTTTATTTATTGAAGTTTTGTATAGCGCTGGCTGGACCCGAGGGTATCAGAGTGCTTCACAACAGATACAAATATGCAACAAAGGAAAAAGAGGAACAAAACAAGACCAGGAGCACAAGCAGTACAACAACATCTTGAGCTTAATACGGGACGGAGATCAGGCGCGAATCATCCGGCTCTGGTTTCAAAGAGAAAGCGGTCTTTCACAGTCAGGCGTAGGGTTCTCGTTACGAGCCAGAGCGCTCAAGGAAGAGGGCTTTGAGTAGCGACTTGAATTGCGGGAAGGAGGTGGTCATTCTGATATGGGGGGGGGGGGGATGGACTTCCAGATCCTGGGGGCATTACCCGCAAAGGATTTATTCGCGGTTTTGTGTTTCTGTGATTTCAGAGGGATGAGTAGGAGTGTGTTGGAGCTTCTGAGGTTCCTGGATTGACCGGCCTTTTTGAGTTTGGTGGCCAGGTATTCTGGTTGGCCTGTATGCAGGGCTTTATATGTGAGGCAAGCTGTGCGGAAGCTGGCTCGTTGGTCTATCGGGAGCCACTTCAGTTCCTTGAGTGCCGGAGAGATGTGCTCATATTTCTTTGTTCCTGTGACCATTCTTGCTGCTGCGTTGAGGGTGGAGGTGAGAGGTCCCAGGTGCGATTTAGCTGTTCCAGTCAGCACTGCGATGCCATAGTCAATTCTGGAGAGCACCAGTGCCTGAGTGGCCTGTTTCAAGTCTTTAGGGGGGAGGAAGGGTTTGATTTTGTGGAGAAGTTTCAAGTTCAGGAACGCGCTTTTGGCGGTTTTTGAGATGTGTTTCTTCATGTCCAGTTTGGGATCGAGAGTGATCCCTAGGGATTTTGCGGAGTCCGTTGGCGCTAGAGAGACATTGAGGGCATTTAAGGCTTTGAGCCATTCCACTATTTGGGGGGTTTCCTCTTTATTCGAAATGAGGAGTACTTTCATTTTCTCTTCATTAAGTTTGAGGTGGTTGGCTGAGAGCCAGTGTTGGACCTCCATGAGTGTGCCGTTTAGTCTGTGATCGATGTGGTTTCCAAATAACGTTGTGTGTCATCCGCGTAGAGGTGGAAGGGAATGTTGGAGTTCCTTAGAAGTGAGGTGAGGGGTTCCATGTAGATGCTGAAGAGTTGCGGGTAGAGTACTGACCCTTGGGGAACTCCTCTGGTGATGGGGAGGGGGTCTGATTCGAAGCTGTTGATCTTTATTCTTTGAGTGCGGTTGTTGAGAAAAGAGGAGAACCATTTTAAGGCCGTCTTTTCAATGCCCGCTCTCTCATGGAGGACATTGAGCAGCAGGGTATGATCCACGGTGTCAAACACAGCCAATAGGTCAAGGAGGATGAGGAGGCTAAATTGGTTGGAGTCGAGTGACATGTGCAGATCATCTAGGACATTTAGGATTGCTGTTTCAGTGCTGCAGCCCTTTCTGAACCCTGATTGGTGTGGGTCAAGTAGATTAGTGTTCTCTAGATGTTGGGCTAATTGTGCGAGCACACGTCTTACCAGAATGTTGGATAGGAGCGGAAGGTTCGAGACTGGTCTGAAGTTGTTCATGTTCATGGGGTCAAGGCCAGGTTTTTTTTTTTTAGAAGTGGTGTGTCTTGTCCTAGTTTAAGGCAGTAAGGAATGTAGCCCTTGCTCAAGGAGCTGTTGATGATCGTGCCCCACGTTGGAGCTAGAGTAAGCTTCAGCTCCCTGGTCAGTCTCAAGGGAAGTTGATCGAGGGAGGGAGATGAGGGTTTAGCGGAGGCGATAAGATTGCTTATCATTTCATCCTGGACAGGCCGGAAGGATGACCAGCGGATGGACGAGGTTACTGGTGGGTTGTGGTTAGTTGCAGGACTCTGGGTTTCTGAACAGGAGGAGGGCTTCGAGCTGAATGAACGATCAATTTTGGCGATTTTTTCATTAAAAAAGCTGGCAAAGTTGTCGCAATGGGTTTTGGACGCAGCCAGGTTGGCTGCCGCTGGGATGGAGGTTGGGTTCTTAATGTTGTTGAAGAGTTCTTTGGGGCGGTTTTTGGCATTGTCTAACGCAGAACGGAAGAAGGATGACCTTTTGCTCTTGATATGAATGTAGTAGATTTGCGCGCTGCCTTGAGTTGATCGCGATGGATGGAGGTGGGGTTGTTCCTCCAAATTCTTTCCAGGGATCTGAGGTGTCTTCTTTCCTCATGAATGTCAGTAGAGAACCACGAACTCAAGGGAATGCTTCTGGGTTTTTAATTTCAGAGGTGCCAGTTGATCCAGGGTGAGCTCCAGGTTGGAATGATAGAGCGAGGTGAGTTCCGAGGTTGAGAGGGACTCCGTCGTGTCCGGGGGGAGTGAGCTGAGTCCCTCTTCTAGCTTGTCTCGGGGGGACTCTGGATGTGTTCCTGACCCACTTATGAGAGGCTTGAGTGGGTGGGAGGAAAAGGGCCGACTGGTTGATATGAAAGAGAATGATGTGGTGGTATGACCAGTCCACCGGGTTGATGCGATCGATCGAGACTGCATTTTTGTTTGCAATGATTGCATCCAGGGTCGCTCCTCTGTAATGCATTTCCTGTGAGCAGTGTTGGATCATATCATTGTCTTGTAGAAGGGTGTTGAGAGATTGAATGAGCGGGTTATTGGTTTAATTCCATCTTAGGTTGAGGTCACCCAGAATTAAGCTGTGGTCGCTGTTGCGTGCGGTTTGGGTGATCAGATCCGACAGCTGAGCTCTAAATTTGTTGGAGTTGCCTGGGGGATGGTAAAGGAGATGGCATTGACGTGAACTATGAGTGAGAGATTTGATGTTGACCGACAGGCATTCAAAGGAATTGTACAGGCAGGAGGGAATTTCAGAGATGTAGAGGTCACTTTTGTGGATAACTGCTATGCCGCCACCTTTGTGTTTGGGCCTGTCTTTGCGGATAACTGAGAAACCAGGCGGTACCAGCATGTCCAGAATGGGGAGGGATAGGGTGTTTAGCCACGTTTCTGTGATGAAGGCTATATCCAGGTCATGAGAGAGGATGGATTCAGCTATTTCCGTTGCATGTTTGACTGTGGATCGGCTGTTGATAAGCATGCAGTTAATGGGGGGGGGGGTCTTCTTTTAATTTCCCATTGTCAGGCTTGGCTCTGGGTATGGAGGAAAGATACATAGTGGGTCTGGAGGTTCTGCAGGGGGGCGAGTCCCTACCCACTCCAGTGATGACTTGGATTGAGGAGGTGAGAGTAGCGTGCAGGAGTGGGGCCTGGGCTGGCTTGTTCGGGGGAAGTTGCCCAATGTGCCCAACATTAGTGGGACACTTGGCTACAGCATTCTGGGACATATAGGGTACAAAACCCAAAAAAAGAAATGGTGGATATACATTGGAACATGTATTTCATTGGGGATGTATTTGGACATTTTGTAAGATTGATGCATATTCTTTTATTTTGTGGTATTTAAGTAAAGTTATAGATTATGTAGGACATCGAGACGACCTGAGGGGAGCCCAGTCCATGTTAGAAAAGATTAGACTATTATCTGACTTAGGAGTCAACAGGCAGAAGTCCAAGCTCTTTCTTATGGTGCAGAGCAAAAATCCCCCAGAGGGGCTGGCCCACCTACATTGGAAACCCTGATGTTTGGGCTACCTTGGGGTTCAGATTTTAACACGACCAGGCTGATCTAGTGGACGGAAATATTGGGCGGGTTATTAGGGCACTGAGGGCTTCTACTGAGTTCTGGAAGACACTGCCACTCTCAGTGGCGGGCAGGATATCCTTTCTGAAAATGGTGGCTCTGCCCAGTCTCCTATATTTTTTTTTACTACACTCCCCAATGGATTCCGAGGGCATTATTTAAAAAGCTGGACTCCTTTATCACCGGATTCATCTGGGGCAGGGGGCAAAGACGAGTGGCACTAGCAACAATGCAATGCGCAACAACAGTGGAGGGGTTAGCGGTCCCAAGACATATTATATTGCAGCCCAACTACAATGGCTGATCTAGGGACTGGCGCATATACAGAAGTGAGACCGGATTTTGTACTGCCACTACTCGACCTGCTCCCAGTGTTTCTGAGAGTGCGTTGAGCGCCTCTTGGCGGCTCGCAGGAGCTTAGATTGATGCCTAAATGCTGGAGAAGGGGCCTACAGAAGATCCACATTAAAGCCCCTTACTCCCCACCGAATTAGATCTATTTAAAGTACTGCCTCATGGCGGCAACTGGCAGGACCTCGATCTCTGGATGGAGGCAGGGGCAACAAAGGTAGGAGATCTGTTTAGAGATACGGAATTGCTCCAGTTTGAGGAATTTCACGCAGAATTTGATTTACCCCAGGTCACTTCCTACTGCACAGAGCTCTCACGACAGCAATAAGTGCACATGGAAACGCAGGAACTACTGAAACTCCCACATAACAGAGTTGCCAATATAAAGCACTCTCAGCGGGCACTATTAAGATAGTCTCCGCTTATACAGGGCTTTGTGAGCAGACCAGCAACAACCACTGGAGAAACTATGGACCTGGAGGGAGGACGATTGGGTATCCCCATTTCTGCTAAGGACTGGGACGGTATCCTAGACAAAACCACAAAGTCTCCAGGAATGTGTGCTTCAAACTCATTATTACAATGTCCTCCATAGGTCATACTTCACACCAGAGCTCGTATGCAGATACTTCCAAGTGGCTGACGCAGCATGCCCTAGATACTAAGGGTCCGATTCAGATTACGGTCGGAAGGGCTCCGAACGATGGTCGGGGTCCTTCTGATCGAACCGGAACGTGTCGCCCGGATTCCTTTCCGACCGAGCCCTTCTGATGGGCTTGGTCGGAAAGGAATCAGACTCCGATTTCCAGATTGCGGACGACAGGCTCAGAGAGCCCATCCGCTGTCCAGAAATCCCTCCGTACTCCCCCGCCCGCCTCTGTGAGACCGAGGGAGTACGATGGCAGTTTTTCACTGCCTTTTCGTGCCGGTTTTTAAGGCATGAAAAGGCAGTCAGAAACTGTCTTTGGGGGCCCCCAGTACGGCCCCCATGGGTGCGAGGCTGCCTAATGGCAGCCTGGGGGCACCTATGGTGCCCCTCTGTGGATACCTGCACCCAGTGTCAGGCACCTTGGGGGGCCAGCCACAGGGTGCAGGGATGAACTGTACCCCTTCTTTTCACAATGCAAGCATGCTTTCCGCTCGGAATGGATGCTTGCATTGTGAAGTGTCAGTCCGACATCGGAATCGGCCCCAGAGAGGGAGGAGTGCACATTTTACACATGTTTTGGGAATGTCCCATTCCAACTGAGGTCTTACACATGATCGAGAAGGTTATCGAGAGGGAAGTTTCCCACACACCGGGACACTGTTTACTGGGATGGTTTCCCCACACAACTAAGACGAAAGTCACAAGCAAGTTCCAAGACTTAGCATTTTTTCTGGCCAAACGAGAGATAGTGAGAAACTGGAAATCCCCAGGGGGCCCCCGGACTCATGTATGGAAAAAAGAAATTATTAAATGGGCGGTATGCAAGGGGAGGATACGCCTAAGAGAACTTGTGATTTATTTGCTTTCCACTGAACAGATGCAATTTGACTGATACAATTGTATTGTTTGATACTTGAAACCCAATAAAATCTGTTTCATTTTTTTTTATATCTTCTAACAACACAACTGATTGTATAACTCTTCCCCTGATGAAGAAGCAAATGGCAATGCATTGGATTACATTTTGTTGAGTAACATTAATCTGCAAATGGACTCAAAAGTGTTTTGATTTAAGTATGCAATATTTATTTGAAGAAATAATAAGCTACGAAACATGAATGAGAAAGAATTCCTTTGAAAAAGTATATGAACTATTTGTGATTCTATTATAGTCAAGAGAAACCGGTGCAAACCAGGAGTGACGAGAATTGTAGCCATACTTTTTGTTGATCAAATCTCTAGTAGGCAGTGCTGCTGTACCCATTTACAAAAAATTATTAATATAATTAACTGATAACATGAACGCTCAGAAAGCGATACCTGTATTAACCTTTTCACTCTTTCCACTACCTCCTCTTCCCTCCATACATGCAGCACCAACTCAATTTCCTATTAATTTCTCAGCCACTATGAAGTCCCTTTTGCCTCTCCTAGCACTCTTCTGAGGAGCATGAAGGTGGAGGGAGGAACTGATGTCTTCCTTCCATTGTCTTTCTCCAGCTGTTTGACTTCCAGTTTCTGATTCTTTATGCACTTCCTTTGTTCCTATAGCAGTCTACTTCTTTACAACCATACGCTTTTGAAAATACAGAAAAGCTAGCAATGACAGACAATCACACTTGTATATACTTTCCACTAACATACCAAGAAACAAATATTGGTAGTACCATATTTCCCCCTCCCCTTATGCGCCTAAAGGCAGGTATTGGATAGTTACACTAGGGGTGTGCCTCTAAAGACAGTAAGCCTGGGAAAAGACCAAATATGAAGAAAAAAAAAAATCTAACAAGAGTTTGTTACTTTAGTTACTAGAGGAATGTATAAGCAAAGACGACTTATCATAATACTTAAAGTTTAAAAATATGAATGTATTTGAACTATTCAAATAGGAAAAACAGCACAAACTCAAACTTAACCAATATTGCTTGTTCAAATGATCAATCATCCATACAGTGGTTCCCAAACAGTGGGTCGAGAGCCAGAATTTGGTGGCCAGTGAAAGTCCTAGCATATGTAAGAAATCAGATTTTTGATACTTTATTAAAAACGTTTAGATTAAATATTAGTATCTGAAAAATGTTACTTTTTTAATAAAGAAATAGTAAAAAAAACTTGTGAAATAAGTGAAGTGATAGTATTCCTGATCTGATGTGGAATTAGGTTTCTCATACAATTGTCTAAAGCATTGATTGTCCTGTTTGGGTTCGTTAAAGGATGGTTATCCTACCCCCCCCCCCCCTTTTCCCAACTCTTTCACCCAGAGGAACGGCCACCTTTAATTCAGATGTACTCTGGCTAAACAATTTGGCTCATGCCTTCTACCTCTGAACAACAAGCCCCCAACATACCTCACCCTTTCCCATACCTAGGCAAAAGGTAGGTAATCAGGTGTTGCACAATTAATAGACTTTATCAAAATCTAAATAGGAAAAGCTGAAGAAACTAGCAGTGTAATTAAATCTAAGTTCCAAATGGTACTTCTTTATTTTGTTAGTACATATTCACTAAGTGACAGTGCATGTATGTTTGTGTGTGTGTGTTTTAGTCCAGTAAATAAGGCTCTTTAAGCAATCACCTTCTAAGCTACAGAATGCTCTGCATTAATGCCTTATCTCTCGCTTAGCTCTTTCTCTCTTAGCTTTTAGTCTCAATGATAGACCTAATATAAAAAACTGATTGGGAAAGGGTGTTTTCATTCCTATTTCCCCCACTCCTGCTGCATAAACTCAAGGTCACTGGTTTGCCTCAATTTCGATATTCTACTCACACCTTATAGGGTTCTGCCATTTTAAACCTTAAAACTTACTAAATGTAGGGTTACCCGTTGAATATAAAGCAACCTCATACTACACTAAGCTTTGATAAAAGTCTACATAAAGAACGAAAAGTGAAGATAGAACCTTCAATACATTATTTAGCAGGTTTGTTGTAACAGCAAGACCACGTGGTTAAGTCTTGCAACATACATATTAACTTTGGCAATTCAGTGACTCCTTTAGTTTCAAGCAGTGAGTAAACAAGGGAGCAAGAGGTTTTTTCGTAAATTGAAAAAATTCTCCTTTCAAATTGCACTTACATAGCGAAGTTGTCTTCCTTGAGTACCTTTGACCCATAACACTAATTTCGAGGCAAAGCATCAGTTCAAGCCCCTGGGACTTTCAAACAGGTGGTGGGTTCGATTAGACTACAACTTTATGTAGGAAGCAGGCTCTTTATATAGTGGATCAAAAAGAGGTACACTGTGTAAAGAGTCCAGGCAAACCCCACAGGAATTACAGCGGCACAAATGAGACCCAAATGCTCTTGTGTGGTAGTGTGGGTGAGCAGTTAGGCATTTCAGAGGGTAGTGCTAAGCATTTATTGTGCACAGAAAGGCAGTAAGTGAGACCAGACTCAAAGAAATCAGACACCAATTAAAAGAAATAACACTTTTATATGAATTTAGAGACCAAGATCATCGGAATCAGGTAGGTACTTTGAAATATGAGTTTTTACAGTTTTTAAAAACTGACTCAGTGGAATTTCTGAAGTGGTAATGTTATTCTACAGAGGAGGGTCTCCAAAGACTGTCCTGGAGGGCCAGATCCATGCCAGGTTTTTAGTACACAGGTATTTCACATCAAATTACTGGACCAATCTCCTGGAGTTAAGGGAAGTATGGGGCAAGGACCGAGGCAACACTAACAAGTCACCTCGGAAGGCTCTGGATCATCCAAGTGCAGAGGTGTGTTACGACGTCGGATGTTACATTAACTGTTATGGGGAATGGTCTGGTTGCAAAGAGGCTGCAAGCTGGGACTGGGAGACCAGTGAGGCTGAACCAACAAGGGGGCTTAGGTATCATGATGCTTAGAGATGTGGGGACACCTATGTTCCTCTATTCCGCTGGCCAGGGGTGCTGAGGTGTTCTGGGGTTTTTCATATATTTCAGTGAAGCAATTAGGTCGCTGGGGAACTCGTATGGACCAGTGCCCGTACATACCTTAGGATGGCTTCACTGTTCACTTGCAATATCCAGTCACAAAACTAAACACCATGGGCGTGGCTTGGAGCGTCAAGATGGCGGTCGCACTCTAAGAGTGCTCCGGACCACTCCGTCATCTGCTCCGAATCCCAAGGCCCACCAGCACACTAAACAACATCTTTCACCTCCTGCCCTAGTCCGGCAGTAACAGCAGTGGAATCGGGCCCCAAAAAGACCCTGCTGTGTAGCAATTCGTCCGAGGGGCGGCTCGGAGGTCACAGAGGACCAAGGACAAAATAGCGGCACCGTGATCCAGGCCCAGGATGAAACAGACTGAAGAAGATGGCAGAGTGCGCCCTGTGGCACCAAGAGACTGCGTTGATACACCTGACCTCCCCCAGGAGGCTAGAGGAAGAGGCGACACGCAGGGTGGCAGGGAGCCCCGGTGGAATCCCTCACCTAACACAAGAAAGGCGGTGAGTGCAAGCCCCGGGACTGCTGTGGCGGGGCAGGCCCAATGTCATGCCGAACCCGAACTGGGGCCGCGGGGTGACCACACAATCGCGCTGGGTGGCCTCTGACCTCTGCGCGAACCTCAGTTTATAAAATAAACTGACAGCTTGCAAGAAAGATGATCGAGAGATACAGAGCGGGCCTCTCCCTCCGGGGCGCCGCCGTGGACTTGTGGGAGATGCAGAAGAGGCCTGGGACACATCATCTAGAAATCAGCCTGTCCCGTTCGGAGAAAAGAGCCCTGCGGACGCAAGAGGACCACTGTGAGAGATTTCTCCGACGCGGCACCCTCTTGACGGATGGGCAATGGGCACAGAATGTGAAGCCCGAGGCCGGATAATACATTAGGCCCAGCGAGGAGCGAGACCCAGGTTGAGGACGCAGAATGGCCTCGGAGCAACTCAGGAGGGCATCTGGCCCCCACCTTGGCAAAAGAAATAAGTGGCTGAATGGGCCCCTTTCCCTCACTGGAGGGGAACGAGCTTGAAAGAAGAGTGGAGGGTGACCTGGACACAGTGCCTCAAATCAACTGAGGGGGTAAGGACCAAAGCAGGCCTTGGGCAGGCTGGAGGCATAGGCCGCCTGAAATGCAGGGAGAACAACCACCTGGCAGAAGAGTGACCTGGGCCCAGGCAGAGAGGGCGACCTGGGACTGCAAGCGGAGCGGCCACCCCCTTCACCCAGTTTCCAATGAAAGAACCCTAAAAGCAGGAAGAAGTGTTGAGGACACGCACCTAGAGCCCCCCCCCCCCCTCTGGGACAACTTCCATCCAGAGATACCCATATCCCTTAAGGCACTGACGTCGCAACCCGGCGTGGGGACTGCGGAGGTGATGTCAAGCGAGGGTACAGCGTCACCTCCCCCCTAGGGGTGCACTAGTGGGATAAGGCTGCCCTCCTCAACAGATACGAGATCTGAAGGCAGGGGCCCGGAAACTCTGGGAACCTGCCAGAGCAGCACCGAACCCACGGGCGGGGCTGGTGGGCAGCCGGCCACCCCCAGCCACAACGGGGTCGCAGGTCCACGCAGAAGAGACCCCCATCTGAAACAGAGCAGCGGCGGTCGGTGCAGGTGAGGCCCAAGAACAAAACAAGCTCCTGACCCAGAAGACTTCAGAGGGGGAACCCCCCCTCGCGCTCACAGGGGTGGCTGACGGGGGAGACTGGTCGCGCCCAACTGGGTAAATGGACGGTGCATCCAGAGATCCCCACCGCGAGCCATAGGGGATCCTGAAGGTATACCCTCCAGAATAGGGCCGTGAGAGTGCGCACACCCGGGCAGCATCGGTCCAAGGCAGCCAACCGGGCAATGCAGTTTCTCCTGCGACCAGCTCGCAACAAGCCTGAAGACAGTTCTGGACTTCTGATCAATAGCCAGACTTGCAACACCGCAGCACCTTAGAAGTGGCACAGGGCCTAATTCCCAACCACCATGGGGAAAGACAGAGAAGCGAAACGACCCAAGACAAAAACCCAGATGGATCAATGCACTACAAACGGGGCCGGATACCCCAAAACAATCGATGAGAAAGCCCCCCCTCCTCCCAGAAGAAGACCTTAATGCAATTTTTCAGGCTATATGCTCCTCGCAGGCCTCCGTGGAAAATAAAATAGGCGAGTTACGAGTGGATATGACCCTCGTACAGCAAGATCTCTGCAACGCCACTGCCCATATATCGGAAGCCAAATCCTTCATCTCTACAGTAGAAAATGACGTATACCAACTGAAGGAACAGCTCACACAATTCTGATCCCACACAAAGGAGCGGACCAGGAGAGCTGAGGATGCAAAAAACCGCTCAAGGCACAATAACCTTTGCCTAGAGGCTTTCCCGAAGGAGAAGAACAGGGAAAAGCAGGGACTTTCATCGAGACCTGGATCAAATCATGGACGCTGGGGGGCAAATTATCGTCATGCTTTGCTGTGGAACGGGCCCATCAGGCACTTGCACCCAAACTACCACCAGGAGAGCCCCACACCGACCGATTCTCATCTGTAAAGATAGAGACGCAATCCCTCAAGCAGCCCGCTCTGAGGCAACCCTGACCTACCAAGGACACAAAATCATTGTCTACCCAGATTACACCAGGGAAGTAAAGGCCCAGCGGGGGTCCTATGCAGAAGTCAAGCAGAAACTGTGTGCACCTAGTCTTCAATACAGACTACTCTTCCCTGCTCACCTCCGAGCAATCATCTGAGGTGGCCTAGACTTGGCTAACTGAAGAACGCCCACTCCGATCTCAGGTGGAGGCCTTTCCTCCTGCCCCCCTGTCCGGGGCAACGGCACCTGCGAACGCTGGGTCCCAGATGCAACAACGGCTCCTGTAGGGGGTCGGGGCGCCTGGAGAGGAGTGTCTACCTCGCCCACTGTTATCCCCCATAACTCTGATGCGCCGTCTGGGTCTTCCGCCGCTATGACCCCACAGCGGAGCCGGTCCATTGAGAGGGTAACAGCCGGGGGACGCCCTCTAACACCTCTGGACTTCTGGTCGGTGGACACGACCTTTCCCGCAGTCCGACAATATAACGGCATCTAATCAGAAAGCAAGTCCAATCACCTAGGGAAGAACTCTTCCAATGAAACATTAGACTGGACTGTCAAGTAGAGCTGGTGTGGTCAGCAAGACTCCATAATGGAGACAAACACAAACAGATGCATGGAGGGGTCCATCAGGCAGCTCCCACACTAAGCTTTGAAGTTTTTTTTGTAACTTTCATTACTAGGGCGACATGCTTCCTTTCCAGAAGTATAGGGTGAGGTGGTGGTTGGGGGCAGGGTGTGGGACACTGGTCTCTAGTTCTGTGTTAATTATGTTAGACAGCAGCAGCACCCAATTTCTCACAATAAACTCATGCACACACGGCACTCACGACAAAAGACTAGGCCTCTTCTTACATTGTACCATTGACCGACTCAGCCACCAGGTCAGTCAAATCTTTGGGCCATCATGACCCCACGCACAGACCATGACCTCATCAACATATTGGGTGGGAGCCCCCTGTGAATCCTCTCGTGGAACGTCAATGAGCTGCTTGACTAGGTGAAGATTACGGCGGTCCTGAGATATGCCCAGAGATACGCCCCCGACGCCCTCCTGCTTCAAGAAATACATCTCATGGGTAACAACTACCCCTTTCCCACGAGACATGGATTCGATAGAATCTGGCATTCTGGGTTTGAGAGAGGTTCACGTGGGGTGGCAATCCTACTTCGGCGCACCCTTCCCTTTGTACCCACTAATGTAATCAGACCCTCAAGGCCGGTTTGTGGCCCTAGCGGGGACCTTGGGAGGAGAGGGAGTCAACTTGGTGTCAATATAGATGACCCGGGCAACGGGACCAGCGACAATATATCCTACCCGCCGCTAGGCCGGACAGTGATAGGGGCGACTTTAATGTGGTCATGCAATCAGGCATAGACATCACAGGCACACCTTCCCCATGCAGGACACTACTGGCTAGGAGGATGACAGAGTGGGCAGCGAAGTTAGGCGTAAGTGACGTCTGGAGGACATGGAACCCCAGAACACTACACTAAACTATACCCACACCTCCATGACACATCCCACTCACGCATGTATTGATATGGTCTTCATGCCGGCCCCAGATTGCTGTGACTTCATGGACATTAGCATCCTCCCTCGTGGCATATCGGACCACTCTCACCTTCCTTGCCAAATGGGAGGCCCCTTGGAAACGCTGTGCCCTATTTAGAGGCTGTACAACTGGTTTCTTAGAAACTACAAATTTCGGACGACCATCGGGGAAGAACTCCAACAATACTTTCTCGCTAACCAAAATACAGTCCCCTACCCGGGCACACACTGGGAGGCCGGCAAAGCCACAATTCGAGGCTTCACCCGGGGACAACTTAAGGCTCAACGCTCAGCACTAGAAAACCACCTCACCCTCCCAGAAACCCAGGCGATCCGCTTGGAGCAGGCCTTACCCGAATCTGAGGGAGACTTGACAACTTGTGCTCTTGAGAGATAAAATAAAACTATTGCTCGAATCGGAGAAACTAATGTGGGAGGTCCTCCGTAGCCTGCGTATATGGCTGGGGAGGCAAAAACGGAAGATACTTTTAGACGGGGCATTTATATGCGATCGTTTTACCAAAACTTTTTTTTAAAGGAAAGGATGTTTTAGTTTGAGCATGAAAAGGAAAAACACTTACTGCATTCTGGTTTCATCTGGTGCCCTCGATCTGCCGCAGTTTTCAGTTTGTTGCGAAGTGGATTCCAAATTTCCAGACCCCCCCCCTCAGGTGTTCCGGTGGAAGGAGCATAGCGCGATGATCAATTACGGACAGCAATATATTCCGCATGCTGAGCTGGACGCGCAGCGGGTGAATGTAGAGGGGCTTGCCTCAAACGCTTGTTATCCCGTTTTTAAGTATCTTGTAATGACTAGAACTACTTTGCAGCTAATTCTGCCCTTTGCTTTTGAACAGGGCATTTTAGACGGGGCATTTATATGCGATTGTTTTACCAAAACTTTTAAAAAGGATGTTTTAGAGTTTGAGCAGGAAAAACTCTTACTGCATTCTGGTTTCATCTGGTGCCCTCGGTTCGCCGCAGTTTTTAGTTTGTTGCGGAGGGGTTTCCAGACACTCCTCCCACCCCCCACCTCAGGTGTTCCAGTGAGAGGAGCATAGCGCGTTGATCTCTTCCATCCAGCAATATATTCCACATGCACGCCCGTCTGTGCCCTTCCGCTTCCCGAAAGCGGCCAGAAATGCTGCTGGTCGTGATCCAAAGAACTGCTATTCCAGAGATTAATTATTGTTGTTTAACGTGCAAGTTAGTGACTGTCATCATCACCTGCATGTAGATAAAATACTAGGCTTAGGAACATACTTAAAATGCCGCTGAGAACTTAGATATGAAGCCAGTACCACACTTACCCTCGACCAAGTCCATAAAGTAAACCCAACCATGGACCTTAGACCATTACTCTGTGGCCTGGTGAATGTTAGATCATTAAGAAAACATGCCCTGCGTATATATGATTTAATTTTATATCATAACCTAGATGGCCTCTTTATCACAGAGACATGGTTAAAGGACTGGTCCAACCCAGACATTGTACAATCCCTTCCTCCAAAATATACTATATCCAGAACAGATAGACCTGTACAGAGACGGAGGGGGGTAGCAATTATCACAGAGATTAAGGGAGCAGAAAGTCTAGGCTTCTGTCTACAATTAGCTAGCTCAGTGGTATTTACAGGAGTCTTGATCTATCAGCCACCAGGGGCCAGCCATAATTTTCTAGACACACTTGGTGAAAGTCTCAGTGCCTTGATAGTTAGGGACTCAAACTTCACCATATTAGGGGATTTTAACCTTCACACGGAAGCAGATAACTTCTCAACTACAAAAAACGTTATAGAAACAATAGAAACGTTAGGACTTAAGCAGCTGATAACGACCTCAACACATAAGGCTGGGCATACCCTGGATGGAATTTGTACTAATTCCAACAATGTCACAGTGGACACTCCGGCTACACTAACCTGGTCTGACCACAAGCTCAAACCTTTTGCGATTGAAGGTACCACCATTTATGCAGAAAAATGGAATAAAATGTTAGTGATCCCTAATCTGCACACCTTGGCAGAATTCGGTAAACCCATTGTAACAGGGGATCCTTCGCTTAACACGAATATTTTTAATGACTGGATGGCCGCACTAGCCAATAAATTGGCACCGGTGGCCACACTTCGCAGAGCCTCCCTGGGTAAAACCTCGGCTCTCTTGTTCACCCCCAGCTAAAAGAGCTACAAGGCAAATGAAGAAAACTTGAGTGGAAAAACAGGATGAACTATAATAACAAAGAGCTTATCATCTTCAGAGCAGCACTTAAAGAGTATCATATGAATATCAAACGTCAAAAGAAAGTTCACTACACCAACGTAGGCAGCGTCTGATCAAAAAATTATTTTTAAAATTGTAGAATCCTTTACTCATCCAAAGATGCTCGATAAGGAAATCCCACCGTGACAAAAACTATGTGACCAGATCGCAGACTACTTTGACGAAAAGGTTGGAGACTTTAAAAAGGATTTTAAATTAACGGATACCCCATCAATAGAAAGGTTAAATCAGGATCTAGAAAATAGACAGATGCAAAACAACTTTAAGGAGATCACCCTTGAACAGTCCAGACATGCTATCATCACATGTAAATCAGGTTCTCCATGCGATCCCTGCCCCGAAGATATTACTTGCACTTATTGATACCATTAATCCAATAATCAATCAGATCATAAACTTCTCACTCAAGCAAGCTGTAGTACCGGATAGTTTGAAAACTGCCTCTGTTAAACCACTCCAAAAGAAACACCTCCCAGATCCACTTTGTCCAATCTTAGACCTATCTCTTTACTGCACTGCTTAAGTAAAATAACGGAGAAGCTAGTAAACAGACAACTAAATGACTTTCTCCTACAAAACAACATGTTACACCCCAGGCAATCAGGAATTAGGGCCAGGCATCCAACTGAGTCAGCGCTGCTACACACTTCGGAGACACTAAAATTTGCATTCGATCAAGGAAAGGTGGCAGTGCTGATTCTGTTGGATCTCTCAGCCGCATTCGACACTGTCTCCCATGTTATCTTGGGTGTACAGTTAATAAGAGTGGGGAACTCGCATAAAGCGTTGGCTTGGCTAACATCATTCTTGGGGAACAGAAGGCAAACAGTAACACTCTACAATTGCATATCAACAGAGAAGTAGCTGCTCTCGGGTGTTCGCCAAGGCTGAGCTTTGAGCTGAACACTTTTTAATATATACATGGTGCCCTTATTAGACCTGGTGTCATCTTTTGACATCAAGACTGTGTCTTACGCCGACGGCACACAGCTTATTTTAACCCTGGATAAAGAATCCAGAGCAGCAGAAGAACATTTCCAACAATGCCTCTGCTGTTTTTGAATGGATGAATGCCAATCCCATTAAGTGCAACACCCAAAAGACGGAGATTATGGTGCTGGGAAAATGTAACATCTTCACGTCCAAACTGTGGTGGCCGACAGACACAGCCCCCCTCCTAATACAGTGGATACTGTTAAGAACCTAGGGGTCAGATTGGATACCTCCCTCTCCTTTCACCAGCAGGCACAGTCGGTGGCAGGAGCCTGCTTCCATTGGATAAAAATTCTTTTAAAATTCTTTGACCTCCTCCCAGTTACAGCTCGTAAGACCATATCAGTGGCTTTGATCTCATCACACCTAGTCTATTGTAACAGACTCTACGCAGGAGTAAAGAAGAGTACTCTGAAAGAGCTGCAGACTGTTCAAAATGCAGCAGCCCGAATGGTACTGAAACTACCAAGGGGGTCATCTGCCTCGGAGGCCCTCCAAATCCTAAACTGGTTGCCAATACACAAGAGGATTCTTTTTAAGATCCTGGTAATAATCTTTAGAGCTGTAAAGCAAAGAAGTCCCAAATTCCTCAGGACTAGAATAAAATCCTTTGTGCCTGTACACAATTTGAGATCCTTCACGGAAAAGTTATTAGCACCCCCCGTTTCCGTCTGATGCCCAGAAGAGGAAAGTCAATGGCAGTCCTGGGAACAAAAGCATGGAACTACCTACCCATCCAACTGAGAATCGCATAACTGGAATCCATGTTTAAGAAAAGACTGAAAACCTGGATCTTCGCAGTACCAGATAGTCTGGCCTTATCTCTCATCTGATAATGGCGCCATCAGAGACCACGCTCCTTGACACTCAGTTTACCTGCTTTCAGCACCAAGATGCTCCTTCGGAGTGATAGCCTGCGCTTTACAAATGACTTCATTCATTCATTCATTCATAGACTAGCATCACAATCCCTGGTGAGTCGTATAGTCCTAGAGATCCAAGACCAACAGGGGGGTTACCCGCTGTATGCCTGCCTCCATTGCCCAAGCCTTTGCAGACTACTACTCTCGGCTCTACTCAGTTGACTGAGCCGAAACCTCAGCCCCTATGCTGTCTACACTAGGGGCAACCCAACTTCCCTGGCTAACAGAACCAGAAGCGGCCCACCTGGACCTACCTATCACACAAGAGGAAATGGGAGAAGCCATCTCCCTGGTCGCTTCCGGAAGACACCTGGCCCAGACGGATTCCCAAAGGAATACTACGCTTTGTACTGTGACATACTGATACGTCTGTATATTGGTCGTGGAGGTGGGGTAACGGAGAAAGGAGCCTTCTTCCCGAAACAGACGTAACAACTGTGGTAGTCATCCCTAAATCAAAACCCCCTGCATGCTCCTGTTCGGATTGCTGTCCAATCTCCTTAATCAATACGGAAGTCAAAATCTATGTGACGATCCTAGCAGAGCGCCTGAGGCCAGCTCTCAGTAAACTTGTCCACCCGGACCAGTCAGGCTTCATGCTATTCTGCAGTACGAGACACGGTCTTCATTGCCTCCATTTGGCCCTGGCCCTTCGCCACCTACTCACCCCATACTTAGCACTCCTGCTGATTGACTTCGAAAAAGCCTTCGACACAGTCGCTGGTGCGGGCTCTCTACTTCAACCCCTGCAAAGATGCTCATTAACAGAGTCCCAGATGTAAGCGATGTTATATGGGGGTCCAATACCAAAAGCACTTCCCACTGCGACTCGAGCAGTCTTGCTCGTCTGGCGTTCTGCGCTACACTACACTACACGCAATGGGACACTAAACTCACGCTGCAGTCTTCGGGAGGTGGGAGGGTTGGAAGGGTCCTGGAAATGGGACCTAATTGGTATAACACAATGAGGAGATGTTTGGAGGGGGGACCACCTACGCTCCTTTCAAGACATACAGACCATGTACTCGACCCGAAGGTATTGAAGAGCTTTAAAAATAAAAATACCACGGCAGCGCTGCTGCCAGTGCACAAGATCGCCTCCAAAGACCCAGCCTGGATCACTAGAGCACACTGGAAGGGAAAGGAGACGTAGTTTATTTATTTATGCATTTTATAGAGCGCACAAATACCCAAGGGTGTCTCGGCGCTAAGGACTGACGGCAAGATAGGTAGTTACACTGGATTATTGATTAAAAAGTCAAGTCTTTATCTGTTTCCTGAAGGTGAGCAATGTAGGGCTAGTCTTGATGTGGAGGGGGAGCTTGTTTCAGAGTTTGGTAGTGGCACAGAGGAAAGATCTGTTGCCCCAGGACACTTTCTTTGTGCGAGGAACAGTTAGGAGATTGGCAGTGGAGGATTGTAATTGTCTGGGAGGATTGTAAGGGCGAAGAGATTGTTTAAGGAAATCAGGTCAGGTGGAGTGAATGGCTTTATAAGCAAGGCATAATGCCTTAAAGTTAGTTCTGTTTCTGACCGGCAACCAATGGAGTTGGCGTACTACTTTGGAGATGGGTCTAAATTTGGGAGTGCCTGTCAGTAGACTGGCTGCTGCGTTCTGTATCAGCTGAAATTTGTTGAAAACTCATTCTGTGCATTGACAAATAAACTATTGCAATAACCCACTTTGGACATGATGAGAGTGCTAATCAAGGTTTTAGCGGCGGAGGATGGGAGAATTTTTTTAATGATTTTAATGGTGTGGAAGGCTGAAGAGACTACAGAATTGGCATGAAGCATAAATGACAGTTTAGTGTCAAAAATGACCCTGAGGTTTCTTACTTTTGTGACTGGGGCAGGGGGAGTCCCGAAGCCTGCTGGCCACCATTGAGAGGACCAGGCAGGTGTGAGATTTGCGAAAATCATCACTTCTGTCTTGCTGGAATTCAGTCTAAGGGAGTTGTCCGCCATCCATGAGCTTATAGCAAGCATTCCCTTCTGAAAGTTGGCAGCAACCCTAGCACCATCGTTGTGTATTGCTAAAGCTAATTGGGTGTCGTCAGCGTACCAGGTAACACCCATGTTATAGGTTTTGATGACCCTCGCCAAGTCCGACACGTAGATATTAAACAGGGTCGGGCTTAGTGAGGATCCCTGGGGTACCCAGCAAAGAAAAGTGAATGGGGGGGGGGGGGGGGGGGGACAGTGAAAGTGCCAAGCTTGACTGATTGTGATCGATTAACCAGGAATGATGCGAGAAGATCTTTGGCCCTATCACTGACACCTAGTGCAGCGACACGGTTGATCAGAGTTGCTTGGTCGACCGTGTCAAATGCTGCTGAGAGATCCAGCAGGTCGAGAACTGCGGCTCCTCCAGTATCCAAGATTTTTTTTATCTCATCAGAAGCCTTAATGAGGGCGGTTTCTGTGCTGTGTCCCTTTCTGAAGCCAAACTGGGTATCATCTAATAGCTGGCGTTGCTCGATGTAATGAGCCAGTTCGTTGTTCATAACTTTCTCTGCAATTTTTGCTGGTAAAGGCAGAGATGCAATAGGTCTATAACTGGCTGTGTCTGAAGGGTCGAGGTTGGCTTTTTTGATAAGAGGCTTAATGACTGTCTTTTTCCAGATGGACGGGTATATACCAGTTTTGAACATGGAATTTAGTATGTTAGCTAGATTGTGTCCAATGAGAACAGGGTTAATTTTCAGCGTGGCGGGGGAGCATGGATCTTCAGGGGAGCCAGATTTCA
Organism: Lissotriton helveticus; assembly: GCF_964261635.1. Taxonomy (NCBI): domain Eukaryota; kingdom Metazoa; phylum Chordata; class Amphibia; order Caudata; family Salamandridae; genus Lissotriton; species Lissotriton helveticus. Next base: position 782,896,812 of record NC_136061.1, read on the forward strand.
TAGCGGAGATGAGGAAAGTGATGAAGTCAGGGGAGACTTGGTTGAATTCATCGAAGGTTGGAGGAGTGTGAATGATAGTGGAGTCTGGGGAATGAAGAGTGTGAATGATAGTGGAGTTTGAAGGAGCCGGGGAAGCTGTAGAGATGTTGGAGTTAGTGGTGTCAACTGAAGAGTTACTTAGAGCAAAGCTATTGTAAATGGTGCAGACTTTCTCTTGGAAGTATGCAGCTAATGAATCACAGAGTGATTGAGTGGCGGCGATTGGAGGGGTTGATCCATGTCCCGAGAGTTTGGATACTACTTGGAAGAGCTGTTTGGGAGAGTTTTTTGCTGATTCAATTTGATTGCAGAAGAAATTACTTTTGGCTGTAATTAGAAGGCGTTTGTAATCACCAAGGGATTGTTTGTAAAGAGCTTTATGGGAAGGATCATAGTGTAGGCGCCAGCGACGTTCTAGATGCCGGCATTTTTGCTTTGCGCATCTAAGGGTCTCAGTGAACCAAGGTGCAGAAACAGTGCTACGGTTACTAGACCTGCATTTAATGGGTACAGTCTTATTAACCGCATTATTAATCCATTGAGTGTAGAGATTAGCTGCTGCATCAGGGTCACTTGGGGGAAAGTCAGGCTGAGATGTGAGTAAGGAAGATTGAAATTCAAGGGGGTCAATGATACTCCAGGCTTTGAACTGCCTGGGGAGAAGTGGTTTTATGTGAGGGGAAGGATTGTTGTTATATTGAATGTCAAAGAGGACTGCATAATGGTCCGCCCAAGGTAACAGTAAAGTGTCCCCGAGGACAAGGCATTGGTGATTGGAGAAGAGTCCGTCTAAAGTATGTCCCGCAGAGTGGGTGGGGGAAGTGACGATTTGTGTGAGACCTACCGCCTCTAGTTCGGCTAGAAGAGCTATGGTGTCCTGATCATAGTGTGCCTCCAGGTGGAAATTAAAATCTCCTAAAATGGAGAAGTTGTTTTCACCTGCCACTAGTTCCAGTAAGCTGCCTAAAGAAGACAGGAATTCTGGGCGGGATCCTGGGGGCGGTCGAGGAGAACCCCCCAGGATTTTATGGAGCAGCTGCTGCCTGTCTGCGCTCTTAACACCACAGTCCTCCACCGCCAGTGACAACAGCCTGTTCGCGCACTGCCTGTGACGATAACAGCATACCCGGTTTCCACAAGTGACAACATACCCTGCGGCAGTGCAGTCCATCTGGCCGCGTTTGTGAAATCGTAGTCAAAAGGTAACAGAGCCGAGGACTGCATGTCCAGTCTGCACCAGTAACAACACACCTGCCTGCACTAGTTACATCACACTTTTTTTATTGCCGTTTTATATAGCGAGAACTCGACCCGAAGGTATTGCAGCTGGATCAGACGTAAGACACTTTGCTGCCACACCTTTCCGCTTTGCATTCTGGCATTTGTGGTCCTATATTTTAATGGACACAAACACAACGACAAGCACCAGAATGCAAGTCGAGCTAGATTAGCAACTGATGTGGCACACAAGGCAATGTGAGACTCAGGAGGAGTTTGTTATGTTTTATATATTTAGTTTAATGAGATGTCGGGTTTGCTGCAGTGCATGGTTTGTTACATCGCTAGTAGCTGCAGGTGACTTGGAACGCATGGATACTATCTAGGCACTCCGTAGTTTGCAACAGCGCGTGGCCTGGTGTGACATCACTACTGGGTACCTGATACTTTGTAACCCGGAACGATGCAAAAGCAAAAACACAGCAACCTTAATATTACTACACAGTAGCAGGGGATCAGTGCTTGATGAATGCAACATAAAATAAAAATAAAAAAGCGACACATTTCGTTTTAATACGGTATTTGGACGTTTTCCATTTGTCTAATAAAGTTACAGGGCACAATGGAAACGATTTCATGTTTTCTAACTCACATGAAATGTTCTAATCTACCCTGATCTGGGTGCTAAAAATGGAGATTCCGAGCTGCCCATCCCATGCTACTGGGGATGCCATTCCCAAGAGAGTCCACAGTTTATGCTAAACTGCTTCTATTCTCTAGTACTAGGAGGCGCTATATAAAAAGCATAAACAAATAAATACATTAAAAAAAATATTTCGTGTCTGTCTCTCGGAGCCGGCAGGACACGAATAGAGTGGGTGGGTCTGCGGAGTCTCGTCTGCATCAAATGCAGCTCTAGATATTATCGGCTTCCTGCCAGGAACATACCAAAGGCGGGGTGGCAGGGACACTTGGTTTTTCACTTCCTTCGTAATTGCACAGAGACGATCTCTGAGGATGAAGCCAGGAATCTCCTCGAGTGAGGGACGGGCAGGCCCCCTCTCTCCCCCCCCTTCCCCCCCCCCCCCTTCCCCCCCCCCCCCCCTTCCCCCCCCCCCCTTCCCCCCCCCCCCCTTCCCCCCCCCCCCCCTTCCCCCTTCCCCCCCCCTTCCCCCCCCCCCCCCCCCCCCCTTCCCCCCCCCCCCCCTTCCCCCCCCCCCCCCTCTTCCCCCCCCCCCCTCCCCCCCTTCCCCCCCCCCCCCCCTCTTCCCCCCCCCCCCCCTCTTCCCCCCCCCCCCCCCCCCTCTTCCCCCCCCCCCCCCCCCCCCTTCCCCCCCAAGTACAGCTCCCGATTCCTGCAATCCATGTGCCTTCGGTACCTACTTAAGTTAGACGGTTACACTTATTTGCATTTATTTTTAGGATACAGCTAGTTTGCAGCATGTTAAGGCACTGGTATGGCCGGGCTGAATGAAGCTTAGGTTGTTAGCACAGTACAGACAGCCGATGTTTGTCCGAGATTGTAGATTCTTCTAAGGCGTTTGTCCGGTATAAATGGCATTTATATAACACTTCCTACCCCTGACGAGGTGCCAGAAGCCTTCTAAAAGCCCGCCTTGCCTCCAGCTCTTCCACATTAGGTGTTCACTGAGAGTCTGCCCTCAGTACAGCTAAGTGAACCCTGATCTAGGCGCTGGAAACAGAGTTTCCGAGCTACCTTCCCCATGCTACTGTGTATTTATTTATTTATTTATTCAAAGTTTTATATAGCGCGAACAAGATCCTTACAGATATCAGAGCGCTTCACAAAGACAGGGTAGTGGCAGTAGGAGTGAACAGAGATAATGGGAGCAGTATAGTAGTCGCTAACATGGTGGGGTAATAGTAACATACATAAAACATATCAAAATACAGTCAGGTAAACAAGTAAAATAAGACGGCACAAGTCATTGATCCCACTACAGGGGTGTTCAGGTGTTCCTTGGGTGTGTGGATGGTTTATACCAAAGTCTTAGTGTAGCGAGAACACTGAGTGGGGGCATCTGGAGAGTGAATCAACGTGTATCATATATTGGTAGTGACAACATCAAGTTAGAGGTATAGTGCCAGAGGACAAGGTGAACAGTGATACAAAGCAATGCAGAGTCTCTGATCCAGCACCAATCATGTTCATGAGATCTTGGCCAGAAGGATGGTTTTCACCTCTTTCTTGAAGAGTGCAGTGGAGGAGATCCGCCTAGTTTCAGGCAGGAGCGCGTTCCAAATCCTGGGTGCCCTTCCAGAGAAGGAGCGCTTGTATGTTTTCTCTTTCCGGAATCTACGAGGTTTCAGGAGTAGGTTTTTTGTGCTTCTATTGGACCTCGAACCTCCTGAGATAGACAACTTTTGAGCGAGGTAGTTGGGTGCATTGTGGTGCACGGCCGCGTGTGTCATAACTGCAATTTTTAGCTGTATTCTGGCTTCAAAAGGCAGCCATTTTAGAGACTTTAAGTCTGGGGATATATGCGAATGTTTTCTTGAGCCAGTAACGAGTCTTGCTGCAGCGTTCAGGGAGGCTCTTAAGGGTGCAGTTGTGGATAGCGGGAGTCCGCTGAGTGCCACAATTCCGTAGTCTATTCGAGGGATGACTAGAGCTTGTACAGCAGTTTGGAAGTCTTCGGCAGGGAGGAAAGGTTTAATTTCTCAGTGTGTTGATTTGGAAATTAGCTGCTTTTGTGGCTTTGCTGACGTGCTGCTGCATGTTGAGCTTGGCGTCGAGTGTGATGCCTAGGGATTTCGCCGAGTCCACGATGGTAGGTTGGACATTGAGTGCTGTTAGGTTATTGAGCCATGTTTGGGTGGTGGAAGTTTTCGCCGGGGGTGAACTCGGTTTTCAGAGCATTTAGTTTGAGGTGATTATCTGCCAGCCAACATTGAGTGTTAATAAGCGTGGAATTCAGATGTTTGATATCTTCCGGAGATTGTAGCTTTAGGTAGAGTTGTGTGTCATCGGCGTACATATGGAATTGGACATTGGAAGCTTGAAGTAAGGTGGCGAGCGGTTCCATGACGAGGTTGAACAGTGTGGGGGAGAGGGAGGGTCCTTGTGGAACACCCAGATCTGCAGGCACAGGTGTGGATAGCACATTGTCGATCTTGAACTTCTGTGACCGATTGTGAAGGAAGGACGAAAACCATTTGAGAACAGTTCCCGATAGACCCATTCTAGTGCTTAGCAGCTCCAGCAAGTTCTCATGTTTGACCGTGTCAAAAGCTGACGAGAGGTCCAGAAGGATGAGGAGGCAGGACTCATTGCGATCTAGAATTTGGAGGGCGTCATCAATTATGTGTGTCATAGCTGTTTCCGTGCTATGTTTCGCTCGGAAGCCTGATTGATGAGGGTTGAGGAGGTCAAATTGGTCAATGTGTTTAGTTAGTTGTAGTTGGACACATTTTTCCAGCAGTTTGGCCAGGGTGGGGATATTGGTGATGGGCCGGTAGTTGTTTAGGTCAGACGGATCAGCTGTAGGTTTCTTGAGTATAGGTGTGACTTGCCCCACCTTGAGGGAGTCCGGGATGAGGCCTTGTTGCAGGGAGCTGTTGATGATTTTGGTCCAGAGAGGGAGGAGCAAGGGGATGAAGTCTTTTACAGCATTAGCAGGTAGGGGGTCTGTGAGGTGATTAGAGGGCTTCAAGGTGCAGAGCAGTTTGCGTATTGCTTCTTCCGAGTAGGTATCGAAGTACAGCCAAGATGCTTTGTTTTTAGGTTGAGTGTAAGACATTCTGGTGTTGTTGGGGAATCGACTTACATCCATGATGAGGTCATTTCTTATGTTGTCAGTCTTTAGCTTAAAGAAAGCAGAGAAGGCTTCACAGTGTGGGGTGCCGCTTGTTGTGCTGTTTGATTGTAGGGGTTGAGTCTTTGTTTGGGTCTTGATTAGTTCGAATAGCTTTCATGGCCTGTTTTTTGCTTGGTCCAAATGGCGGCTAAAGAAGTCCGCCTTTGTGCGCTTTATTTTCCTAAAGTAGGCGTTTCTCTTGTTCTTAAGCCTTTTGAGGTGCAGTGCAGAAGGGTCCGATCTCCAGGTGCGCTCTGCCATTCGCATAGTACGCCTGTCGTCATTGAGTCTATCATCATACCAGGGGTTAGAAGTTTTGGTGGAGACTCTCTTCAGTTGCAGTGGGGCGACTTCATTGACTACTGTGTTCATAGAGTCACGGTAGTGGTCCATCAGTGATTGAACATCCGAGGCACCTGAAGGGGGAAGTAGGAGATTGCCGATGTGGGGGGGCAGGGTAGAGGGGTTAAGGTTCTTCATGTTCCTTTTCCATGTTTTGGATTTGATTGGTTGAGCTGGGATAGGTTTAACTTTTTCATTGATAAAGAAGGTGATAATGTGGTGATCAGACCAGTCGCAGGGTTGAATCGCCTCCAGTTGTGTTGAGTTCTCTTTGGCAATGATGAGATCGAGTATCGAGCCTTGTGTGTTGGCCTATCGCATATTTGGGTGAGATCAAGCGCATTAAGTAAAGTTTTGAGACTATTTACTACTGTGTCTTTCTGATCGTTCCAGTGAAGATGCCTTTCTCAAGAGAGTCCTTCTGCTTCACGGTTTGTGCTAAAGCGCTCCTATTTCCTGGTACAAGGAGGTGCTATATAAAATCCGTAAACAAATAAATACATTAATAAAAACTTTAGTGTCTATCTGCAGTGCCGGTGCAGGACACATATAAAGTGGGTGGGTCTGCAGAGTCTCGTCTATGTCAAATGCATCTCTAGTTATTATCGGTTTCCTGCCAGGAACATACCAAAGGGGGAGGGGCAGTTTCCCTGCCAAAAACAATACAAAGGATGGGGCGGTGACACTTGGTTTTTCACTTCCTTCGTAATTACTGAGAAGTATCTTGGAGGATGAAGCCAGGAATCTCCTCGAATGAGGGACAGGTAGCCCTCTAGTGAGGGAAGGGCAGCCCTCGAGTGAGGGGCGGGCAGCCCCAGAGTGAGGGGCGGGCAGCCCCAGAGTGAGGGGCGGGCAGCCCCAGAGTGAGGGGCGGGCAGCCCCAGAGTGAGGGGCGGGCAGCCCCAGAGTGAGGGGCGGGCAGCCCCAGAGTGAGGGGCGGGCAGCCCCAGAGTGAGGGACGGGCAGCCCCAGAGTGAGGGACGGGCAGCCCCAGAGTGAGGGAAGGGCAGCCCCAGAGTGAGGGAAGGGCAGCCCCAGAGTGAGGGAAGGGCAGCCCCAGAGTGAGCGAAGGGCAGCCCCCGAATGACTTCCCCCAAGTACAGCTCCCTGTTGAGGGGGGGTGATGAACAGAGACTGAGGAGACTGCAGTGGAAGAGGCTGAAAAGAGAGGAACTAATACAAGGCAGTAATCAAACATGCAAGCAAAGGGAGTACAAAAAAGCTGGATACACTGATAAAGGACATTAAAGTTGGAGATAAAAAAAAAGCAGAGCCGGTGGAAAACTCCACTACGGAACGGAAGAGTCGTACAAGTTTAGGGCAGAAAGTCATTTGTGCAGTTATGAAGCGTTACATGGTGGAGAGACGGGGGCAGGGGGAGCCCCACAGACTGAGACGAGTCAGGCAGAGTCAAAGGGGAGATGTGTATAGAAGAGCCGCCTAAAGGGAGAGGCGGGGCGGAGTCACACGGATGGTGGGGTTGGGTGACGTCCGAGCGAGGAGCGATGCACCACAGAACACCAGAGAGGCCCGTGTGAAAGAGTGGTGAAGGTCTGCAGGGGACTCGAGGCCTCACGCTTTCCGCTCTTTCCTTTGTTTGGTGCTTTCTTGAAGCGCCTTCACTGGGCGGAAGCAAGAGACGATTGAAAGCCTCAACCCACTTAAAAAGAAATCTGCTTTCAGCTCCCATCAACCCCATGCCCGGTGACATAATGGCATTATCCCGAGACTGCTCTCCCTCTCACTCCCCTTCCTTTACCCTTATTAAACTGAGATAGGTGCACAGCGGCGGGCCACCATCGGCTGGGAGTGAGCCCACGTGGTCCCTCAGGGGCCCTTCACAAGCACCAGTGAGCGAAATTTGTGCCACCTCAGGTGTGGGTAGTTTATCCAGTCCGGTATTTATTTATTGCAGTATGTATGATGCATGCAGTTGTAATGCTTTCGCACTAGCAATAAGGGATTCCAAGGCCAGGTACACACAAAAAAAACAAGGAGGCACTGCAGATGCTCTATCCCGCAGGCAAAACGCAGTGGGATGCGAGGAATGCAGCATCCTGCGAGTGGTGCGTGTGCACTGTAAGGAAGACAAGCGCGGCCACGACAATAAAAACGAGCTTTGTAATATGAGCAACAACAGATGGCACCCTGTGCGTCGCTGTTCACTCCCGCAAGATGGAGGCTATGGGAGGAAACATTTACTGGGAAAGGCGGGACATGCACCCGCCTTTGGCCAATTGTGGCTTTCAAAAATGAAAGCACGCAAGCAATGGCCAATCACTTCAGTTTTTCAGGAAACTCGTGTGTGTGGCTTTTTTTAGCCACACGCCGGAGTTTGCTGAAAAGCTGAAGTGTTTCCAAGAGGTCATTTTCTAGAGCAACGCATGCGCGCTGTGCTAGGCTCAACCTAAAATGGGGCAAAAAGTGGGTGGAACCCTGCAACAAAAGCCCAGTTTCCTGCTCCTCACAAGGGGCCTTTCAGGCTTCGAGAAATCTACTCGCCCACTTACTATGGCGAGTCAAATTATATCAGGGGGAGCTATTTTAGGGCCAACTGAACCATTCTGGCGAGAGCTCGAGCTGGCGAAGACCAGGTGTTCTGTTCATTCAGAAAATGAATGAGCAGTAAAGATACTTTTAAATCTCGTTTTATCTTGTCACATTTGTTATTCGATCAAAGAGAGGTCAAATGGCAGCTAATAACTTTCTTAAAGATTGCTGCTTATTTTATGCTGGAGAGTAGTGTTTACTTTTGTTACTCTGACTGCAAAGCTAGAGGATTTTGTAAATTTAACGGTCTAAAAGTCAGGCCTGGCGCGCAACATTTAAGCTTGTAAACGAACTGCACAAATATTTCAAAATACATTCCAATAGTTATGAAATCATTCTTTTGTACTTCTGAAGTCAATGGAAGCAAATATTTTCATAGGACCAAACCAAATCAGAATACTTTACTTAGTGATGTGCAAATGATAAATATTTGCTATACGCTAGTTAGTTTTAATCAGTAAAACTGCATGGCACTGGAAAAGTTTGTGGCCACTTCAATGTAGAATGTCTGTCTGTAAAAGAAAGCTCGCTACCGCACCATGCTTTAGTAATATTTTTATTAAAAATAAGAATTGAGTAATATTCATGCACCCTCTCTGATGACAATGCTATTAGTGAAATAAGAGGCAAGTAGGGAATCATGTGCACTCTACTCCGTGGACTAAATTTTTATTATACATGGAACAAATGTTTAGTATATTAAATCAAACTTAAGATTTGTTTGTGCAGCAGACATGATGAACTCACATATTTGAAGGTGTTCTCCTATGTGATGATAAAGAAAAAGGTGACTCAGTGAAATAAAATATTTGCCTAGGCTCACGCAATTTGAAAAGAGAATAAGTGTCAAGTGCATTAGAGTAAGATTATTCAAATCGTTAGACCTACATGTCTAGCAACATCTTTCTGACTTTACTCAAATTTAGGTCTTAACTTATGTGACATGGCTTAAAGAGCAACACCTTTGGAGTGGTAGGGGAACAGAAGCATCCCTATGAATTGACAAATTTTAATGATCTATTAGTAGGACGGACAGCTTTAAACTATGTAATGTGGGCTGACTTTTCTATAAAAGTATAATGTATTTTAGATTCAATGCTCTGGGCTATACATTAAAACTGCTGGACGTAAACATTAATTAGACATAGGCAAAAACAGATGATTTTTTCCAAAAGCTCCTATGTATGTTTAATAGAGCCATAGTACACATTAAATAATAGCAACAAGATGAACAGTATGAATTGGTAGCAAACACAATATGAAGTAAAAATCAACAAAGCAAACTACTTTTCTGTGACACAACTACTGCGTTTACCTACGTTTCTCCGACAATGCTGTTATGCAGAATTTGTTGTACTGAATGTAGAGGTCATTCTCTTATGATTTAGTTGTGTCAATGTGGAACAATTGTATTGCATTAAGAATTGCTGCTTTAGTATACATGCCCTTAATACATTTTATATAATATGCTTCCATTTTGATAATTATATGGAATTACTGTACACTTCAGGCTTGATTACGGTTTGTTTCATAGCTCATCTTTACTACCTTAAGCCTTCCGTTTTCTTTTTTTGTACGTCAAAAAGCAGCAATGTAGTTTACATTTAAAATGCTATGGTAAAGAAAGTCACTTGGTCTGTACTGGCACCACTTAAGCATTTTCAATGTTCTGTCCACTAGTTAAGGAAAATAAGTAGATGCATACTGAGTGTTAAATTCTAGAGTCTTAATAGCAAGACTATATTTTCTTGCCTCAATTACCCAACCCTCTACATAAATCACTCTCATAAGCCTGGCAATCACATGAATATACATCTCCACCTAAAAATACTGAAATGCATTTGCCAATCAGGCAAGGTCCTACCTTTCTGTAAGCATCACAGACTAGGATCATTTCTTGCAGAAGCCGACCATCTGGAGTTGTTTTTGGAACAATTTCCCAAAAAACAAGCAGAAGTTTTTTAATGGTGTGATCTTGCAGGGGCAGCACAAAGCGAATGATTGTCATCAGAAGGCCTGGGAGCTTCTCTCCATTAAGGATCATTGTGATGACTTTCTTCAGAGCTTCTGTCTTTGACTTCACATCTCCCTTTTCTGTTGTAAGGGAAAAGGATGCCAAAATTAGTTCAACAAAAATGCACAAAACAATAATATGCAGAAACACACAAGTAAGCATTACGTTTTCAACTCCTCCTTTGCTTTGGACAGCAGCAAACTATGTTATGTAATCAACTTTACTACTTTAAAGTACACTTCTGAGAAGCCCAGAGTATTTTTTTTTTTTTAAAACAATAAAAAGCCTGCATTCCAATAATGGGATCCAGGCAGTCATCCATTACAGTCTCTTTTATGCTAGTGGCAAAGTGAAGTATTTGATTTGTGCTGCCATTTTTTCTTAAATAAATATGTACGATAGAATCCTATCGAAAGTTTAACAAGTTGCATAATTTCACTTATGCCGAGTCTAGTAATCACAGAGCAGTCAGGTTTCATGTTTGTGTTTGCTTGTTTCCTAAAATGCAGCTGTCACCCCTACTGGGGTATCATGGCGCTAAAAACAGGCCAAACAGGTTTCTACCTGCAACTAATGAAAATCGTCGATAAATATCTAAAGACACCCCCATGTATTAAGATTCTGCCTAAAACAAAAAAAAAATCTCCTTTTTTTGAGTACATCTGGAAGATAATTCTACATCTGTGGGACAACAATCGAGAAAGCTCTTCCCTCTATTGTCTTTCAACGATATCCAAGTCTCACAAGGTTCTGACATAGAGTTGATGTCAGGTTCTGCGTAGGGTAATACAGCATAAAGCAAGATCTCATAGAGCTGTGACTGGGTGAGTGAATTACTTTGTGCACCAAACATAATACCTTGAATACAATTCTTTTTTTCATTGTCAGCCAGTGCAGTTTGGCCTACACCCTGGATATACGGTAGCCACACAGAGTGCCGTTCACCAGCTTAGCTGCAACATCTTAGAACAGTTGTGTCAGAAAGGCTGGTACTCAATCAGGGGTTTGTGGAGCATGGATACTCATCCGTGAGTGTCTCAAGGTGCTGAGGGTGGAGGGGGGCTGCTGATCAGTCTGGGTGTGGAGGTTCAGTTGTAGAGCCAGTTCTTGAGGTCATTCATGAACTGCGTCAACGACACGGATTACCAGAGTTGGAGGAGCAGGGTGTTCCAGGTCTTGGCGGCAAGGTAGGGGAAGGATCTTCCTCCGGTTCTGGTCTTGTGGATCCGTGGGATGGAGGCCAGGGCGAGTTGGACGGAGCGGAGTTGTCTGGCCGGTGTGTGGAAGGTGAGGCGGTGGTTCAGATATTCTGGTCCTGTGTCATGAAGAGGTTTGTAGGCATGTGTGAGGAGCTTGAAGGGGATTCTCTTGTTGATAGGGAGCCAGTGGAGTTGTCGGAGGTGTTGTGTCACGTGGCTGCGGAGGGGGACGTCAAGGACCAGTCTGGCTGTGGCATTTTGTACATTGTGTAGTTTGCCAAGCCGTTTCTGGGTGATGCTGATGTAGAGTGCGCTGCTGTAGTCCCGTCTACTGGTGAGGTAGTGTGTGGGTGACCGTCTGTCTGGAATCTGTGGGGAGCGATCTGAAAATCTTTCGAAGCAGGCAGAGTGTGTGGAAACAGGATGGCGGTTCATTGAGAGCGAGGAGTCCAGTATGATGCCATGCTTGCGCCTTTGGTCCGATGGGGTGAGAGGGCTTCCTAGTGCAGTGGGCCACCAGGAGTCATCCCAGGAGGAGTACTTTGGTTTGCCCGAGTTGAGCTTGAGGCACCTGTCTTGCATCCAGGCAGTGGCTGTCTTCATTTCGTTGTGAAAGTGGATTCTGGTGGTTGTGGGTTCATTGGTGAGGGAGATAATCAGCTGGGTGTTGTCAGAGCATAGGAGATTATGTTGAGTCCGTGGCTTCTGTTGATGGCTGCGAGGGGAGCCATGTAGATGTTGGAGAGGGTGGGGATCAGGGAGGAGTCCTGGGGCACTCCGCAGCTATTTTATGTAGGTTCTGAGAGGAACGGGGGGTAGTCTGACTTGCAGTGTTTGGGCGATCAGAAAGGAGTGGATCCAGTCCAGTACCTTATGGTGGATGCGGGTGCATGGAGTTTGGTGATTAGGGTGCAGTGGGAGACTGTGTCGGAGGGGGCTGAGAGGTAAAGTAGGATGAGGGCTGAGGTTTCTCCCTGGTCGAGGAGATAGCAAATGTCATCAGTGGTGGCAAAGAGGGCGGTCTTGGTGCTGCGGTTGCTTCAGAAACCCAACTGGGAGGTGTACAGCCAAGGATACAATAAGTCTCCCGAGGGGATGCTCTTAATTATCTTTAGTGTGTTGTCTGTGGTAAGCGGAGTCCTTTTGAGTACTATCTGTTGGGCTGTGGCGAGCTTGCGTGTGGTGTTGGGCCCATTGGCGGGGTCTTGGGTGCTGAAGCCACCGTAGATCTGCCCGATCTTGTGGTGGAAGAAGGTGCAGGGTTTTTCTCAGAGGTCTTGGGTGGATGGGCCATTTGTGGTCTCACTGTTGGGTCAGGCGAATTCCTCGACGATGGCAAAGAGTTCTTTGCTGTGTTGTGAGTTTGCATTTATTCTGTCTTTGAAGGTCGTTTTCATTGTGGTTTTGAGAAGAATTTTGGTGTGCATTGGTGGCGGATTTGAAGGTTGCGTGGGTTTCTGAGGTTTTGTTGTTCCTCCATCTCATCTCGAGTCATCGGCCGGTGGTTTTGGACGTGTGGAGGGCGGTAGTGAACCAGCTAGCTTTCTTGGAGTGTTGCTTGCCTGGTGTTTTCTTGAGGGGTGCCAGAGTGTTAATGCAGTAGGAGATCCAACAGGGAAGATTACGAGCTGTCGAGTTGGCGTTAGTTGGTGTTGGAGGGGTGGTCGGCCTAGGAGGTCGATGAGTAGTTCTACGGTGGCCTTGTTCCAGCTGCTACAGGGTGCGGTGGGGTGAGGTGGGGAGGGGAGGGGTGATAAGGGCGTGGTGTACGGTGGGCTTGAAGATGCAGGGATGTACACAGTGGTGGTCGGTCCAGAGGAGCTCGGTGGTGTGGCTGTAGGTGATGTTCCCGCTGGCAGAGAAACGAGGTTGAGCGTGTGTCCAGATGTGTGGGTCAGTGCAGTCACTAGCTGCTCGAGTCGAATGTTGGCAAGGTTCTTCAGTAGGGAGTCAGTATTCTGGTCGCTGGGGTTGTCTAGGTGGGAGTTGAAGTCCCTGAGTAGGATGTGCTCAGTGGAAGCAAGGGCCTGGGGTGCGATGAGGTCTACAATGGAGTCTGTGAACGGCGAGCAGGAGCTGGGGTGTTGGTCTGGATCTGGAAGTGGACGTGTTCCATGGTTGTCGTTTGAGTGCTTGGTCAGTCAGAGGTTTTACCGAGAGCTATGGTGATGCCTCTTCTCCTGGTCGGTCAGTGCGATACTTGCAGATGATTTTGCTGCCGTCCAGGATGGCGGTTGCGATGTTCAGTCCAGAACTGGGGTTGGCCCAGGTTTCCGTGAAGGCGATGTCGGGAAAGGCAGCCTCGAGGAGATCCCAGATTTCTGTGGCGTATTTGTGGAGAGATCGCACATTGATCGCAGTTGAGCCAGTCGGGTGCGCTGATGGGTCGGCTGAGAGGAGCTGGCATGTTGGTGTGGGTGAAAGAGTGATTGCAGTTCCGGCAGGCGAAGGGTCCATGGGTAATGCCAATAAATGGAGATATAGTCATTGAAAGTAGATGAAATAGAGGAATTTAGAATTGTGACCTTTGAGATAGTGTAAATGAGTATAATACTGGTAATTGATACAGACAGGACTCAACCACTGCTAATATTTGTTCTTTTACGGTAATGCCACATCAATATTGATGTCCACGATCCGTACTACTGGAACAGCAGAAGGCGAAGGATCAAAACTAGGTGGCCAGAAGCTTGCAGAGGCAACAGGTTTCGAAGGGGCCAAGATCAGTCTTTAGTTTGTTTAGTTTAAGAGGATTAGAGTTCATCCATAGCTGTACCTGCAAAAAGCAATCCCATGTGGCATGGTTGTTGCCCTGATGTTGTTATCTTTAAAACTTGCAATATTTTGAGTGTCGTCGGCATACAAAAAACCTTTCAACCAAACAACCCAATCAAGTGGGCCAAAAGAGTTAGGTCAAAATTTGACAGGAATTGGAGAAAGGATAGAATCCTAGAGGATGCCAACGCTACTGGAACAAGCACTGTCTTACCAGAGTTGGGGACGAGGGGAGCTGAAGGAAGTAAAACAAAATCTACAAATTGAGTGGAAAGGTAGGACATTTTAGCTCAAAGTGGCACTGAGCACTGCGTGCCACATCCAAGATGGCCACTATGCTGGAGAAGGAGTGAAGCACAGCAGGCCGATGAGAAAGATGATGAGGCACAATTTACATCAAGCTCACAGTAGGGATCTCAGCAGAGACCTGTAGCTGAGCGACACCGGAGGATAGCTCAACGACGCACCAGGAGAGAATACCCACACAATGTATGAGTTAGATGCATCAGCACACAACCTAATCAGCAAACTTTGGGGGGGGGAGGGGGGGGGTCATATATGCAGATTAAATCAGTATCAATAAAAGAAATGATAAGTGCCCAGAAGCCTGACAATCCAAACTCAGTCAGATACCGTCCAGTCAACGCACACTCATTTCCAGTCAGAAAGCTTGAATCTCCAGACTCCAGCAACCAAAGAGAATACCACACACTTTTATTACAATTTTGCAAAGAGATTATGGCTTTGCATCAAGCCTACAACAAATATCTCTCAGATCGCGATCACTATGTACAACAAGAATTTGCAATGCAGTAGGTCTCGTATTTACGTGCGTTTGAGCTATTGACATTGCAAATAACAATACCTTTTATTTTTGTTTTCATTTTTAAAACAGAAATAAAAGGCAGTCATTTGCAATACCAATAGCTTAAACTTACGTAAATGCGAGACCTACTTCATTGCAAATGCTTGTTTAAGTGTAGGCAGTGGTCCGTGTGACCACTGCCTGCTCTTAAAAAGTATTTTCGCATACATTCACAAAGGGGGAAGGGGTCCCTTAGGGACCCCTTCCCCTTTGCCAGTGGCTTACCACCTACTTCAAGCTAACAATCTTACATTGAAGTGCAAGTCGCTATTAGGAAGGGACGCCCCTTCCCGATAGCAATTCGCAAACCTTATGTTGAGAGTTGGTGATAGGTTACCAACTCTCAAAATAGGGTTTGTAAATGGGTTAGACCTATTTTACAGTCGCAAACAAGCCGATTTCCCGTTTGCGACTGCAAAAAAAGGTCGTACATCTGGCCCCTAGTCCCTAACCCACCTCCTGTGTGCGAGCCTTGTCTGCTCACCCACAGTTGCCGAAGGAGAGCCAGGGTATTGTATTGTAATTGTATTTATTCAGATTAGTTCTTGCTTATATCTTTCTACGGTATTGATGTGTGTGGGAAGTATAGGAATATTTAGTTAAAACAAATATATAAAACTGAAATGAGTCATGAAGTTCAGCTGAGCTGATTAAAGAGGAAAAAATCGGAACCGAGTACAGGCATATGTCTAAGGGCTACAATAAATAGTTTACTTTCATATCTGCAGTAATTTGATATCAGTATTTTCACTCAACAGGCCTACTACATATGAGTTGGGACCACCATCAAGCAGAGTATCCTTTTACAAACCCAAACTAGCCGACTTCATTTTAAAGCAGTTGAATGAATATATCAGTTGTCGTTCAATGCACTATTGTGCAGACCATGTTTTAAGCTGATATTTATAGGATTCAAAGCAAAGCCCATTTTGGGGAGTAACGTAAGTGTGACAAACAAATCAAGACACTTTAATTGGTGAATCACAAATGATAAATATGTACTGAAACCCGATATCCACACTTTATCATTTGTGCACCATGTAGTTCTATCCATCAGTAAGGTAAGGTATGCGCACATTTAGTGGCCTTCTCAAGCAGGCTCTGCGTGAATACCTCACTGCTAGCACAGCAAACGCGTCAGCCAGCATGGGCAGTAAGGGTCTCTGCTGTCAAACATCCAGAGAGGGGCACCAGGGCCCGCAGAGGAGACAAACCACTGGCAGCCACACACGTTATACTGTGCGAGGGGGGTCCAGGCCAGCCTCCGCACAGCACTGCCTTAGAGCTGCTGAGGGACAGGGTAAACGGAGTACAATATGCATGATCACTCTGTTCTGCGATTAAAACACACTTTGCAAACCTCGCTGCAGCCCCCCTCCAGCTCAGTGTGACCATGTAACCACTGCGCACTCCCACTCTCCAGGCCCAACACCTCCACTCCACTCCACTCCGTGCCCGAGGAAATGCCCATGAGCTCTCGCCATGTAATCCCTGGGCCTGTCTCCAGCCCCACCACCCCGTGCCCGAGGCGATGACCAGGGCTGCCATCTGGCTTAATATGAACAAGTAACCACTGCCCATCTCCAGTCCAGGCCCCCAGTAGCACAGACCGGCAGGAGCGGCGACGGGCAGCAAGACCAGAAGAAGGGTGGCAGGATGCGATGCATGGAGCCGGCAGGGCAGGCAGGGGCGGGTGCGTCAGGTGGGGCACCGTCTGTGCCGGGAGCCCAGCAATAACTTCACATCTTGGCATCCCCCGAGCGCCTCACTGCCGGGACAAGTGAGACAGACTCTCAGAGGAGGCACTCTAGTAGTGCACAACAACCCCATCCCTTGTGCAGGGCAGGATAGAGGAATGCTGTGGGGCGGCCTGCAGGCCATGTACCTGGACAGAGCCTCCGGCTTCTAGGACGTTGCAGGGATTAAAGGGGCGTTTCCAACATAAAAGGTCCACAGGTACATGACGTGATGCCACGCACTGGAAGGGACAATCATAACTAAAGCAGGCGAGGCAGGAGATCCCGAACTCAGTGCGGGCAAGTAGGACAGGAAGTCTCTGCATACCCCATAGTGGATAACACGCCCGAAGGCCGCACAAGCGTCCCCCGCAACTTACAGTATACATTGGACAGCTTAAGCAGATGTAGGAGGTTTAAGACCACTGTCCGCCTTTCAAGTTTTTCAACTTGCAACTGACAAAACATAGTGCCTACCGACTTATGAAGGAGACCGTGTATTACTGCAAGTAAAAGATCCAGTCCAGATGGGCCGTCCTAGAAGGAGACAGGGCGGTAACAAGGAGGGACTAAGAAGCCTCATTATCAATCAGAAGCAAACGTTTAGCATAAACAATGATGCCAGCCAATCAGAATGATGGGTGGGGCTTAAACTCCACTTCTGAAATCTCGATAACAATAAGCCTCGCAGAGCGACCAGCGCATGCGCGCTGCATCACAGCTCTGCGAGACCTAAAAAAAGAGAGCTACCCCTTCACCAGGTGGACATTAACATGGCAGATTTTACACATGAAAAAGACCTAACAAGATCGGAGTAGAACAACCATTGAATAGAACCACCAATAGGTCAGGTGAAATATAATTAGCATCAGAAGCATAAACAAAGATATCCCTAACAAAGGCCTAGAATTCTATATTCAGGCATTATTCGCCAACTGCTACACTCCTCCGGCAGGTGACCACATGCCGAGATAATACAGACAGAATCTACTCTGCATATGAACAAGACCAAAAACTTACACTGGATGACCTCACTTATGTTACTTTTCCAAAGAAAAAGAACAGCTTGTTTCAAATGTCAGAAAAAACAAGAGCACCTCTATGATAAACTAAGTAGTGGGAGTAACACAAGGCAAATAGGACAAACATGTGAGACTGACAGTGTTAACTACCTAGCCGGATCCACCACAAAGGACTACCACTCATTAATTATTTATATATTTATTTATTTATTCAAAGTTTTATATAGCGCGAACAAGATCCTTACAGATATCAGAGCGCTTCACAAAGACAGGGAAGGGGCAACAGAGTAAACAGAGATAATGGGAACAGTATAATAATCAGTGACAAGGTAATAACATGGATGATAAAAACAAACATAAAACCAATCCATATATGATCAGGTAGGTAACATGGTAACATGGTAATAACATGGTAATAACATGGTAAGTAACATGGTAATAACATGGATGAAAAAAACAAACATAAAACCACTCCATATATGATCAGGTAAGGGAGTAGTATATAGCAGCACAGGTCATTGATCCCACTACCATGGCGTACAGGTGGATCAGTAAACCAAGGTGTATCATATCTTGGTCGGTAGTAATAGAGTAGCGTAATAGTGCCCCCAACAAGTCGAGGATAGGCAGAGCAGCGATACAAGCAATGCAGAGTCTCTGACCCAACATCTGTAGCGATCAGGAGATCTTGGCCAGAAGCATTGTTTTCACCTCTTTCTTGAAGAGTGCAGTGGAGGTGATTAGCCTTGTTTCAGGAGGGAGCGCATTCCAGATCCTGGGTGCCATTCCTGAGAAGGAGCGTTTGTAAGTTTTCGCTTTCCGAAATCTACGAGGTTTCAGGAGTAGATTTTTAGTACTCCTATTGGATCTCGACCCTCCTGATATAGACAGCTTTTGAGCGAGGTAGTAGGGTGCCTTGTGGTGCACGGCCGCGTGTGTCATAGTTGCAATTTTTAGCTGTATTCTGGCTTCAAAAGGCAGCCATTTTAGAGACTTTAGGTCTGGGGATATGTGCGAGTGCTTTCTTGAGCCAGTAATGAGTCTCGCGGCAGCGTTCAGGGAGGCTCTTAAGGGTGCTGTTGTGGATAGCGGGAGACCGCTGAGGGTCGCAATTCCGTAGTCTATTCGAGGGATGACTAGAGCTTGTACAGCAGTTTGGAAGTCTTTGGCAGGGAGGAAGGGTTTAATTTTCCTCAGCGTGTTAATTTGGAAATTAGCTGCTTTTGTGGCTTTGCTGACGTGCTGCTGCATGTCGAGCTTGGCGTCGAGTGTGATGCCTAGGGATTTCGCCGAGTCCACGATGGTAGGTTGGACATTGAGTGCTGTTAGGTTGTTGAGCCAGGTTTGGGTGGTGGAGATTTTCGCCGGAGGTGAGATGAGTAGGAACTCAGTTTTTAGAGCATTTAGTTTGAGGTGATTATCGGCCAGCCAGGATTGGGTGTTAATAAGCGTGGAATTCAGCTGTTTGATATCTTCCGGGGACTGTAACTTTAGGTAGAGTTGCGTGTCATCAGCGTACATATGGAATTGAACATTGGATGCTTGAAGCAGGGTGGCGAGGGGTTCCATAACGAGGTTGAACAGTGTAGGAGAGAGGGTGGATCCTTGTGGAACCCCAAGATCTGCAGGCACCGGTGTAGATAGTACATTGTCGATCTTGAACCTCTGAGACCGGTTGTGAAGGAAAGACGAAAACCATTTGAGAACAGTTCCCGATAGCCCCATCCTAGTACTTAGCAGCTCCAACAAGTTCTCATGTTTGACCGTGTCAAATGCTGACGAGAGATCAAGAAGATCAAAACTTATAAAAAGAAATGATCCACTATATATAATATTTATCTTAATGTGCAGGGCCTCAACTCTCCCAAATAGCGATATTTCACTGGATAAAACATATGGAAGCAGACAGTGGCGTCACTAGGGGGGGCGGGGGGTGCGGCCCGCACCGGGTGACACCAACACTTGGGGTGACACCAATCTGCACTTCAGCCTCGCCTCTGCTCTCACCTTTACTGTCGCTCCCTGTGCAAGCTTGTTCCTCATTAAGTTCACACTCGTCTCGCAGGAGATCTGCAATGCTTGACTGTAATTTTCTTTGATCACAAGGCAACTCTATAGCAGCCTCGCTCCTCTGAGGGTGCATGGTTTCCCATTTTTCAGTATCTTGCAGTCTTCAGTTTTCCAGCGAACCAGTTCCAAATTTCAGCTTGCTCTTCACTACAGTGCCACCTGTTGCTCGGACTCTTGTTTATACAAATCCAGGGAAGACAGATGGAGTAAGAGAGAGAGGGAGACAGAGGGAGTAATACAGAGAGAGGGAGCTAGAGAGAGCAAGACAGAGAGAGAGGGAGCAAGAGGGAGTAACAAAGAGAGAGTAGGAGCTAGAGAGAGTAAGACCGGGAGAGAGGGAGCTAAAGGGAGTAAGACAGAGAGAGAGAGAGAGGAAGCTAGAGGGAGTAAGACAGAGAGAGAGAGAGCTAGAGTGAGAAAGGCAGAGAGAGAGGGAGCTAGAGTGAGAAAGACAGAGAGAGAGGGTGCTGGAGAGAGGGAGCTAGAGGGAGTAAGATAGAGAGAGAGGGAGCAAGACAGAGAGAGGGAGCTAGAGGGAATAAGAGAGAGGGAGCAAGACAGAGAGAGAGGGAGCTAGAGGGAGTAAGACGGAGAGAGGGAGCTAGAGGGAGTAATGTAGAGAGAGAGGGAGCTAGAGGGAGCTAGACAAAGAGAGAGGGAGCTAGAGGGAATAAGAGAGAGGGAGCTAGAGGGAGCAAGGCAGAGAGAGAGGGAGCTAGAGGGAGTAAAACAGAAAGAGAGGGAGCTAGAGGGAATAAGAGAGAGGGAGCTAGAGGGAGTAAGACAGAGAGAGGGAGCTAGAGGGAGTAAGACAGAGAGAGAGAGGGAGACAGAGGGAGCTAGAGGGTGTAAGATAGAGAGAGGGGGAGCTAGACAGAGAGAGAGGGAACTAGAGGGAGTAAGACAGAGAGAGGGAGCTAGAGGGAGCTAGACAGAGAGAGGGAGCTAGAGGGAGTAAGACAGAGAGAGAGGGAGATAGAGGGAGCTAGACAGAGAGCGGGAGCTAGAGGGAGTAAGATAGAGAGAGAGGGAGCAAGACAGAGAGAGAGGGAGCTAAATGGAGTAAGAGAAAGAGAGGGAGCTAGAGGGAGGAATACAGAGAGAGAAGGAGCTAGAGGGAGTATGACAGAGAGAGAGGGGGCTAGAGGGAGTAAGACAGAGAGAGAGGGAGCTAGAGGGAGTAAGACAGAGAGAGAGGGAGACAGAGGGAGCTAGAGGGAGGGAGCCAGAGGGATCTAGACAGAGAGAGGGAGCTAGAGGGAGTAAGACAGAGAGAGAGGGAGCTAGAGAGAGTAAGACAGAGAACGAGGGAGACAGAGGGAGCTAGAGGGAGTAAGACAGCGAGAGAGGGAGCTAAACAGAGAGAGGGAGCTAGAGGGAGTATGATAGAGAGAGAGGGAGCTAGTGCGAGCAATACAGAGAGAGAGGGAGCTAGAGGGAGTAAGAGAGAGAGGGAGCTAGAGGGAGTAAGAGAGAGAGGGAGCTAGAGGGAGCAAGACAGAGAGAGGGAGCTAGAGGGACTAAAACAGAGAGAGAGGGAGCTAGCGGGAATAAGACCGAGAGAGAGGGAGCTAGACGGAGCAAGACAGAGAGAGAGGGAGCTAGAGGGAGCAAGACAGAGAGGGAGCTAGAGGGAGTAAGAGAGAGGGAGCTAGAGGGAGCTAGAGGGAGTAAGGCAGAGAGAGAGGGAGCTAGAGGGAGTAAGACAGAGAGACAGGGGGCTAGAGAGAGTAAGAGAGAGAGAGAGAGGGAGGGAGCTAAGGGAGTAAGACAGAGAGGGAGACAGAGGGAGCTAGAGGGAGTAAGACAGGGAGAGAGGGAGCTAGACAGAGAGAGGGAGCTAGAGGGATTAAGATAGAGAGAGAGGGAGCTAGAGGGAGCAAGACAGAGGGAGAGGGAGCTAGAGGGAGTAAGAGAGAGAGAGGGGGCTAGCGGGAGCTAGACAGAGAGAGGGAGCTAGAGGGAGTAAGACAGAGAGAGGGAGCTAGAGGGAGTAAGACAGAGAGCGAGGGAGCTAGAGGGAGTAAGACAGAGAGAGGGAGCTAGAGGGAGTAAGACAGAGAGAGAGGGAACCAGAGGGAGATAGAGGGAGTAAGACAGCGAGAGGGAGCTAGACAGAGAGAGGGAGCTAGAGGGAATAAAACAGAGGGAGAGGGAGCTAGAGGGAGTAAGACAGAGAGAGAGGGAGCTAGAGGGAGCAAGGCAGAGAGAGAGGGAGCTAGAGGGAGTAAAACAGAGAGAGGGAGCTAGAGGGAGTAAGACAGAGAGAGAGGGAACCAGAGGGAGATAGAGGGAGTAAGACAGCGAGAGGGAGCTAGACAGAGAGAGGGAGCTAGAGGGAGTAAGACAGAGAGAGAGGGAGCTAGACAGAGAGAGGGAGCTAGAGGGAGTAAGAGAGAGAGTGAGCTAGAGGGCGCTAGACAGAGAGAGGGAACTAGAGGGAGCAAGGCAGAGTGAGAGGGAGCTAGAGGGAGCTAGACAAAGAGAGAGTGAGCTAGAGGGAATAAGAGAGAGGGAGCTAGAGGGAGCAAGACAGAGAGAGAGGGAGCTAGACAGAGAGGGAGCTAGAGGGAGTAAGAGAGAGAGTGAGCTAGAGGGCGCTAGACAGAGAGAGGGAACTAGAGGGAGCAAGGCAGAGTGAGAGGGAGCTAGAGGGAGTGAGAGAGAGGGGGCTAGAGGGAGTAAGAGAGAGAGAGGGAGCAAGAGGGAGTAAGAGAGGGGTCTAGAGGGAGTAAGAGAGAGAGAGGAAGCTAGAGGGAGTAAGACAGAGAGAGGGAACTAGAGGGAGCAAGACAGAGAGAGAGGGAGCTAGAGGGAGCAAGACAGAGAGGGAGCTAGAGGGAGTAAGACAGAGAGAGGGAGCTAGAGGGAGCAAGACAGAGAGACAGGGGGCTAGAGAGAGTAAGACAGGGAGAGAGGGAGCTAGAATGAGTAAGAGAGGGAGCTAGAGGGAGCAAGACAGAGAGAGGGAGCTAGAGGGAATAAAACAGAGGGAGAGGGAGCTAGAGGGAGTAAGACAGAGAGAGAGGGAGCTAGAGGGAGCAAGGCAGAGAGAGAGGGAGCTAGAGGGAGTAAAACAGAGAGAGGGAGCTAGAGGGAGTAAGACAGAGAGAGAGGGAACCAGAGGGAGATAGAGGGAGTAAGACAGCGAGAGGGAGCTAGACAGAGAGAGGGAGCTAGAGGGAGTAAGACAGTACCTAGTGCCGTACATTTCCGACAGAGGTGGTCCATGCGGTAAGTCGTGAGGGGGTGACACCATGAGTTACCCGCACCGGGTGACACCAACCCCAGTGACGCCACTGGAAGCAGATGTTGTCCTCCTCCAGGAGACTCAGTTTGTAGCTACAGGCACAACCAAGAATCTGCGCGTATTGGTTCCTGTCCCAATTTCATGCCACACACTACTAAAACGGAAGGGGTAGTGATTCTATTCCATAGAGGTTTGACATTTCACTTGGACGGAAAATTGTCCAACAGGTGGGGTTTCTGGTTGGAATTAGAGGTCAGCTTGGTGATCCATTTATTTCACAGATCTCACTCTCAAAAATAATACAGGTATTCTATGCATATATATTCCTCAAAAATACTGTCCTCTCACCAGCAATCAACAGGTCTCACAAAAGATAATCCAATTCAGATACCCCACCTCATCCACGGGTTGAAGGCAGCAACAGCTTAGATATTTAGTGTTCTCAACATATGGCAGACGAGGATTTCACATGTTTCTGTAATGTACACAGAACCTATTCGAGGATCAATTTTTTACTGATCTCGAGACAACTGGCCCCTGAACTAATAGGTTCTGACACTGAGACAATAATGCTAATGGAACACACTCCAACTAGGCTCCACTTAGACACACCAACCGATTTATGCGGAGAACCCTGGAGGCTTAGCAAACTGGCGCTGAGAAACCAAACTGCTCAGGAAATCGTTAAATACGTGACAGAATTCTACTTTACTGAGAATTACATGAGAATGATTAAATTAGCAATAATCTGGGACAATGCAAAAGCAGTTATTGGGGGGGGGGGGGTATATACCACAATCTCAACCTCGAAAGACTGGCTAAAAAGAACACACAGGAACAGCTGTAGGCAGGCTGAGCAATGTCACAAATAGAATAGTTCACCATTCAGAGGGAGGTCTGTTGGGTTAGGGGCAAACTACAGCAGCTTTTAGCAAAAGAGGCAGCTAAGAAGATCCTCTACATTGGACAGACCTACTATGAGCGGGGCAATAAGGCTGATATGTTATTAGCATACAAAATTATGAAATGTGATACTAGGAACATAAAACCAATTCAGGACGGGGGGAGGGTATTTAATATTTGATATGTAGTTACGTAGTTTAGCATTTCTGGTAGAAATTCATCAAATGTGCCATAATGCCCTTTATTTTTTTTATAATGTAAGTGCCTAAGGGATCACTTCAAATATGTATTGATGTTCCAGTGTATTAGAGGCAGAGGAATCACTTCCTTACCAAAGTTGCACTGTCACCTGTACTGCATGGTGCGAGAGACTATAATAATTCGCAATGCTGTGCAAGTAATGGCACTTCTCATGATAAGATGCATATTTTTCCTATAATGTTATGCAGCTTTTACATTGTGAATTATGCTAAAAAAAAATTAAAAAAAGAAATTTCTCATTGAGTGACAGATTAAGTTCACTTGGTTACATGGTTGTGGCAGGTAGAGTTTGTGATAAACGATCAATTAAGATGTTAAAAAAGGAAAAGGATCAGCTGCTAAATTTGAAGTAATATAATCTAGGAAGAAGAAAGGGGTACAATTTGGAAGATAACACTTGAGCCTGCTGTTCAGATAAGCAGGGTCAGCACTGTGTAAGGCTTTGTGGACAAATTAAAAGAATTTTGAAAATATCTCTATAACGAGGAGCTAATTAATGTAGGTTCCCAAGATGAAAGACATGGGCCCTTACAAGCAAGACCAGAAAGAAGTCTAGTGGCCAAGTTCAGCACAAGTTGGAGTCTATCAATAGCATAGTAAGGAATGCTGTAATACAGCCAATTACAGTAATCCAAATGAGAGGCAATCAAGCGATGTACGATTACTTTCCAGGCAAAAATTAAATACCAAGTAAAAATTTTGCACAGCATATGTAGCAAACAGAATCAAATAGCAGTGACCATATAGACCCATTTGGTCGTTGAAAGTTTAATGTTGAGGAAAACTGAGATTTCATTTCTGG
This sequence comes from Lissotriton helveticus, assembly GCF_964261635.1. Lineage (NCBI taxonomy): Eukaryota > Metazoa > Chordata > Amphibia > Caudata > Salamandridae > Lissotriton > Lissotriton helveticus. Next base: position 782,921,676 of record NC_136061.1, read on the forward strand.
GCATGTAGATAGAGAGAGTGATGTTCTAAGATCAAATACCAGCAAGCAGAAGATCAATTTGAAATGTTGTAAGAACTGATGTCACTAAATCATTTTACGAGAGGCACAGCAATAAAAATTAAAATGGAAGCAACATGGGGTGGGGGGGGGCGAAGCAACACATAGTGTGGAGGGGGCAACACAGGGAGGGCTGGAGATACGAACCCAACACAGGGATGGCAGAGGGGACACAAGCCTACACAGGGAGCTCAGGAGTTGCAGATGCGTGCAACAGGGAGGGGCGGGAAGAAGCACTCGAGGAAAGGCAGCAGCATGAGTGGGGAGGTAAGTACACAAGGAAGACGGCTCAAAAACAAATACATTTTCTGCGAGTGCTTACACAACAAGCATTTAAAATGCAATGGTTTCGCCTTTTGTGGGTTTGCATTGTCTGTGTGCATGTAAACATCGTTTGTGCAATTTCACCCGCAGGTAGGAAGGGGGCGCACACCTCATGAACAGCTAAAGTGGAAGCACACAGTGCATGAGCAGCAACAGTAAAAAAAATCATGCCAACTGCATAACGATCGCAAGGGCTGTACTGTGAGGGTACACATTCACTGTCGTCAAGGCTCTAGGCTGCCTACACAGCTGTTAAGCTTACAGGGTTGAATTGGACATGGGGGTGTCGAATTTTTGTAAGTAAGGGGGGTACAGATATAGGTGGGACGGTGCTATTCTTACACGTGTGACATTTTTACGACCTTAAAAAGTGTCTCATATGTTCCTAAAAATAGAGTAGAACACTAAGGCTCAGTGTGTGTACAAACACAGGAAGAGACGCAGCTCGCACAGGAGACCACAGAGGCAGCAATCACTTTAGAACGCCCAAGGTGTGGAGAGTGCCCACACCCTGGACAGTGCAGACACGGAAGAAAAATGAAGAAAAGTAACTAAATGCCCAAAAAAATCATGCGGACGCCTAGAAGGAATGGGCTTTGCAGTCCTGCGCTTTTCGAAGTCTGCTCACCGATTCAACGACAGCCTGAACACAGGATGCTGTACCCACAGTGACGTCACGGAAGATGCTGCGCAGAAGCAAGCACGGACATTTCACTACTTATGAGCCCCAGGCGAGCACAACCAGGGCCTCAGGGCTTTCAGACAGATTCAACTGCACCTTTTCCCAGCCAACGAGTGAAAGTTCAATTATTTCCCAGTCCAAATTATGCAGCTCGGCGATATCGGAAGAATAACCAGCGACACAGAGCGCCTTTGACGGGGCTCGTGGCGACTGAGTCACACTGACTCACGTGTAAAGGGACAGGAAGTCTTTGTGTAATAGCAGGTAGAAATAAACATAGCGCATGACACGGTCTAAAATACAAGCCAGCTTCAGAGACAGCGCCCTGAGGCACCCCTGAGTGCCGGGGCACGTGAGCTCCAGGGTTGCGCCCCACTGCAGGCTGTCTGTGCCCCCACTGCCCCGCCTACGGGCACAGAGGGCACGGGACGCGCTGGTGATCAATACCCAACACAGGGCAGGGGCAGCCAGAGCTGCAGTCCGGCCGGGCGAGGCGCATCGACAACTCTGCCCAAATTTCACCTCTCACATAAGGTCCGGGATTCTGCAGTTTGACTTCTTTCCGCCGCCAGTGGTCGCTGTAACCCGCTACCTTTGCAGGGGCCTGGGGGAGGTTTTGATTCCGCCGGAGGAGTCTTCTAACTTGGAATAACCGGTGTGAGCAAAAGCCAGAAATACGTCAATATTAGACGATAAGCAGGGTTAGACGTTACATTGTGGAAAAACAAATTCGGAGGGGGTGGTGCTCAACTCATGCTTTGGCTTAGAGCAAAGCCAGACACCCGGCTCGGCTCTCCCCACAAACATTCCCGCTCGCCCAGCTCTGCCAAAAACCTTGACTCCGGAGAAGGGCTTTCAGCACAAACCTTTGCTGCCCCAGCGCCAGCAGGGAAGGAGCTGGATGTGTGCAGCTGGCCCGCGGGGACGGATCAGCGCATGGCTCCTACCACGCGCTGCTCAGACTCCGCTCCTGGGGATTTAATTGGGTCAAAAATAGACGAGGGTCGGGGGGTAAATCTGATGAAGTGAACATTCCCATCCCAGCCTCTTAAACTAAGGACATCCAGTCAAATGGGAGCTCGTCTTGTCACACGCGCCAGCTCTCTACCACAGCCGGCAATTAGCGTGCGTTCTCGCAAAGAGGTATTTCTTTTCAGATATATCAGCATGTTCTTTTTTTAAATGCATTAACTCGGCAGCAGTCAGGCACGAAAGACTGCAGGGTGTGCATGCACGCACAAGCCGAGCCAAAAGCTTGAAGTGATACACACATTCTGACCGTAAATTATTTGTAGTTTAAAAGTAAGAACAAGTCAGGTCCCGGGCCGCGCTGTGATTGGCTGACGTCACGGGGGCAGGGATGTGGAATTCCTATAGCCCGACGCCCGGGACATATTGTTTGGGGTCAAGGGCAACAAGTTTTAATGTACACTTTGTCCTTGGGACAAGTAGGCCCAACCCCCTGCAGCACAAACCCTTTGGCTGCCAGTTTACAGTAACACATTGTGGATCAGGGAAGGGCATTCTCTACAATTAAGGTAAAGTGTGTGTTATATGTAATATATGTGATAATGCTGTTCAAACTTGTATATATGGTTCATTAACACAATGCCTTTATTATTAGGGTGAGCACTAAAAGTAAATGTTTTAAGCTCAGCTTGCACTACTGACGGTGGTTCCAGTATAAAAGTGTACACACATTTTCAATGTTTAGTAATATGAGGCTATGTATAAAGCACCCAGAATGCTCTCTGATTATATGCAAATATTTGCAGAAGCTTGAAAGCAAGAGTGGTGATTCTTTGCTTTCAAAAGAAAATGTTCACAAAAAAATGCATGTAAGAAAAGAAAACATTTAGCTAAACTACTGTAAGATTTTAGGTACTATATCTTTGCAGCATCGTTTAGTAACATGTGGATGTATGTTAGTATTTCCCAAAAATATTCAGAATGAAATATCAGTGTAACCAGTTTAAATACGAATATCGAAAACAAAAATAAACAAGCATTGGCAAAGCTAGTGGATCTCAAATTGGTGGTCAGCCTTTTGGTTTTGTCAAGGCGTGACTTGTTTAGGCATGGTTTTTGTAAAACCTTAACAGTGTGGGAGCTGCTGGGTCCTCACCAGTCTAACAAGCATTGTCAAAAGCAAAACATTGCCACAGTGGTTCTGGGCACTGAACAAAACTACATTGTGTGCCAAAATGCTCCTTCTAAAAGAGCAAAATACTGTCACTTACAGGGACACCAGCTAATCGACAGACGGAGAGAGACAGAATAAAAAACAAAACAAAAGGTCATGGTTAACACCAGACCTAATTAGAGACCCAATTAAAGAAAGTCTCAAAAGTGCATCCATGGTATATATCCTTGCATTAAGTACATATGTACAGTTTCCAGGAATTCACAAGAATTTACAGAAGTAGGCCAATAAATAGTACTCCCAGAAAATATTTGTGATCTGCATTTTAGCATGAGCAAATATGCAGGTGTAGATTTGCTTATGTGAAAATCTAAATGTTTTCAAGTTCACTTTTCCTCCAACGACTTTTTTCCCAACCCTGGAAGTTTTAAGTCTGCCACTGTCAGTAGTAAATTTCCAACCGTTCTCAGTATGGGAAAAGATTAGAGAAGAATTGGTGAAAACCCTTAAAACATGCACGTTAGTAGGTTTGCAAAGACTAAAAAGGGCATTCCAACCCTGGAACTATTGCTTACCACTACCTTCAGCCCCAGTATGTAGACCTTCAGAAACATAGAAGCTTAAGGGAATTGCTAGTATTCAAACACTACTATGGTATGAACCCTGGCATAATCAGAGAGGCTATATCAGAACTCTTATATAATGAGATTGTTGCGTAATTTGTTGCCGCATTAGATGGCACAAAGGGGACAAGTGGATCTTGTTACAGGACAAGTAGGTTTAATAAGCAGCCTGCCCCATGGACAAGTAGATGTTTTAATAAATTCCACACCCCTGCGGGGGTGTCCCGGGCCGGCAGCCAATCACAGCGCGGCCCGGGAAATGACGTCACTGGGGTGTCCCGGGCCTGCAGCCAATCGCAGCGCGGCCCGGGACAAAGGGGCGGGGCTTAAAAAAAGCACCAGAAACGCCCCCGAATCGCGTTTTCAAGAGAAAGCGCGATTGACAGCCTCTGTCTCCCAATGGCTAGCCTCCATTTATGGAGCTAGCCAATGATAGACAGAGGCGGGTCATCACCCGACATAGAACTCAAGAGGTTTTGCTAGCGCATACGTACTTCGTACGCATTGCTAGGCAAAACCTAAAAAGGAAAAACATGGAGTTCCCTGACATAAAGCACAGACACGAGGCAAATATACGCATGGGAAAGAGGCAATGCTCCATGGGAGTAACAAACACAAAATTGACATGCTCAGATACAAATAAGAAGCAGGTAAATGAAACTGACAAAGAAGGCCCACCGCTAGTAAGAAACGGATGGGCTCCAAGCCCCTCTATGTTCATGGTAGGCCACAACATGCCTTGCAACATACAGTGCATGTGCTGTAGGCCTAACCTAAAGTGGCCTTATAAACCAACAACAAATAAAAGCAAATACATTACCAATAAGTTTTTGAAAGCATAACAAAAAGTGCAAAACCCAAAAAACGAACAAAAATGCCTTTGAAAAACTGAAATCCAGGGAAGAATTTACAATCTGGAACCTCTGCCCTGCAAAAGATCTAGTTAGCTCCCAAGGTATTTTCTGAAAACGAGCGTCAACAGATTATGCATGACAAGGAAACGAAAGGAAGCAGGACTTAATTGAAAAGGCTTTCCATTTGGCCAAAAGAGTTTTTCGGAAGTGGAGTATCCAGCAGGAAAATATCTATGCTGCTTAATAAGTAAATACCTCCTAAAACCTTGAGGTATACTAGACATACAAAGGATTATCTATCTAACTGCTTAAAAAAATAATGCAGGATGCCTTGCAGGCTGATTCAGATAAGCAGCGAAGCTCCCAGAGCACAAGAGGACTGTGTTAAAACGTGTTGATGCCACTCAGAAGTCTGGCACCTAGATTCGAGAATAGTGTGAGGAAACCTGCCTCAGCATTGCATTACTCCCGTTAATAGGAGGAAAAACAAATGCCTGACTGGACGTGATAATTTCTTAAGATGGAATAAAGTTCTTGGTGAGCATGGGCAATCAAAGGATTCACTGTACTAACTTGTGTTTGTCCAAAGAAATGTAGTTTAAATGACAACTAGGGAATACATGACAAATCCTAACAGCTTTACTGAGCAAACCAGCAAAAGTGATTGCAAGTTGCACCACAGTATACAGCAAGGTTTGTACCACAAACGTCTGAATACAGGGAACAAAGAGCAAATATGTAGCCTTTTTCAAATGTACCTTTTGATTAAATGCTGACATACACTATTCTGTGTGCTAGAGACAGCCATCCATTTCAATATCAGCCAAGGACAACGCATTAAAAATACTTATTATTATCTGCGTAGACATGGAAAGAGATGCACCATACCCTAATTATTTACCCAAGCAATTTCACAAAGATTGAGCGGAATTCCCAAAGGGCACATCACAATGTGCGTTATAAGTACCAACTAGCAATACAAGAGCATGGGAATGGGTGAGGATCCGGATAACTCCACCTTAACAAAAGTGTCCAACTTGAGAAGATGCACCTGAACTACATCACAACCATCAGCCAACTTTCAGGAGCATGGACAAGATGGGAAGAGTGCCTCAACTGCCCTTTATCAAATGTCACTCAGAAATCCAAAAAGATAAGGAGTCGGGTGACACTACTCACAACTCTGCTGAGAGCGCTGTCACAAAAATAAAAGATGGCAGACTTATTGCTACAGCTAAAAGCCCAACTGGTACAAACTTAGAAGATTTTTTTTCCACATGTTAGTTTAAGGGCACCATATCAGTGGCATTAGTCAACCAATTAAGTAAAGGCAAACCAGTATGTAAGTTAGAATGAATTCTTCAAATATACAGTCCCTTTTCTTATTAATAAAAGTGAAATCTGACCTATATATAAACATACATATACATATATACACACACACGAAAATTACTCTGTGCTATTTAAGTATTCACAATAGATGTTAAGCAAAGTAGAAAAGGGTAAAAAGATCCTTGGTAGTTGTTGAGATCGTACTTGAAGTAAAATATCAATAATATTATATTGGGAAAAAGTATTGTAAAGGCACAGATTTTAATGCATAGAAAAAAGATTGACAAAGTCGAAGTCTTCATTTCATGATATTCGACCGCCACAGACAATGAGCACTCTTCATGTTTTTACCATACCATAATGTTTACTGATATGTAGACGAGAAGATTAATAAATGGAAGACAGGAAAGTGGTGCCACTTTACTAGGATAGTCTACGGCCTTGGTGGAAGTAATAAATATGCATTCTTGAAGTAAACGTTCTAGGACTCAGAATGTTGTTTTTGGCTTTTTTATTTTTGAATTATATCAAAATGAAATTATTATTTCAACCAAAATTATAAATTTGCTGCTGTGAAGACAGCCTGACCACTGAGTGAAACCTAGATCTAGATACTTGAAGGTTTTCTTTAGTAAATGTAGGCCTTCGACACCGTCTGCCACCACACCCTCTGCACACGCCTCCACGACGCAGGGATCCGCGACAAAGCCCTGGACTGGACCACCTCATTCCTCACCGGCAGAACCCAGAGTGTCCGCCTCCCACCCCCATTCCGTTCCAAAGACACCAAGATCATCTGTGGCGTACCCCAAGGATCGTCCCTCAGCCCAACACTCTTCAACGTCTACATGGCAACGCTCACCAACATCGTTCGATTGCACGACCTCAACATCATCTCATACACGAATGACACTCAGCTGATCCTCTCCCTCACCACCACCAAATCCAACCTCCACGAAGGAATGAGAACCATCGCCGAATGGATGATGAACAGCCGCCTTAAACTGAACTCTGACAGGATGGAGGTCCTCATCATCGGATCAACCCCCTCTGCCTGGGACAACTCATGGTGGCTGGCCGCACTGGGAGCTGCACCGACTCCCACCGACCACGCACGCAATCTGGGGGTCATCCTGGACTCAGCGTTATCTACGACCCAGCAAGAAAACGCCGTCTCCTCCACCTACTTCAACACCCTCCGCATGATCTACAGATGGATCCCCACAGGAACCAGAAGGACGGTCACCAAGGCCCTCGTCAGCAGCAGGCTTGACTACGGCAACGCTCTCTACGCAGGAACCTCAGCCAAACTCCAGAAACGCATACAGAAGGCCTCTGCACACCTCATCCTCGACATCCCCTGCCACAGCCACATCACAGCCAACCTGAAAGATCTGCACTGGCTCCCCATCAACAAGAGGATCATGTTCAAGCTCCTCACCCACGCTCACAATGCACTCCACAACACCGGACCAGCGTACCTCAACGAGCCACTCACCTTCTACACCCAGAACCGCCAGCTTCGCTCCTCTGACCTCGCCACCATCCCCCACATTCAACGAGCAACCGCCAACGGCAGATCATTCACCCACCTTGCTGCTAAAACCTGGAGCACCCTCCCCATCCGCCTGCAACAGACCCAGGACCTACTGACCTTCAGGAGACTCCTCAAGACCTGGCTGTTCGAGCAGTAGCAGCACCCCCCAGGCCCCTCCATTGCCTTGAGACCCTCACGGGTGAGTAGTGCAATCTACAAATGTACTGATTGATTGCAATCGGAGGTATCCACAGCCATAATTTGGTCTTCCACTGGCAGTTCAAGGTCCATCACAATCCCTATGTTTAGCATCTTATTGGAAGCAGCTAGACATTTACCAGAGATTTTGCAATCCAAATTCCTTTAGTTAGGCAGTAGTAAGTGTGCTAACCACCCTGATCTCAAAGTTATTAGAGTTTTGTTTTAGAGAATTTGTGAACACTCGCCAGTCTATTAATTTAAATAATTTGGAAATCAAAAGCTTGTCTTTCTTCATAAACAGAAGGGGGAGTTCATCAACAATTGCAGAGTAATCTGTATAATTATAATACAAAATATTTCATAGTCTGAGTAACACCCTCAATAGAAGAATAAAAATGTTAAATAAAGATGAAGAAAAGGCAGGACACCGCAAACAGACAAACTCCTTTTACCATATACGTGCCTAGCCAGACTGCCCGAGACATACCAGCAAGAAAATAATTAAATTAGGACAGTATAATGTCATTTAGCCAGCGCTACATTGAAAAGCTCCTGCAAAATTCAACAGAGTGGTCCAAAACACCCCAATCAGGCATAAATTACCAAAAACCTATAAAAGGATTGAAAAACAACTTGAAGGTCATCGAAAATGTACTGTCATTGTAAGCCTAGAATTGTGCTCTGTGTGCACCAATGTCTTTTAAAGAACAGGTTTGAAATCGGCTTTTGAATTCACAAGTCTGTCTGATGCCCCAGAGGGCTCTCTTGTTTTTTGTGCTTTTTTTCTTAATAAAACAGAGAGGTAACAGCAGCTCACTTCAACTCAGTCCCAATCACTGGGGTAGGTATTAATTGCTGCTGCAAAAGCTGGGGCGACAAAAGGAAATAACAGCATTTTTTTAAATCTTTGCTGGACAGCCATCCAAGTGGGTAGAGGAGAAGTTCCAGAGTCATTGCAATTTTTGATACTAGTCATCAGATCTGTATTGGTGATTTGTGCATACTAAGAAAAAAGTGAAATATGTTTATCAACTTAATAAAAAATGTAATAGTAAAATGATAATTTTTGGTTTACAAAGAAATGTTAACATCCAATTGCAATATAAAAAAGGATCTATGTTTCAGAAACGCTTATCCCAAATATTCACCCTGCAACGTACCATAGCTACATGTAGGTCGAGTCATTTTGGCTCACTCACAAGTCAATGTCGGCAAACAAAGAATGCATTTTCAAATTATCTTCCTATGTAAGTTTCGATGAAGGAAACATTGGCTCAGCTGCCTAGGTAGAGAGTTTCCCAACCAGATGCAAGAGTCAGTACAACAGCTGGACACCAATGTTAAATAGCAATTAGGACAAATAGGAGTCATGAAAGAGCCAAGTTATGAGATTTACTGATAAAAAACAACCCACTTTAAGCATAAAACACATATTGCTCAATAAAGGCATAATCAATGTATACCTTTTCAAAGATATCAATACCACTTTAATTCTTAGTAAAAGTGGTGGACCGGGAAATCAAAAGTCATAGAAAAATCTAAAAGATTATTATGTCAGTCAAACTCACATTGAGAACATCAAAGATGGAGTTTTAGACAACAAAGGGAGGTGCCTCTGTATACTCACTGAGCTTGATTTTCTACTGCCAATCACCAAGGACACATTTTTTCAGTGCCATTGGGCAGGATTTTCTTCTGCATTGGGGCATGAGAAATGCACCAACAGACACCACACGCTGGGCATGAGGAACCCAATGATTTAAAATTATATATATATATATATATATATATATATATATATATATATATATATATATATAACAATTTAAGAGAGTAATCTATGCCTTATTGCAGGAATTAACTATGGCCCGTTTGCAAATTAAAAATGAATAAATGAAGTGATAACCGGTAATAGTTTCTCTGAACACTCCTGTATAACAATAAAAGGGCATGAATCTCTTCACCATCTATAATATTCAATGAAAGAACATCACTCCATTTACTGGCAGAGTTAATTTCTGGAAATGGTTGAGTTTTTCAAGAATACTAACCCCCGGCTCTACTAGGGACACTTTACCTAGGATTCAAATAAGGAAGTGTCGGAAAGTACATAATATCTTGAATAGACTGCCAAATATACATTTTTAATAGCTAAATGTATGAGCTCTTAGCACCATTTAACAATGTGACTCAAGCTTAATATTTGCTGTTGATCAGTTACGCGACTTAAGGTCGGTAAACATCTGCTTAAATGCTACTCTTATTTAATTTCTTCGTTGCCTACATGACAACTGTATTACTTTGATGCCTATTATCATCATCGAAGTTACATGAGAATACCTTTTGCAAGCAATGCTGGCTTTTGCGGAGTCCTCATTCGATTCAATTGTAGCTAAGGCATAATCCAGCCACAGGCTTAACTGAAAGTCTTCAGCATTTACATCAACGGAGATGTCTAATTTATTATAGTTTTTTGCTGCCATAATAATGTTACTAATCATACACTGCATTGTTCCACTACCTTAGTCTGAAAATAGACCTCACTAGCATAAGTGCTCAACGCCCACTAAGACCATTTCGAACATAATTCAAAAGCTGCCATTGCATTAAAAGAAGGCCAACATCAGAGTATTACTGGGACTAGAATACTGCTGTGTAAAACAGTAAATACAAGACTGCCTGTATGACATGCTACACAAATTATAAGTTTCCTCCCCTCACCATCCTGGGGATAGTAAGGTAAGACCGCACTGCCCCCACTTTCTGTACTGAATAAAGGGTATGATGGCAAGCACAACATTAAACCTCATAGAAAAGACAACCAACGATATCAGTTGTTACCCACCAGAAGCAATTCTGGCAGGTAAATGTGGTGTTACTTGTCCCAGTAGGCCTACGGCAGTAAACACTATCAAGACTATTTTGTGTAATGCCTTACATCCCAAAACAAGAAATACAATTTCAATACTTAAGAAATGCTTCTTCCTAAGGCATTCACTGCAAAATGACTCTTTCAGCTGGTTTCCTAATACTACTTCCCTATCAGAAGTAAAATCACATTTGCTTGTACAACCGTAAATACTACTGATACATGCACTTACCTAGATCAGTTTTTAGGCTGATTTCAGATGGGGGCTCCGATTCCAAGGGAACATTGATAAGGGTGTAACAAACATTTTCTGCTGCCGTCATGATGGTGGTTTTCTATTTAACTTCAATAATGGCCTTTAATTTGGAGTCAGATGGCTGAAAAGAACAGATGAAAATGAAAATAAATCAATAACACTTTCTTCATAACAAAGAAAACAGTAGCTAACAGCAGCTGCACTTAAAAACATTATTAGGTTCTAATATTCAAAATTAAGAATTATAATGTGAATAGATTGGAACGAATCAGCAAAACAGCTAGCGCAAATGCAACATAAATTGAAGGACCACTGCAGCTTTGAGAACATGGAGCTATAGGGATTTGGGTGCAATCAGGTATGCATTTAATGAATCGCACAACGAAAAGAGTCCTAGGCAGGAGCTGCACAGAAAACAGAGCCTGTTGAGTGGAGTTAATTCAATTCAAATGAACTTTATTCGGTTTCACAAAAGTAAACCATAAAAGTTACAAAAAAGTCCAAAATACAGTAAAACATGATTACAATGGAGTAGTTTACGAGTTAAAATATATAGAAAAACATTTTTTGAAAGATAACCCAAAACTTCCCCTCCTAATCTAGTCAAAAACAATAAATAGATCTAAAAACCAACCTGGTCACAACCCCCTGAGTTTAGTGTTCACCTGATATGGGTTGGCTTATCCACCTTGGCCTGAAAAATCCTTAAAAAGATCCTCCATTTTACTTAAGAATCTAGACAGGCCCTAGTTCTTACAGTGGATTTTAAATAGCCAACAATAAAATATATACAGTACTCCTTGAGCAATTGTAAATCCAAGAAAGCAGGGCAAGCGTGGGTAAAATTCAACTTCTTTAGGATAGGAACTAAAAAATGTCTGCGAGGAATCACAAAAAAGGTACAGAAGAGCACCAAGTGTAGCAAGTCCTGAGGAGATTTACCATTGCAGCCTCAGGGTGCCAACAGTTGTCCTCTACTGCACCTTCTTAGCCTGGCAAGCAAGAGGTGGAAAAGATTCATATGAAACCTAGTCAGTAAAAACTGCTCATAAGTAGATAAAGACCCCATGAGGTATGGTTCAGTAGATGGGGTTGTTTTGAGCGTTAAATAAAATCGAACACTAGGTTTCTGTAATTCCCGCTCATCTCTTTCCAATTTTCTTAAGGTAAGAAAGGAAACCCTGATTGCATCCACATCCTTCTTTACAATAGTTTCGGGATTAGAGTATAAATCACCACATCCTAACCCTTCAAGACAATTTTTAATATATTTGAGCCAGGGAATTCGGGACCCACTATCAACCGCCATACACTCTTAAAATCTCATGGTTAAGAGTTACTGCCTCATTCAGCCAACATTTCAGCCAAAACACAAGAGGGTTTAATGCCAGGATGTCACTTAGATAGGGGACCCCTAGTTCTTCACGGGCCACCAGATTAGATAAACCACGCGAACACACAACTGGCGCTCCAAAAGAGAATTCTCGGCCACCTAGAGAGAATCCACTAAGATACGTCCCCAGATTTTGCTACCCTAACTGGCTGTAGCCACACTTTTCGCTTGGTAAATTTTTTAAATGGCTGCAATTGGTCTCTTCCCTAGTTTGGAAGCAAAATTAAATATGGCCGCATTCGCCCGGGCCAAGTCCCCCTTTTTCCTACTTACTTGAGGCCCCCATTTTAACCTGTCATCCATAAGGACCCCAAGGTAGGAAAATACGTTAGTGCGAGGGACTATAGCGGGTCCAACCCTAAATTGAAAACTTTATTTTCGGCGAGACTCCATCTGCATAACATAAGATTTCGAATTATTCACAGATATGTGCCTGTCCAACATAAAGTTAGAAAAAGCGTCTAGCAGTCCGCGATAAAAGGACTGTGTCATCCGTATATAGGAGGACGGGAAGACCTTGACGCCCTACATACGGATAATCTACCCCCGTGGCTCTTAACACTATCAAGATCATCGATGTAGAGATTAAATAGGAACGGGGCCAGGATACATCCTTGCCGTACTCCCCTCCTGATACTAAATTCCTGTGAAACCCGGAGATCCTGGGAGAATCTAACATTGGCCTTAGCCTTCCTATGTAGATCCTCTAAAAAGTTAACAATGGTGATCTCTACCCCCATAGCCCTCATGGACTGCCACAGTTTATCCCTGTTCACGCAATCAAATGCGGAGGACAGATCCATTAAGGCTAAGTAGACAGTGCCTTGGCGCGCCACAGTATATTTGCATAACCCCTTCGCTGCGGGGGTAATTCCCCCGCTGTGCTGGGGGACGGGGGCGCGCACAGCGCCCCCATGCTCATGATGAACTTAGCTCATCATGAGGCACGGCGCTCCGGTGCTCATGACGAGCTGAGCTCGTCACAGCTGCACCCGTTCCCGTGGAACGCTCAGCACAGCAGGGGAATTATCCCCACGTGTGAGCGTTCCACGGCTCATGAAGAGCTGAGCTCGTCATGAGCACCGGAGCACCGTGCCTCATGACGAGCTCAGCTCGTCATGAGCATGGAAGGTGTTAAAACCATCATTAAATTGAGTGATTGGGCCACAGTTAACCGCCCAGGTCCACAGATCCAAACTGGACATCTGACAAGATCTTATGATCTGCAGCCCAGATGGAGAGTCTTCCTAAAAGTACACGATCCACAACCTTAACCACCGAATCAAGGAGAGAGATCGGCATGTAGCAATATGTGCTATTCAGATCACCCTTCTTGAAGACGAGGACTATAGTGGAAGTTGCCCAAGAATCTGGGCAACCACTCCGGGCTGCTGCGTTGAACACAGCCACAAGAACCAGAGCCCAGAAGAGCGGGTCAGACTTAAAAAGGTCGGGAGAATAACATCTGGTCCTGGAGCTTTATTGGCGGTTAACCCTACAATACCAGCCTCGACCTCACCCTGTTCAAAAACCATTACAGATTCGTCCCTATCATTGCCTGCCAGGCAGGTTTGCTTCGCTGGGCTTTCAAACATTGTTTTAAAATGGAGCACCCATTCCTCCTCCGTGATGTGCGAATCTAAAGCTCCCCCTATGTGACGCTCAAAGAGTGGTCTATTAACGCTGTGCCAAAACCTGGAGCTATTCTTAAGACTACCTGACTCAACTAACTCCCTCCCTCCAGGCCTCCACCTTCAAATCTCCCTTCAGTTTGGCTAATATTATTTTGTACTCTTTGCGGCTCTCACGGACCAGTAATTGATTTATCGGCCTAGCTATCAAGGCTTCCTTCAGCTTTCTCGATGCCTGAGAGCAAGAAGAGTTAAACCATCTGGGTGTTAAGGTGGTAATCCTACGAGTAATCCTACGAGCCGGTGCACTTAGGAGTTCTCCAATTTTGGTGGAGATGAGATTATAAGCACTGATGACCTCCCCCGGGGAGATACCCTGTCAGGTGCACAGTGAAAGCTCGGTAGCACAAGCCTGTTGAGTGGAGTCACAAAGTCAGAGTAGGGATGGGAAGACCAATGCAGGACGAAAGGAAAACGCATGTACTGTCCTCTCTCCCTTTCGGGGTCTATGCATGAGGTAGCAGACATTCAGTGTAGCACTCTCAACATAATAAAGATGAAGAACAATGCTCACATGACAAATTCCGGCTTGGTGAAATGCAAGGGTGAAGTTGCTGGATTTTTTTTGCGGGGGGTGTTAATGTGATTAATTCTGGCAAAAGAAGGAGACCATCAACTGTACCGTCCTCAACGGAAAAAAATTAAAAATAGTTTATTTTGTATGCCTCTTTACCCTTAATCGATTTTATTTATGGCAGTTCAACATAACTCAATCTCTTTTGTAGTCCCCTCACTTGGCACTGGTCCTTGGAGGACACCAAACTGTGCCATAAAGTTAGTAATTCACAAATATTTAATAAGGCCTTCTATAATCGTGCTTACAAAATTCAGAAAGTTGAGTACATGAGTTGGACTGATGACCATTTTCATGCGCCTTGTTGTAATTATAATTGCACTGTGCACCATGTAGTCTTATTTGCGTGTCATAATACTAATTTCAGCAGCAAAAAATATCGAACAGTTAACAAAGTCTTCCTTCCTAGCCTGCCACCAACTAAAGTGTCATACTTTAATTCCTCTATTAAAACACTGAGGTTCAAAATTCAAATCTACCCCACTCTCGCCCATACTTCATGTTAAAGGGGGCCTTAAGAAGATTATTCCTTTCCTGCATCCTAAGATCTTCTCAATGACACCCATTACACCTGGATACTTGACATCCAAGCCCCCATTCTTTGAAACGTTACCATATTTGAGTAAGCGTCTGTCTACAAAATACGGCTACTCCTCTATTTTTGGGGGGATAGGTGATAATCCATTACTCTTTCTTGCTCGAGACATTCACCATTTAAGGTTATTTTGGTAAAATCTCTTCTGGGTTTTGTGTACCTCTTAAGTGGCATACCAGCATGCCATCGCTTCGTTCTTCCGGTCACTTACACCCTACTGCTTCACTAGCGTCCTCACTGAACCCGAGTGCCACTGAAAATAATGTAGTTTTCAGCAAGGTCTTAAAACCGGACTCTTAACTTTTCCAGTTTCGTTACACTACTGCACACTTCTAGCACAAAAGACCGTGTGTTGTCACTGGTGCTAGACAAGCGAAGGTACCCCATCTACCCTATTACAGAGAAAAGATGTTGCTAACTGACAGTAATCAGATCAAAGTCTTACGCTCGGGTCTACAACACCCAGGTCTGCACTGCTAAGGTGTAAAGGGCAGTGTCCTGCTGCTCCCCTTTTAGCGACCTGACTCTACTTTAAAGCGTGCTGGGCTCCAGAGCGGCAGTGGTTTTATTCCCTGTGGGTCAATACGCTTCCTTCTATCCGATCTCATGCTCCACCGCAGATACTCGCTTCTCTACCCGACAACGCGTCCCCACGACAAGCCCCCTCTCCGTACCTCTGACTGTGTGCCCCTGGCACCTCTCCTCGCCGGTGGGTGTCGCTCCCTACCCCAGCGGTTTCGTTGTCTCCGTGGCCTGCGATGTAGGTGACGTGGAAGAGCTTCACTTTAGAAGCCACATCAGGACTACGGAATCCGGGAGAAGGCAAACTTCCTCTCAATCTCCTAACGCTACGTACAACTTAACTTCCGGGTTAACGCGGGTATGAGCGTCTCAGGCACAGGGCACGTCTGGTGTATCGCCTCGACCAAGTGTGTGTTATGTGCTCGCCTCCGGAGTTTATGTAACAATACTGTACTTGGAAGTTGGACGTAAGTAAAAGCCTTTACATAGCTATTTACTACTCTGACAAGGCGTTGAAGCTCTTCATGCGAGGCAGCACGTAGCTCGTTTAGTCTAGCGATCGAAGGTAGTACGGAGAACTGTAATCGTGAGTAGTGACGGTGTGCAGGGTCGGATTGGGATCATGATTATTTATTTATATTTATTTATATAGCAGTGACATTCCCCAGTGGGGCTAGAGCGCTTTACTTTACAAGAGAAATATTTCGTTACAACTGGTTCAAATTGAACAAATACTATCAATAAGTAAACAAGCATTGCAATAGGTCTCGCCCTCGTTTAAGTTAAAGCAATTCTGTTTGTAAGTAGGTGGTTTCTTAGCTTTGCTTTTATCACTGTTTTCAAACTTTCATGTACATAACATGCATATGTATGCATATATGTATTTATATAGATATGCAGATATGTATATATATATATATATACACACATACATATATAAATACATATGCATATATATATTCACTGAAAAAACCATAGGTTATAGACCATATATAGTTAGGAATTAGCATTTAGAAAACCTTATTTTACTCACACAAAACCATTGAAATTCCATATATAGTTAGTTGCACTAACTATATATCGCGCACCCGCAATCCACTGCTGATGATGTCACATATTACATCATTCATGACATGGTCAGTGACATCACTGATGACATCACTGATGACATCTCAAATGACATCACTGATGACATCATCTAGTGTCTGTGTGTTTTTGTAAAGTTTAAATACGTTTTACATATTGAAGAATGACTGGATGTATGGAAGACTGAGTGTGTGTGTGGCTGGCTGGGAGGTGTGTGACTCTGTGCATATCAATGTGTACTTGTATCAGTGATTGTATAAGAGAGTAAGTATGTGTTAGTATATGTGTGAAAAGTATGGTGTTCTGTGTTTAACTATAGATGAGGAAATCGAAGTGTGATTGATTCTTCACAGGACTGACTAGGTGTATGAGTGCATATGATAGTGTTGTAATAATGAGTGACTGTATGTATGAGTGATTGTATGGGTGAATGAGTGAATGTGTGTGTAGACGTAGGAATCAGTGAGTGCGCATGTAGTAACTGGTATTGGTGTGTCATGATGTCATCAGTGATGTCATTTGAGATGTCATCAGTGATGTCATTTCAGATGTCATTAGTGATGTGATCAGTGATGTCACTGAAGTATGGTGTTCTGTGTTTAACTGTATAGATGAGGAAATGGAAGTGTGATTGATTCTTTACAGGACTGACTTGGTGTTTGAGTAACTCCATGGATGAGTGGCAGTGTGACTGTCTGCATAGGTGTATGAGTGCATATGATAGTGTTGTAATAATGAGTGACTGTATGTATGAGTGATTGTATGGGTGAATGAGTGAATGTGTGTGTAGACGTAGGACTCAGTGAGTGCGTATGTAGTAACTGGTATTGGTGTGTCATGATGTCATCAGTGATGTCATTTGAGATGTCATCAGTGATGTCATCAGTGATGTCATTTGAGATGTCATCAGTGATGTCATCAGTGATGTCACTGACCATGTCATGAATGATGTAATATGTGACATCATCAGCAGTGGATTGCGGGTGCGCGATATATAGTTAGTGCAACTAACTATATATGGAATTTCAATGGTTTTGTGTGAGTAAAATAAGGTTTTCTAAATGCTAATTCCTAACTATATATGGTCTATAACCTATGGTTTTTTCAGTGAATTTTCAAGGTTTTGTAAATGCTAATTCCTAACTATATATGGTCTATAACCTATGGTTTTTTCAGTGAATTTCATTGGTTTTTTAACAGCTAATATCTGTAGCTGTAAAATGTATTCTTCTTTAAATCCAAAAATATATTTTATATGTTTATTAATAAAAAAAAATTTTAATATTTTTTTTTCTTCGTTCCTGCTTCGCGAATCGGGAAGCTTCCCGTTAGCTGACCTTGATGCCGCGAAATAGACCGCGAGCCGGTAAACGTTCCTTTACCGCAACTGCCGCGTTAGAAAACAACATCGTGACGCCTCCCGTCCGCATGACGTTTCGCGTTGTCGCGTGATACGTCATATGACGTGCTACGTTAGCGAACTGGTACGCTTACCGAGGCGCAAAGCGCAGGTTTCTGGAAGCAAACCGGGAGGCCCTGCAAAGCGCGTAACGTAAACACAGCAGGTCATGTGACTTGGTAATAACACTTTTCATTGGTTCATTTCACTTTTGGTTTCCTAATGATGTAAGACTAGGTCATATAATCTAAAATGAACAATTTTCATTGGTTGAGAACTATTGTTTTTCCCAAATGATGAAAATCCCTCCTTCTTTCCTCACTCTGACTTTCATCATTGTGAGAGAAAGACCCTTTGTTACCAGTGAGCAATGGCTTCTTTAGTAGCTTCAGCTGGTGCTTCCCCACCACCTCCACCACATCCAAGGAAGAGTGGACCGATGTGTGAATGTGTTCACTGTATGCAACAACTTTGACACTTACAGAAGCCTCACCTTCTCCATGCCTCCTACACAGTTCTACATGTACATCATAAATGCAAACAGAACAGAATTAATTATACATGTTAAATGGTTTATTTTTGCTGTTCTCAGAATGTATCAAATTTCACTAAAAACAGTGACTTGAAGGTATTCATCATATAACAGCGGGGAAAAAAAACACAATCAAAATGATTGTGTTTAAAAAACCCATACAACATAACAAATCAGAATTCAGAACTCCTTAAAGTTAACTTACTTTCCATGGCGGCCAAGGATGTCCTATGAACAGCTTACTCTCTGTTGTGCTGTTATTACTTTCAACCCGCCACTTTCTGAAAGAAAACCTCCATCGTTTTCAAAAACATGTTACATACAATAAATGACTTCTTGCTCTCTACCACAAGTTTCCACAAGGCCAAATCTTGTCAGACCCATTTATAACTCTTGGATTTCTTGTAAGCCAATCCCGTCTTTTCGCATTTCCGCAACTTTCAGAATTAAAATGTTGAAGATCATTTACACAATCCTGGACTAGTAATATCTTCCCCTTCTTGCTCAATCATGTTCTACATTTCCTATCACACTGATACTGCTTACTATGAAGCAGACTTACACTACCTTTATGACTAGTACAATTATTTAATTCTCTACATCACTTTTAATCACAAAGCAATGTAAAACAGTAGACAGCATTGCAGACTTACATTCCCTCTACTCCATGTTTTGATTGGCTGCTTCAATTAGCTTATAAAAAGAAATAGTTTTTCTGAACTCATTCAAAGTGCACGTATTTCTCCATGACGTCCAGTGTTATGGTAAGAAGTTATGTCTCTGTACTACACTTATCCTCAAGGCCAAATAGTGTAGGAGCCATGAGAACTTCTTGAAATTCCTCAGAGCACATCCCGAGATTCTTTCCCTAAAATTTTGGTTTTAAAAACACCAGGTAAGAGTTTTTAAGGTCATATGGCAATTTTTTTTTGAAAATTAAAACAGAATCATTGCAGAATGACCAGCCATTTCTACACTTTAAATAAGCTGTATAATGTCCTGATGTTATTGAAGGACCATCATGATATATAATTGCTACAGTTACAAAAGTCCTTCCTGATATTGACAACTGTGAAGCCACAAAATTTTTAATTAAAGTTGTCAATTTTGTTCCATCAGGCCTACATCGTTGGAACATTAAAATGACATACTGGCCATATGTTCGTATAAATAATGTGGACATCATTTCAGATTTACATTGGCTACACTCCATGTTGTGATCAGCTGCTTTTACTAGCTTATTAAAAGAGACTGATTTACTGTCTGGCAAAGTTAAATATATAAATCTTTCTGAGTCTACACTAGTAGTACTTGATACCCTACAGTTCTCGCAGTCATGCTGCCATTGATAAGAAAGCCCAAACAGGTGATCTACATCTACACCTTCATCATGCAATACATCAAGCATATACATTAAAAACTCCTGACAATCTTGCTGACTATTTTGAGAGAATTGTGTTTGGCCTGAACATCTGTCTAACAGATTTCGAATTTCAGACACACTTTCTATGTTTGTTCTATCAGTGCTACATTTCTCTAACACAGAATTTAACAAACTGCAAAATCTTTGATCAGAATTGACCACAATCTCTTCTTTTACATTTTCTAGAGAAAACAAAACATTAACCACTACATTAGCATAGCAGTTGACACCAGAACTGTTTTCAAATTGAAAACCAACAACATCTTCAACAGAATCCTTTTTGTTTCTGCTTATAATTTCAGGTTCATCGACTTTTCGTCTTTTTGCTACAACCTCCCCAGTATTGGTCACATTTCTTCGTTTCCGGCCTACCACACGTTTCTCAAACAAAGGATACTGAGGCAAATGTGGCGCATACTCTCTTCTCAACCTATTGTATTCCTTAACACAATCTAGATCCGCACAAATGTTTGTGAAATCACACTCAATCAAGTACAATCCCGATAAAGTCCTAACTCGTGACAATGCCACATATGCCATACCCTCCTTGAACACAGAACTGCCAATATTCACCAATGCACAGTCTACACTTAAACCTTGCGATTTATGGATTGTCACCGCATATGCCAAGCAAACAGGAAACTGCTTACGACGAACATATAAGTCTTTTACAAGCAAAAATCTAGCAGAACAACGAGCAATTAGCTGTACTTCCTCAATGCCATCAAATTTAATTTTAAAAAATTCAATTCCATCTCTATTTCTGTATTTCACAAAATCAACAACATTACCCATTGATCCATTTACCAGACCTCTTTCAACATGTAAATTCCTTCTTAAAATTATACGGCAGTTCAAGCACACATTCAGAGTCTTTTCAAAACCCGCAGTTTTAGATATACTCTTCTCTAATGAATCCAATTTTGTTTTCAGATTCTCAGACAAAATAATTGTTGATCCCATATGCTCTACTCTGTCAATAGCTTCCAGTTTCACAATCTCTTGCTTTTCTAAATGCAACATTTTGTTGTTGAATTTGGCACATTCTGCAAGAGTTGGCATCAAACATATTCCAGATTTTTTCTCAGTAACTTTCTGAAAAATATTCTCAGGCACAACATCTTCGTCTGGATATAAATTTGTCAGTAATCGTGCATGTAAAGCTTCTTTCCCATGCTCGGTCACTTTTCCAATTCTAACATCTTGTAGAATAGTCTTGTAAACTTCATCCTTTGCCTGACGCATATTTTCATGCAGTTCAGCATAATTGAAGTTTAACCATATATTGACGTTGCCAATGCTCCCTAAGCACTTCCTGGTATCTTCATGCGTGAGCATTTTGAACACAGGTTGCCCTTTCACTGGTGTCAGCTGCAGAAGATCTCCGAAAACAATGATGTGTTTGCCACCAAATAACACATCATACTCTGTTTTGAGAACTTCTTGCATTCTCAAATGCACAAAGGCAAGCATGACATTGGAAACCATGCTTACTTCGTCAATGATAAGAAGTTTCATTTTCCTCAAGACTCTTGAAACTTCAAAACAAGCATCTCCAGATAGCTTGTGATATTCTAATTTGTTGTCATGCTCCACTGGCAGCATCAGTAAACGATGTAAAGTAATCCCTTTAATGTTATGTGCTGCCAGTCCAGTTGGAGCGGTGACAACACAAGACAGCGATGACTCTGTCCTTTCCTGCAAATAACATGAAATTGCTTTAATAAGGAAACTTTTTCCAGTTCCCGCTTCTCCACTCACGTACAGTCGGACAGGCTTCAACGACGTACATGAGCACTCTTTCTTGTCATGACTTAATCCATGATCAATTTGCATGGTAAGTTCGTCATATATTTTCCTCTGCTCAACGTTGAGTTGTCTTTCCAACTCTTCTAAGTTAACCGCATCCTCCTGAGCATGTGCCATGGCTCTTTCCACTTCATTCATAGCAGTGGCAGCTTCATTTTCGATAAGAGGTCCTCCTAGTGGATCCTGACTCAATGAAGCAGAACTCTGACTGTCCTGAGAACTGTCTCTGGCAATCTCGGCTGCAATCGTTGCTTCCTGCTCAATTTCCACATTCAACATTTCTACATATTTGGGAAAAGCAGGACATTCTATGGTCTCCTTGGCAGCATTGAATGAGTCTTCGTAACAAAGGAAATCTCCAAGCAGTTCCTCTTCTGCACGCCAAGGCTTAAAAAGTTGCAAAAGTGCTAAATAGAAAAACTCCTTTTTTTCAGGAGATTCGCCACTCAATTTTCGATGGTTTATCAAGTGGCATTTTCTTTGCTTGACCAGACATCCCT
This sequence comes from Lissotriton helveticus, assembly GCF_964261635.1. Classification (NCBI taxonomy): domain Eukaryota; kingdom Metazoa; phylum Chordata; class Amphibia; order Caudata; family Salamandridae; genus Lissotriton; species Lissotriton helveticus. The sequence goes on from NC_136061.1 coordinate 782,944,078, forward strand.
TACTTCCTATTACAGCATACACTCCTTTCTCAGTATCTTCTTTGATGTTCCTCTTGAATATGTAATTTTGCAGAACCTCATACAGACAAACATTCTCGAGGTGACTGCTTCGATTTGGATAATATGTATCCAACATGTTGCTCTTCAAAATGTCGGTACTGTTTGGCTCCTTTTCCGCCAAATACTCAATTTCCCGCACAGGTTTCAGAACTCGATTACGCGTTGCAGCAAGACCAACACTCGCCCAAACGATACTCCTGGACTTGGCATAGAGACTTGCTGAAGACAACCGGTCAGAACATTCGTAAGCTCCGATTTCTCGATGCGACAACATCTTCAGACTGAAACTGTACAACTTCTTGCTGAGGCTCTTTTCATGGGAAATGTCCTCCCACATATCCTTCAATTCTGTCTTCTCTTTTTTGGTGATGTAAGATGTCACATACCGAGCCACAGCCATACAGTTATCAGCCACAAACTGTATATCCATGTTAGCATTCCACATGGACAAAATCACCGGGTTGTAGTCGTTGATGTACTTAGACTCTTCGTTCCTCTTCAAATTGTATGTGTTTTTAGGTGATTTCTTCATCACATTATGTCGCAGCGAAGACATCAAACTGTTCACTCTTCCTTTAGAAATCACCGGTCGTGGAAAGCCGAAACGACATTTGGTGTAGAACTTGTCTTTGTTCCGGAATTTACGACGACAGTACTTTCCACATCGATGGCTTTGGAAACGTAGAACTTTTTCTCTTAGGCTTTTTTTCTCCTTTGCGTTTGGAACAGCACACGTAGAATACTGTTCTATGAAACTCATCACTGAGTCTTCTACATCCGTTCCAAATTTAGGTGCATCCTTGATCCACAGCAACATATGTATATGAGGAGCACCTCTTGCTTGGTACTCCTTCCTCCAGAAGAAATCCAACACCTCTCCAAGAGGTGGATTCTTCTTATTCATGATGAAAGACATCATACCTTCAAATCTATGATTGAAGTACCTACATACATTGACTGGATCCAAAGAGCACAGTTCTCCGGGTGTCTTGAATTCGATGTTTTCTACGTTAGCATTTGCCTCTCGTAGAAATTCAAGTAAGTCTTCCCAGCCATACTCAGCACAGCTCAAAGTGAGGAACCATGTGGGAGTTCCTAAGTTCCTCAGCATACATTTTAAATCACCATGACGACAGTACCAGTACTCATTAGTACCACGCTGACACGCCATGAGATTAATCAGGTGAGAATCCAAAATACTGTCTTGGACATTGACTTTATCCATAAAGTCACTTGCCGAGATGTTTTGCATGTGTATACCACTTTTCAAGATGTGGTTCACTGCATATGACAGTCCAGACAGATCGCTTTCAAACAGGAGATGAAACAAATAAGGAATGCATTGTCGAAACCTAGGATCTCCTGCATACAATCGCAAAGTCCGGTATTCAGAAGCAGGAATTTGATGAGGTCGCTCATCATATCTTCCTCCCTGACCTGTTGGAAAAAGCTGTGGGAAACACCGAGCTTCCAAACTTTCCTCCCAAACACTAATGGGACTCCCTTTCGCTTGTTTCATTTGAAACAACTCAATAGCATTCCCCATGACTTCCTTGGAATGCAAAGGATGAACACTATAATGTTCATATATTTCTTCACTAGTACAGGGTTCTACTTTCTCAATTTGACCAGCACACAAATCGCTATCCTCTTCCTCACTTACTTCCTCTTCTGCAACATATACATTTTTATAGTATTTATTATAATTTTTCAAATACAATGTTGCACTTTTGACTTTCCTAACATCTACTAAATCTTGCCATATTTTCTTATTCTTTGTCGGAACCCCATTAACTAAGATAACAAGAGGTTCCTCTTCCACTTTTTCTACTCCAATTGTGTTAATGTTTTTCTTCAAATCTAGAGGCAAATAAACAACTCTTCCCTTTAATCCTCTCTGTAAATCTGATGGAGGCAATTTCCCTGTCTTTGGCTCCATTCTTACAATAGCCTGAAAGGGATGGATACTTTGAATCAAAATAGATTCATAAGTATTTAAATCCTTCAATTCAGAAGGAATCTCAACCAATTCCAGATTATTATGAACTGCTCTAGCAGGCATCTGGTTTTGATTTAATTTGTTACAACAATAAGTACACACACGTTGATCCAATCCCAAATCAAAACAATTTTCTACCATCAAGTATGTTGTAAAATCCTTCCATTCACTATTATTTTCCCTTTCACTTTTTCCATATAAATCCACTAACTTAGTCTGATTCTTATAATAAGTGCGTCGACAACACACACAAGTGAAATTTGGCCTCTCACTTGATTTCACCTCAAACGTCGCAATTTCCCTCTGAAAATTATCTGTACTGGAAACCTGTACACTATCTTCCACATTACTCTCTTCTTCTTGGTCAATTTCAACATTCTCCTCTTTACTTCCAAAGTAACAAAACTCAATTTCTTCACATATATTCTTCACATCTATTTCAGAACCATGCAAAAGAGCAGCGCATAATTGTTTAAGCATAATTGCTGGACTCTTAGCATAATACAACATTCTAACTAATTTCCTCACTTTATTATGATGCACTGCTATGCACTGCTAGCATCCTGAAATGATGAAAAACACTCTGGCATACTCTCCTGGAAAGACAAGCCAGTGAATGACCATGCAAACCTATCACTTCTCTCACTCTGCAAGGATCTAATTCTTGCAACAACTTCATTTTCTGCTTCAAACTTTTCTTATTAAATGACCGTATAAAATCACAAAGCAAATTGATGGAATCCTGTCGTACACTGCAAATACTACTACACTTCCAGGTGTACACAGGACCCTTAGGACGTCTCCCTAAAACCTCATTACCTAACACCTCTTCTATCTCTGTTCTCACAACTTTTTCTTTTTCAACTGGACAACCATCTTTCACTGACCACTGGTGTCAACTGCATGCACCAAATCATTATCCTGGAAATAACTCTCCTCATTAAAAAATGCCTCAGAGCTTGAACTATGCATCCATTCTCCAGAAAAAACTTCACAAAAATTACTACGATTAACTATTCCCTTCCATCTACTATTTCTTTTGAAATCATAAATTACCTTGTTTAGCTTCCTAATTCTATTGATTGTCAAAATAAATAACTTACGTTTAATTTCAAATGCCTGATCAATAACTTTCTCAACTATTTTTTTTCTCTTATAAAAAACCACTTTCTGTTGACCTTTCTTAATATTTTTTAACAAATTCCCAATTATCCTGTTGCGGAACATTCGTTTACGAATGTCCCTAAACTGTTGTTTCCTTCTACTTTCATGCATAGAGTTATCTCTTACTCTAGCATTAACATTTCTCATTGGCCTTTCCTTACCATTTGAATTGTTTCTCCTTTTCTGGACTGAAACATTTTCTGTAGTAATATTTTTTTTACTAGACATATTTCTTATGACTGTTTTTGGACTCTTACCCGGTGCTTTCTTGGTGACTTGACAAATCTTTTTGTTAGAGGACTGCTGCATTATTCCATGGTCCTGCTGTCTTTGACGTTTTGCAGCCTTTCTCACTCTTTCTTTGCTAGGCATCCTAAAATCTTGAAATAATCTGCAGTTGAATCTGTGGTAAAATATAATAAAAAATGTTATTAACCACTATTACCCAACAGTAAATTAATAACAGTCATCAAAAACTTAACACACTACTTAAGTATATAATATACTGAAGCCTATCTCCAATTTTTCACTGAACAGGACTCATCTCTTCTTAACCTTGGATAAACCTCACCTACTCTGTGTCCCCTGCACATAATTAAATGTAAAGGGGCAGATTTATATTAACTAGCACATCCCCAGGGATGCACCAGTTAACGTGCACCGCTGCTCTGCCACCCACGGTGTGCCGCATTTACAATCAGATAGGACAAAGCTACATCAAAACCCTGCGCCTGCTTGACGCAGGCATAGATCTTGACGCAGGTAGGCTGAAAGCTAAAGCAACAACTAAGTGTCGTGTGCAGAAGTTACAAAAAAGGAAAAATGGCGTTTAAACCAGTAATGAGACCATGCTAACGTAACACAGAGTAAAAATATCCAGGATCTACATCAGTTTGGGGTTCACGAACCTGGCAGGTACAAGGCACTGAGGCTTTCCACCGTGCATGTCTCATCCCAAATCATATGTTGTTTGTGAATGAAACAATTTCCCAGACCAAATGCTTTGGATTGGCTACTTCTAAAAAATTAAACACCCCTACTATCCCGGAGTTAGAGGAATATGATGGTTGGAGTAATTTTACTCGTTGTCCATTAAAGATTTACAGGCCCTACTCCGTAATTCTTCCTTTAACATTTCCAGTATAAATCCAAAAGGTTGACTGCTTTGGCAACGTGCCTTATCCACGGTTTAATAACGCTGCCTTTTGCTTTATATAAGTTTTCAAATTGTATGAAATATATACCAATAGGTCGTTATTAACCTTTAGGTAGTGGTTTTCTTCATGAGGTCTGGTCGCTTCCATACACATACAGATTTTCAAAGATGATCAAGAACTTTATCTGAATGGAGAGGAATGCACTGAGACGCCAGATCATTCACTAATGTGTAGGCACATACAGTTACACGGTTCATGCAACAAACACCGACCAAATATGGCTTGCGTGTTGCAAGGCACACCAGTTCCTGCTATCATCCCCACGTTCAAGTTCTTGGAAAATGGTAGTTATTTGATGCTCAATAATGAAGATTGTTCTGGGTTAATTAAAAGTATTCATTTTATCGTAACAGTAAATGAACGGGTTATTCGCTGCAGAAATGTTCTATTTCCTCCCACACATGAACATAGGGAGTTTTCAATCTGGCCACAAATACCAACCTTGGGAGCACATTTCAACGGCATGACAAGAATAAGAGCTCTTTTGTCTCAGAGAGAGGTGGCCTTGACTTCGGCCCGTGAAACTTTCGTGCTTCACATAGCGAACACCCGTACAGAGGTGCAGACCCTTTTAAATACAGATTCGCCTTTCCATTTCAGCAAGATGGTTCGGACTATCTCTAACGCGTCCTCCACAAAGGGCCTGGCGCACTTTTTTAAAGTTGTTACCAGTGGTCTCGTGACTTCATTTGAGAAAATCTTTGGAGTCATCCCTGCTTTCTTTCATTCTATTTTTTCCACTCTGCTTCGTGGATTCCCATTTTTACTTGCATTACCAGCGGACGCTCTTGTGCTTTTTTACATTTTTAAATATGGATGTCCCTCCTGTGCAAGCTCCCGCCCTGCAGCTGCTGACACTGTTCCGCAATCGCATGCTAGAATATTATGGCACAATGCCGTTGGCGATATTAAGCACGGCATATGGATTATCTTTTCGATTCTCCTACTTCACCTGTGTCCAGCCTGTATTTCACTGCCTGACCTGTGATTTCGATTGGGCCATTGATTTGTGTCTCTGCGGACCGGTTTCTCCTGACGTCGACTTTAATCAGCTGATGACTCCTATCATTACTCACGAGTTGGTTTGTCCTGGCGAAAGGATTATGGCTGTGGCATTGATGCATGGACTAATTGGTCCCTGGAATTTACTGGCGGCAACACAGTCTTTCTTGGAACAGAGCTTTCTTGAAAACCCACCGAGCTGTCCTCTGATGTTGATAGAGGATCCGGTGCTGGGAGAGCACGTATGTTCTTTTCCGCTTTTAAATTGGATGGCTGAACTCTTTTCGGATGAAGACGGTGACTTCCTATTGGAGGCTGTTGCAGCTTATTTTGCATACACAGTTATGTCATAGACCTTTTTCATGTTTGATATGCTGAGTACTAGCATTTCATTGACAATTCATTGACTTATTTGTCAAGTTTTTATTATTTAGCTTCCCTATTGGCTTAAGACTCGATAAAGTACTTGGCTGTTTTATTTTTCTTTAGCATTAAATTTTCCTAGTTTTTAATGTTTTACCTTGCGGACCGTCCACATATAAACTTGCAATCTGCTCTCATGAGATGGCACTTCTATTATCTTATTCAGTTCGTTTCCGGATCATGGGGAGGTGTCATCTAGGTCCTGGATATCTTTACACCGTGTTAAGTTAGCATGGACTCATTACCGGTTTAAACGCCATTTTTTCCTTTTTTGCAACTTCTGCACACGACACTTAGTTGTTGCTTTAGCTTTCAACCTAATAGTTCATCGTGATTTACATGAGAATAATATGTTATTGCTCTACTATCTGCTTTACTTCTTAAACTATATCTGTACAGCGAGTGCTGAAGTTTCAAGAACAACACGATACAGAATTGTTATGAGGTCTGATCTCCACGACTTCATACTAATAACATAAGTGCAGCTTCTCCCAATTCTGGGCATGAGGCGGGTTTTATATTGCTTTGCCGAACACACATACACAACACTTGATGCGGTTCACATGAAGAGAGAGCTGGTGTATGCTGATGTGATTCCTTCAAATCTAAGACACTAAAGTATCGGCACGCCCTAAACCAACACAAAGAGACCTTCTTAGCAAATAATATATTATGTGTATTAGGGAGGGTGAGATATAAGCAGCCGCGGGCCGTGGAGGGAGTTACGGTGGGGCAGGGAGGCGGGGAGGGGGAGGGGCAGGGTGGAGCCCTCTCCACCCTGCCCCTCCCCCTCCCCGCCTCCCTGCCCCACCGTAACTCCCTCCACGGCCTGCGGCTGCTTATAAGTGTTGCTAACTCTTATTCATTTACAGCATGTTAACATACTGTCACCATTCGCTTTTTATGTACTACTGACTATGCTGGTAATTTTGCTACTGATAATATGTGTACTTGTATAATCTAAGATACTACGCCTGAGAAGACGGCATTAGTAAATAAACATTTCAAATACACGTGTTCTTCTTAACTCCATGTTCTGGTTTCTAAGAAATATATAACGACCGACTGTTCATGAGTTCCACGTATCCTGAGGTACTATAAGTTCATATTCTGGATTGTCTAAACATTGAGAGTTTGTTATATCCAATGTGACACTGTACCTAGCTTGCTAAGGGGTTTTGATTACTAAGGTGAGTTTTGGGACACCCTAATTCGCCGAGGTTCCAATCCTCTGTCCACAGTTCTGTGTGAGAACAGAAACCCTGCGACAGGGGCACCCCTCAGCCTTGCTGGAGCTTCATCACACTTGCGATACAACTCCAGCAATGCGCCAACTTTACGGCACAAATACGTCACGCATCTGTGCTGTTTTTGCCCCATGATGCGCCGCATTGTAAATGCAGCACACCATAGGTGACGGAACAGCGGCACAGAATGACTAACACATCCCTGGTGATGCGCCAGTCATCATAAATCTATCCCTATGCTTCTTATCTTGTTAGAGATGAACCGCCATATGTATCATCAAAGTTTTTTCCATTTCCTAAATAGCGAACTTTAAGGAATAAATAGCGATTCTTTACCATTCCTAGTTTGCGATGACCTATTTGCTAATTACAAATTACCCATTCATTTCCATGCAGCAGGAGGCCCATAGGAATGAAGGTGCAATTTGCGATTAGCAATTACCTCATCGCAAATTACGAATTTTTCCGAGGGTGCAGGGGTGTCTCAAGAACACCCTGCTGCACCCCTGAAAAAGAAATTTGGGGTCATATGGCGCACATAAATTTTGAAAACATTCCTTTACCTCAAAAACGATTTTCAACTCATAATTTGAAAACACTGCACATGGGGAAATGACTTAAAATGTCCTTAAGACACATAAAAGCATTTTTTGATTGCCTTTGCAGCATGTTTCAGTCACCTTTAACATGCCTATGTAACGGAAACATTCAAAATCTAAATTTGCCATGCTCAGGTGGGAGCATATTTACAAGCAATTTGCTCCACAGACAAACTTCTTACATTGAAATGGGAAAAATAACATCAGAGACTCTCAATTACCTTATAAAGAAGCAGACACCATTATGTCCTTCTCATCAATATTAAAACCATTGCTTTTTCTCAAAAACGATTTACAAGTCATAATTTGAAAACATTCCACAGCTCCTATGCACATAAAAGCCCTGTCAGTACTAATACTTCACATTTTCTCCAATTACAATTTCTCAAAGAAACAAAATCTATTTGTGAAACACTTGAGACAAAGCAACATTTGAAAAACACAACTTTCTTCATAATTTTCTCCTTAAAACACACTATTTTCTATCTAAATTAAAGAAATCTTTTCTCACCTTAGCAAATACTTTGAGTTTCAAAACAGTCTCAGAAACACACCAATTTGTCTTCAGCAGAGCAAAAGGTATGCACTCCAGAGTCTGCAGCTATCAAAAGCACAGAAATGCTGTAATTCCTCACACATATCTCTCATGTCACCCTATCAAAACTCTTCCCTCACTTTTTTTCAAAGCAAAACCCTTCCCCCCTCTGCCCCCTCTCTGCTTTTTCTGCATAGCAACCACCTCTTGCAAGACCTCTCACACAACAATGTTGCAATTGAACTCTGAACTCTCAGTGCACCTGCATATCCAGAGCATTCTTTCATTTAATGATTTTTTCTTCGCCACTCAAAATACATCTTTCAACGAACTCATCCATGCACACTAACTTTCTGTTTTCAGCAATCAAAATCCACCAATCACTCTTACTGCTTCATTAACACAGAAACTCCTCAGTTTTTTTCATTTTACACTCTCATTTTTTCAACTGCCATTTCATTGCCACACTTCATCTGACTGCAGGAGAACCTTCTCTCGCCATGTTTTCTGTCTGGATTGTTGGACATAGTTATATCTATTGGGCTCAAAGGTACGCTGAAAACAGGAATTTACCTAACCTCAATTTACAAGATGTGGAAATTAAGTGGTTTGGCCACAGAGGATTAAAATGTCACCAATTGATACCATTGGTGAAAACCTTTATGCATTTGCCAAAACCTGACCTGTTAATTGTGCACTGTGGAGGTAATGATTTGGGCACTTTGACTGGGGTAGGTCTGGAAATGCTTTTAAAGGACACCTTTGAGCAATTGATGGCACTTTTTCCTCAGACTGCCTTGGTATATTCAAATATATGCCAAAGACAGAAATGGAGGTGGTCGAACCAATTTTGTCCACAAATTGAGAAATCGAGGAAGCATGTAAACAAATCTGTTTCAGCTTACATGAGAGACCATGGAATGGGCTCCCTGTACAACAATAACTTGCGTTACTACATGCAAGATATCTACAGAGGAGATGGAGTTCACTTCTCAGATGAGGGCAACAGAGTTTTCACTCTGAATTTAAGACTGTGCATTGGTACCTACTTATAAGTACCTAAATGTACCATAAACCCAAAAGCTCTTCTCAGAGCTACCCTACATCTGATCACTCACAATTATTATTTTACTCTAACTTTTTTCACTAATTTTCAAGAAAGTACGCTCCCCAGAACGCTTCCCGGTTCGCGAACCGGGCGCACTCCACGCAAAAAAACTAAAAAAACGGTATATTTTTTTTTTGCCCTGCGAGACCCTTTCAAAGCCTCCACATCAAACCTAGGGGGTCAGGGACGATCTACTATGCCCCCTTATGGTCATTTGCCCCTTCGCTTTGGCCTCCTCTTGTCTCTCGATCCTACCGAGAGACAAGATGGCGGCCGCTACGGACTGTTTGGAATGTTTACAGACGCCGAAAAACCAATCAGCTTCGCAAACCTCTGTAACGCGAAAAGTACGCGAAGCGGAGCGCTGTTACAGATATATATCTTTTTTTGAACGTTAATTTCTCAAAATCCACTGGAGCACATATATTGAGACCTAGCAAAGGCACATCGGGCTACCAGTCCCTACAATTTTGCCAAGTTTCGTGCAAATCCATTCAGCCGTTCGATTATTATTATTTTATTTTTTTTTGCCCCGCGGGGCCCTTTTAAAACCTCCACATCAAACCTAGGGGGTCAGCGACAATCTACTATGCCCCCTTATGGTCATTTGCCCCTTCGCTTTGGCCTCCTCTTGTCTCTCGATCCTACCGAGAGACAAGATGGCGGCCGCTACGGACTGTTTGGAATGTTGACAGATGCCGGAGAACCAATCAGCTTCGCTTCACAAAGCTCCGTTGCGCGAAAAGTACGCGTCCTGGAGCGCTGCCCGGTCCGCTGTTACAGATATATATCTTTTTTTAAACGTTAATTTCTCAAAATCCACTGGAGCACATATATTGAGACCTACAAAAGGCACATCGGGCTACCAGTCCCTACAATTTTGCCAAGTTTCGTGCAAATCCATTCAGCCGTTCGGGCTAAAAGTGAGGCCAACCGCCCTATGGAAATTAACATGGGAAAAACGCGTTTTGGGACCCCCCTTTTTTCTCGGCCCCCCTTGACGAACCCCCCCAAAATTTTCAGGGGCTGCTCAGAAACAAAATGTGCCATTTTCCTGAAAATTTCAGCCAATTCCGTCCACAAACGCCAAAGTTATTAGACATAGAATTTTCAAAAATCCCATAGAGAAAAAATCCTAACTATATATACCTACTGGCGACCGCCAGTAGGTAATATATATATATATGTGCACGGAGAGAGGTAGAGAGTGGTAGAGAATAGAGTAGAGAGTGAGTAGTAGAGAGTGTGTAGTAGAGAGTGTGTAGTAGAGAGTTAGTAGAGAGTAGTAGAGCGTGTGTAGCAGGGAGTGTGTAGTAGAGAGTTAGTAGAGAGTAGTAGAGCGTGTGTAGTAGGGAGCGTGTAGTAGGGAGTGTGTAGTGTAGAGTGAGTAGTAGAGAGTAGTGAGTGTGTAGTAGTGTGTAGTAGAGTTGTAGAGTGTGTAGTAGAGAGTGAGTAGTAGAGAGTGTGTAGTAGAGTAGTGTGTAGTAGAGAGTGTAGTAGAGTGTGTAGTAGTGAGTAGTAGAGAGTGTGTAGTAGAGTATAGTAGAGAGTGTGTAGTAGAGTAGTAGTGTAGTGGAGTGTATAGTAGAGTTTGTAGGAGATTAGTAGAGTGTGTAGTAGAGAGTGTGTAGTAGAGAGTAGTTTGGGTATGGTATTGAGTGTGTAGTACAGTGTGTAGGAGAGTGTGTAGAAGAGTGTGTAGTAGAGAGTAGGAGAGAGTGTGTAGTATAGAGTCAGTAGTGGAGAATAGTAGAGAGTAGTGAGTGTGTAGTAGTGAGTGTGCAGTAGAGAGTAGGAGAGTGTGTAGTAGAGAGTGTGTAGTATAGAGTGAGTAGTGGAGAATAGTAGAGAGTAGTGAGTGTGTAGTAGAGAGTGTGTAGTAGAGTGAGTAGTAGAGTGAGTAGTAGAGAGTGTGTAGTAGCGCGAGTAGTAGTGTAGTGGAGAGTGTGTAGTAGAGTGAGTAGTAGAGAGTAGTGAGTGTGTAGTAGTGTGTAGTAGTGAGTGTGTAGTAGAGAGTAGTAGAGTGAGTAGTAGAGAGTGTGTAGTAGTGAGTGTGTAGTAGAGTGTGTAGAAGAGTGTGTAGTAGAGAGTAGGAGCGAGTGTGTAGAATAGAGTGAGTAGTGGAGAATAGTAATGTATTGTATTGTAATTGCATTTATCGCTCGCTTGTTGACGCATGCTATTCAGGAAGCCTAAAAAGGATTAGTTGTGAATTAATATGGTGAAATATGAGGTAATTTCAGTGGTGGATATTAGTCTGTTACTTGGAGTGAGAAGGATAGTGGATGGATAAAAAGGGAAGAAAGATTTGCATTCATATAGCACTTGTTACACCTGATGGGTGTTGAAGCGCTTTTCTGACGAGTAGCACGCCACCCCGGAACCCATAAAGGATTAGTGTTGAAAATTAGTATAGTATAAATATGAAGTAATTTGAGTAGTAGATATGTTATTCAGTTATTTGGGCAGTATATTAGTATAGTTGAATATGGAATATGGAATTTGAGAAATGAACATGTTAGTCTGTTAATTTTGATTGAAAAGGATAGTGAATGGATAAAAGAGTGAAGGATTTTTTTTTAAGGTCTTAGCAGTATGAAGAGGCTTTTGGATGAGTAAAAAGAAGTTTTGGAGGGAAGGAGTCAGAGTGGAGAGTTTAGAAAGGTTTGTTTTAGGGGATCGGTGTAGTGAAAAGAGGTGTCAGATGATGCAAGGAGGGGTAGAGCAGGAGAGAGTCTAGAAAGGGTTATTTTGGCGATCATAGTAGTGGTATGAGGTTTGGGATAAATGAGAGAGTGGATGTAGAGGATATATTGATAGATGTATAGGATGAGAGATAGGGTAGTGCATTAGAAGGAGTAGTAGAAAGAAGTTTGAGATGAGACAGAAGGTTGGGCTAGAAGATATATAGAGCGAAGTATAGGCTGAGGAATAGGCTAGTGCATTGGACATGCTAAATTAGAAGAAAGTGATAAGTATATAGATCCATAAGTATATTGAAAGTATATAGATACATAAAGGAAGTACGTATATTTAGATTAAATATATTGATAGAGGCACAGAATGAGAAATAGGGTAGTGCATTGGATATGCTTTTTCAGGAGAAAAGTAACAGACACACAGATCCAAGTACATGGAAGGTACATAGATGCACAATGGAAGTATGTACATATAGACCACAGATGATTTTTATTTATTGATGAATATTATTATTTTTTATTTTTATTTTTTATTTTCTCTTAACAACATAATTATTACATGTTTTATAAAGTAATACACAAAGATAGGTACATATCTATAGTGAAAACAAATGCTTATATATAGAGGGATATGCTGTAAATTTCTTTTTCCTTATGGTGCTTGTTAGATCTGGGGGTCTCTAGTTGGCAATGGTTATCACCTTTGTCCAAATAGGAACCCTTACTTCTAAGTCAGGACAAGGGAATTACTCTCTTTAATAACCCCTGCTCACCCCCGTGGTAGCTTGGCACGAGCAGACAGGCTTATCTCAGAGGCAGTGTGTTAAGCATTTGTGAATATACACAGTAATACAGTGATAGCACTACAGATGGACACAACACAGGTTTTATAAAAATAGGTATTCTTTATATAGACTTAAACACAAGACCACAAACGACAAAAATCCACAATGCTATACTAAAGGTTACTTAAAAGATGATGAAAGTCTCTTAATTCAAGTTGATGGTAAATGCGACAAAGTGCTCAACAAAGTTCTGGGATGCGGCATGCAACATAAACAAAAAGGCTCGCAGAAGGGGAGATGCGTCGGTTCCGTGACCCGGGGGAACGGTTGCGTCCTTCCTCAAAGCTTGCGCAGAGTAGGGGACTCATAGTGAGCCTTACCGGTGCGGAGGTGATGCGTAGATTCTCGACCTGTTGCGGTGCGCAAGATGGCACCTTGATGCGATGTGATGACGATGCGATGATCCAGTTGCGATGTGAGAAGATGGCGCCCTTGATGCGGCGATGCGATGATGATGCGGTGACGCCCTGGCAGCCTTGCGATGACTCTGTACTTTGGCGCCGTGACAGGCCCTGCAATGCGCTTCTTCGGTGATGCGATGACAGCTCTCTCGATGCGTCGCGCTTCTCCGGCGATACGACAGCAGACAGCTTCGATGAACACACGCTTCCAGGGAGATGCGACGAACTCTCGCTTCTCCGGCGTTGCGATGATTTCAGCTGCGGCGGCAACACGCTTCTTCTCGATGCGTCGCGCTTCCAGCTCCCAGCGGCACTCAAGTGACTGGAGTCAGAATTCCCAGCAAGGAAATTCAAGAGGGAGCTGGAGGTGAAGTCTTTTGGCCCTGAGACTTCAGCAGGAGGCAAGCACAGTTCAAGCCCTTGGAGAATATTCTGTAGATGAAAGTCCTTACAAAGTTCCTTCTCCTTTCCCTTGGCAATGAAGCAACCACTGCAGGCCAACCCAGCAAACAGCACACTGGCAGAGGAGCAGTCCAAACTCTGCCTAGTTTAAACCAGTTCCTGCGCACTGTGTTTACAGGACTCTTCTCTTCCTTTCACTGTGCAGGGCAGGAAGATCAGACGCCCCACAGGAGGTGGAGCCAGCACAGGGGAGGGAAGATGCAGCTCTGGAGTACTCTGTTGACAGGATTCCCCTTCTCCTTTCACTGTGCAGGGCAGAGACATCAGACAAGCCACACGGGGTAGAGCCAGCATTGTGGAGGGAAGCCTAGCCCTATTCAGGTCCCAGGTGCACTCTCCCCTCCCATCTGGAGGTAAATCTCCCTATTCACCACTGGGCTGTCCCAGACTGTCTCCTGGAATTTCCCCAGCCCTGTCACACACAAACCCAGACGAGGAATACACAAGTCAGCAGAGGCAGGCTCAAATGGTTAGGCAAGCAAATACCTACTTTCTAAAAGTGGTATTTGCAAACACAGAATACTAAAATAAACTTTACTAAAAGATGTATTTTATTATTCTGAGTTCAGGCATACTAAACTCTAATTCCTACCATGTTCCCTGAGTCAGTTAGGATTGTAGGGATGTAACAATCTTCACTGCCCATTCTAATCTATGAGAACAGGTAGCCTTCAATAGTGAAAAACGAAAATGGCTGTAATTCACTACTAGAACATGCTACACACATCGGAGCATGTCTTACCTTATACGTACAATGCACCCTGCCCTTGGGCCTACCATAGGGGTGTCTAATATGAAGCAAAGGGAAGTTTATGGACCGGCAAGTGGGTGCACTTGGCCAAGTCGACATGGTAGTCACAGACTACACACAGGCCTTGCAATGGCAGGCCTGAGACACACTTTACGAGCTGCTTCTATGGGTGGCAAAACCAGTGCTGCAAGCCTACCAGCAGCATTTGCTCTACAAGCCCTGGGCACACATGGTGCACTGTACTAGGGCGCTGACAGTAGGTCAAATAAGCCAATCATGGAATAACCAATTAGTATATCAATTTAACATAGGGAGCACTTGCACTGTGGCACTGATTAGAAGTGGCACAGTGGCCAAAACATACAACCAGCAAAAATATGTCAAAACAGAGGAGGCAATCCGTCAAAAATGGAAGGTAGACTCACGCCAATGATGTCAGGTCTAACAGTGCTTATGTGGGGAAGAGCCAGATCTTGAGTAGTTTTCTGAAGATAAGGTGGTTGTCGTGGATCTTATGTTGGGGGTAAAGAGTTCCATAGTTTGGCTGTTGAACAGAGAAGGATGTGCCACCCATGGTTTTTTTCTTGTATGGTGGGATTTTGAGGCGAGATGCTCCTTTAGAGCGGAGGTTCCTTTGTTGAATGTGTTTGGTACCTTCACCTGTCCTGGCCCTAGCTCCCACCCTGTTTATCCCCTTGCTCTACTCCTCTCCAGTTTCCTGCTGCTGACCTCTGCCTTCACCTGTCCTGACCCTTAGTCCCCATCTCGTCTATCTGTGAATTTTCCCCCGTCATTTGAGATCTAGCTTTTTTGTCTGATGCCCGATGGAGCTACCTGGTTTAGCTATAGGGGAGACAGGTCGGGGATTCCCTCCTTGGACGTCACCTACCCAGTCGGTCTTCAGCCAGACTTCCTTTCGTCTCTCCTGTCGTCTCGTCCTGCATCCTCCCTCTATTTTGCCTCTCCTCTCTCAATGTATTGAGACTGAACTATTTTGTCGAATACCCGATGGAGCTACCAGGTTTAGCTATAGGGAGATGGGCCGTGGACTCCCTCCTTGGTCGTCACCTACCCAGTCGGCTGTTAGACAGACTTCACTTCGTCTCTCCCTGTTGTCTCTTCCCCCATCCCCCCTTTCTCTCCTTCATGCCCCCTCCCCTCTACGCTCCATTTACTTTGCCCCCCATATTTCTTTAATTGTTTTTCCCATTGAGACCGAGCTATTTGGCCAATGCCCGGTGGAGCTACCTGATAGCTATAGAGGAGATGGGTTTTGGGTCTGCCCCTCGACCGTCACCTACCCAGCCGGACTTCAGACAGACTTTCCTTTCGTCTCCCTGCCATATCTCCCTAATATCCCTTTACCCTTACCCCCTTCCCCTATACACTTCAATCATCTCGTCTTCTATGCTCTTGCATTTGTTTGTCTAGCGTCTGATGTTAAATTGGAACTGATGTAATCTTGTAATGTAATTTTTGTGGAACCTCATGTAAAACGCTCTGATACCTTCGGGTCTAGCCAGCGCTATATAAAACTCTTGAATAAATGAATAATTAATAAATAAATAAATGTATTGCTTTGTGGGTAATACAAAGCAGCTTGAACGTGGATCTTCTGGCAACCGGTAACCAATGCAGGGCTTTCAAGGCAGGGGAGATGTGGTCTCGTGGTTTGATATGCAAGAGTAGTCTGGCAGCCAAGTTCTGAATCCGTGAGTGAGTAGGAGAGAGTGTGTAGTATAGAGTGAGTAGTGGAGAATAGTAGAGAGTGTGTAGTATTGAGTGAGTAATGGAGAATAGAAGAGAGTAGTGAGTGTGTAGTTGAGATAGTAGTAGAGAGTATTAGAGTAGTAGAGTGTGTAGTAGAGTGAGTAGTAGAAAGTAGTAGTGTAGTGGAGAGTGTGTAGTGGAGAGTGTGTAGTAGAGAGTGAGTAGTAGAGGATAGTGAGTGTGTAGTAGTGAGTGTGTAGTAGAGTGTGTAGTATAGAGTGAGAAGTGGAGAATAATAGAGAGTAGTGAGTGTGTAGTAGTGTAGTAGAGAGTAGTAGAGAGTGAGTAGTAGAGTGTGTAGTAGAGTAGTAGTGTGTAGTAGAGTGTGTAGTAGAGAGTGTGTAGTAGAGAGTGTGTAGGAGAGTAGCATAGAGTGTGTAGTAGAGAGTGTGTAGGAGAGTAGTAGAGTGTGTAGTAGACAGTGTGTAGTAGAAAGTAGTTTGTGTGTAGTAGTGAGTGTGTGGTAGAGTGTGTAGGTATAGAGTGTGTAGTATAGAGTGAGTAGTGGAGAATAGTAGAGAGTAGTGAGTGTAGTAGTGAGTGTGTAGTGGTGAGTGTGTAGTAGGGAGTAGGAGAGGGAGTAGGAGAGAGTATGTAGTATAGAGTGAGTAGTAGAGAATAGTAGAGTAGTGAGTGTGTAGTAGAGAGTGTGTAGTAGAGAATGTGACGTAGAGTGAGTAGTAGAGTGAGTAGTTGAGAGTGTGTAGTAGAGTGAGTAGTAGAGAGTAGTAGTGTAGTGGAGAGTGTGTAGTGGAGAGTGTGTAGTAGAGTGTGTAGTAGAGAGTAGTGAGTGTGTAGTAG
Source organism: Lissotriton helveticus (assembly GCF_964261635.1). Taxonomy (NCBI): domain Eukaryota; kingdom Metazoa; phylum Chordata; class Amphibia; order Caudata; family Salamandridae; genus Lissotriton; species Lissotriton helveticus. The sequence continues at coordinate 782,961,161 of NC_136061.1, forward strand.
TGAGTGTGTAGTAGAGAGTAGTAGAGTATGTAGTAGAGAGTAGTAGAGTGAGTAGTAGTTAGTGTGTAGTAGAGTAGTAGTGTGTAGTAGAGAGTGTGTAGGAGAGAGTGTGTAGTAGAGTAGTAGTGTGTAGTAGAGAGTGTGTAGGAGAGTAGTAGATAGTGTGTAAGAGAGTGTGTAGTAGTGTATTAGAGTGTCTAGTAGAGAGTAGTTTGTGTGTAGTAGTGTGTAGTAGAGTGTGTAGTAGAGAGTAGGAGAGAGTGTGTAGTATAGAGTGAGTAGTGGAGAATAGTAGAGAGTAGTGAGTGTAGTAGTGAGTGTGTAGTAGTGAGTGTATAGTGGCGGGTGTGTAGTAGAGAGTAGGAGAGTGAGTAGGAGAGAGTGTGTAGTATAGAGTGAGTTGTGGAGAATAGTAGAGAGTTGTGAGTGTGTAGTGGAGAGTGTGTAGTAGAGAGTGTGTAGTAGTGAGTGTGTAGTAGATAGAGTAGTAGAGTGAGTAGTAGAGAGTGTGTAGTAGAGAGTAGTAGTGTAGTGGAGAGTGTAGTAGAGAGTGTGTATTAGAGAGTGAGTAGTAGAAGATAGTAGAGTAGTGAGTGTGTAGTAGTGAGTTTGTAGTAGTGAGTGTATAGTAGAGTGTGTAGTAGAGAGTAGGAGAGTGAGTAGAAGAGAGAGTGTGTAGTATAGAGTGAGAAGTGGAGAATAGTAGAGAATAGTGAGTGGGTAGTAGAGAGTAGTAGAGTGTGTAGTAGAGAGTAGTAGAGAGTGAGTTGTAGAGTAGTAGAGAGTGTGTAGTAGAGAGTGTAGTAGAGAGTGTGTAGTAGAGTAGTAGAGTGTGTAGGAGAGTAGCGGAGAGTGTGTAGGAGAGTAGTAGAGAGTTTGTAGGAGAGTAGTAGTGTAGTAGAGTGTGTCGGAGAGAGTGTGTAGTAGAGAGTAGTTTGTGTGTAGTAGTGAGTGTGTAGTAGAGTGTGTAGAAGAGTGTGTAGTAGAGAGTAGGAGAGAGTGTGTAGTATAGAGTGAGTAGTGGAGAATAGTAGAGAGTAGTGACTGTGTAGTAGTGTGTAGTGGTGAGTGTGTAGTAGAGAGTAGGAGAGTGAGTAGGAGCGAGTGTGTAGTATAGAGTGAGTAGTAGAGAATAGTAGAGAGTAGAGAGTGTGTAGTAGAGAGTGTGTAATGGAGAATAGCAGAGAGTAGTGAGTGTGTAGTAGAGAGTGTGTAGTAGAGTGAGTAGTAGAGAGTAGTAGAGAGTGTGTAGTAGAGTGAGTAGTAGGGTAGTGGAGAGTGTGTAGTGGAGAGTGTGTGGTAGAGAGTGTGTAGTGGAGAGTGTGTAGTGGAGAGTGTGTAGTAGAGTGAGTAATAGAGGATAGTAGAGAGTATTGAGTGTGTAGTAGTGAGTGTCTTTTCCAGGAGACTTGGAGCCTGCAACCCTTATACAAATCCGGATACACAACTTTTTGTGTACCAGCCGAAGGTGGGGGTAAAGGGCGACCGTCTGGTGGGCTGATAGCTTGGGTCAGTATAGGTTTGGGCTGGAATATAAAGCTAACCATTCCATCTCTGAACATAATGAGGCTTACTATTGGCAAGGGACCGACTGATAGTGGAGAATTGGGCGGTCCCCTCATTATATTTACCACCGATAAACAAGTGGTCACAAATTGCGATACAAATAAATGCATTGACTCTGGAATATGGCCTAAGGGCTCCTAATGGTAGAACTGTGTCAGATGGGAAGGGGGCATACACTTTTAATAGGCCATGCTCTCAGTCCCGTATCGACTATGTGCTACTTGACATACGTCTCTGGGTACACTCTCCTGACCTGAAGATATATTCTACCGTTGATAGCGACCATAATCCACTGGGTGTGACACTGAAAGATCTATGGTCTGACAAGAGCACGCAAACATGGAAACGAGCTCCTCTTATGACCACCAAAGACTTAATTTCTTCGAATTGTGGCAGATATCAGAAATGGTCTAAAATATTGGGTGATGAGGTAAACATCTCTGGCATAACCAACATTCTAAATCAGAAGATCTTGGAAATACAGGCTGTTAATTTTGATCTGGCTAGCTTTGCGATTGTACCCAGTCTATGTAATGACACCATAGGGAAAATAAATTCCTTCTTCATCGCCCCACCACTTACACAGAAAATGATCCAAAGAAATAAAACTAACAAGGTGGGCTCCTGGTACTCTAAAGCGTGTAGGGTCAAGAGGAAAGCTTTGTCGCAAGCCCTTAATGGTAGAATCTCCACTGAGATAAAAATGGCGCGGTCTGAATACAAATTGGCTATTAAGGAAGCCAAATGCTCCCGGGAAGAAATATTCTGGTCAGACCTTAAGGATGCATGTAACACCATAAATACAAATGCAATATGGTCCCTGATTAACAGGGACCAACGGGGTACCACTGACACCATCCCCAACCACATTACCAGCAAAGAATGGAGCACACACTTTGCCAAACTCTATTCTACACCGGGTGCAGGGCACCAAATCCTAGAAGATCCCCAAGGACCAAACTGTACCACTATGGGGGAGCTGGATTATTTTTCCACTGAAGAAGCAATTGGGAGTATTACTTCGGGTAAGGCCCCTGGGCCTGATGGCATCCCTGGGGACTTGATTCTTTTAGCCCCTAAAACCTGGGCAATATTTATTTTGTCACTTATAAACCACATTGTCAGGGGAGCAGTGTTCCCGGACTCCTGGAAGGGGGCCAAGGTCGTTCCCATCTTTAAGAAGGGCTCTAGGGAGGACCCAGCCAACTACAGGCCTATTAGCCTGATTGATGTTATTCAAAAGGTGGCTGCCAGGGTCCTCCTTCAAAGAATCTTGGCCTGGGTCGACGAGGGGGACATCCTCTCGAAATTCCAGGCTGGTTTTAGAACGAAGACAGGTACAGTGGATCAAGTCTTTAGACTCATCTACTGGAAAACCGTTCTAATTGGCAAAGGCAGTCTTTACCTCACATTTATCGACCTAAAGACTGCCTTTGACCTTGTCCCCAGAGATAAACTGTGGAAAACTCTGCATGATCTTGGTATTCACCCCCAGATACTGAATTTTCTGATCAAGCTGCACATAGGTAATTTTGCACGTATCAGATGGGGGACACAGGGTCAATGTACCGACCGGATCTATGTTAACAGAGGGGTGCGCCAGGGATGCGTAATGGCCCCAACTTTATTTTCACTGTATATAAATGGGGTGGTTGCCTTTTTAGACAAAGAACCTGCTGATGCTCCTTCCCTGGCTGGCGAAAAGATACCAACCTTGCTTTTCGCCAACGACACCCTCCTTATACCTAAGACTCCTGTAGGACTCCAAAGACTACTAAATAGGTTCCAAATGTTCTGATCATCTCATGGTTTGACAATTAACACTTCTAAAACCAAGTTCATGGCTTGCAACCCGTGTAAATCATTTAGGTGCAAGCTTACTCTGGACGAAGTCCCATTAGAAAGAGTTCAGAACTTTGATTACTTGGGAATCAGGCTGTCTGATAGTATGTAATGGAAGCAACACTAGTCTAAAATGTTACTGAATCACAAACGAGTGTCGGGCGCCATTGCAAAGAAACATCGTTCATCAAGAACTAGACCAGTACGCCCGGCCCTTGCTGTGTATGAAGCACAAGCAGTTCGTTCTGCATTGTACGGGTCAGAGCTTTGGGGTCATGAGCATATTGATCAAATTTCCCGCTCTGAAAATTCCTTTGTTAGAAACCTGGTAGCTATGCCAAAGAATACACCACTTACGCCTTTATTCTTTGATTTAGGAAGGCATCGTATCAGGGACACGGCTAGACTTCGTCCTCTCTTGTTTTGGGCGCGGATTAGACGAACCCCTGAACTCCAAAATTATGCACTTGCACTTAATGAGCTAATCACCCTGGATCAGGGCAGGAGAGTCAATTGGATTTCTGATGTAAAACAGACCCTTTTTGCCTTGGGTCTGAGAGATGTCTGGCTCTCCCAGACTCCCCCAGTAAATTGGAGCTAAAAAAAAGGTACTGGGATTGGGTGCACTTGCAGCAGTTGCAAAATTCAAAAACAGGGAGCCTTTCAGAGGAATTCTTCAGACACAAGCAAGAAAAATTATATGAGCCATATTTAGATTTTATTTAGGTGCCGCGTGACAGGTCTATATATATGCAGTTTAGTTTTGGTACCTTACCTGTACATGAGGTACTGTCAAGATGGAATGGCTATACCTCTGTGGTGAAATCTTGCCCATGTTGCCTTGCTCCCATCGAAAATATTCCTCATGTTCTCTTTGTGTGACCCGCATACAAGAGCCACAGACGCAAGTGGCTCAGGCCCATGTAGGCTCCTGGGCACTACGAGCAGCCTTATGGCCATGCGTATCCTCAAGACAGACTCCAAACATCTTTTTGTCTGCGCAATAGCCAAGTTCTTGGGGTGTGCATGGGCTGTTAGACACAAGGCACTTTCTGCATCTCTGTAGCTGTTGCTAGTTCCTGTCATTTAGTATGTCCTTATTCTTTTCCCTTCCTTCAAATTTTTCATATACTTGTATTTTTAACTGGAAGGTTTTTGCTTATTGGCACATATCAAAATGTTTTTAATTGTATTGTAAATAGTTCTTGTATATAGTTTTCGTTTTTAATGGTATATCGTAAAAATCTGTAACATTGTTTTTTGTTTACTATGTATGCTTTTATGATACTTGTGTCGAATAAAGCAAATTTGAATTTGAGTGTAGTATAGTGTGTAGTAGAGAGTAGGAGAGTGAGTAGTAGAGAGTGTAGTATAGAGTGAGTAGTAGAGTAGTGAGTATGTAGTAGTGAGTGTGTAGTAGAGTGTGTGGTAGAGAGTAGGAGAGTGGGTAGTAGAGAGTAGTACTGTAGTAGAGTGTGTAGTATAGAGTGAGTAGTAGAGCACAGACAGTAGTAGAGAGTGTGTAGTATAGAGTGAGTAGTGGAGCTTAGTAGAGAGTAGTGGAGAATAGTAGAGCGTAGTGAGTGTAGTAGTGAGTGTGTAGTAGAGAGTAGGAGAGTGAGTAGTAGAGGGTGAGTAGTATAGAGTGAGTAGTAGAAAGTGAGTAGTAGAGAGTGAGTAGTAAAGAGTGAGTAGTAGAGATCGCCAGCGAGACTGCGCATCTGCGCAGCTCTAGGCTTCGACCTAAAAATGGATACCCTGGAGCAGATTAGAGAGAGAAATGCCTTCTGTAACAATCCTCAAGGGTGCGGGCTAGGTATCATTCTGAAACTAAGGAGTGAATCAGGCTGTGAGAAACAGTCATGTAGGATAGACTGTGCAGAGCACTTGTGAACCTCGAACGTCACTTATTATGGAGACGGGACCCAACAGCAGTGGGCTTCCGTTGCAGCTGGGATGTAGTCTTCCCAAGAAGTAACTTGTGTACCAGCCCTGATTTGTATTTTTGTACTTTGCTTGTTGCACATTTGTATATTGTACTAAGTAATTGGCCATTTATAGCAGGTTTGCACTTTAATAAGGGCTGGTGTATTTTTCATAGGGTGTTTACAGACCAACTAACATGAGTAAGGTGAAAATAATCCCCGGGGAAAAGTGTGGTCGGTACACTAGATGCCTTCATTTTGAGGGCTGAATCGGCCCTCATCCATGAAAAACAACTGACAGAAAGTAGGTTATCCCTTGGCCCACAATCCCCGTTAGGTAGACTTTCCCTAACTCCTGCACTCCCCGACTCCTTGCCAATAATACCCCAGGATGCCTCCCTAGTCAGGTCGAGCCCACTTTCAACTGCGCCCAGAGGGCAGAAAGCCAAGCTTAAACCAGGTGGCAATAGTGAACCCTCTATTACAAAAAGACTCGAGGGTGTACAAAACCCAAATCTGCCCACTCATTAGTGATGATAACGAAGGCAATCCCATTTTAATGATTCTAGAGCATTTTATTGATAGTACTGAGGAGGGGAATTTTTGGAGACGGTTAGAAATCATGTTATCCACCTTGCTAGAGCCTATGTTCCAAAAAATAAGTGTGATAGAAGCTAGGTTGCCAAGCTAGAGGGATCCATTGGCTGTAACCCCCCAGCAGTCCCGGTAGTGAGCCCACCCACAAACACAGACGACTCAGCCAAGAGGGGTAAAAGAGATGTGGAGGAAGGGGCAAGGGGTGGCTCCACTGCAAGGATTTCAGTGAACAGTGAGGCACCAGATAAGATCAGTGCAAATAGCACTAGGACCAGAAGATATGACATCGGGACTACGTCATGCCAGCCACCCACCAGAGCAGGATCACCCGGGTTGTATAGGGAAAGGTGGACAGCGGATAGGATCCACCAACCTTTGAGTCTTCCGGTTATAGATCTTTCACCAGAATCTACCCCATATATAGTGATACTGGGAAATGTACCCCCTCTCCGCCCTGGTGTATAAGAAGACTATGTGCAACTGAGAAACAAACTGACACACTGGTTCTCACATAATACCACCCTGGGTCACCGTGTAGTTAAAACATTCTAATGGCACGCAGGGTTAGTTGGATAAGGAGCTCATGTAAACCGGACAGTGGTGATTGTGTAATCGTTAGTTTTGATAACCCTTTCACTTCTGGACGTATTTTATCAAGGGACATCAGTCTCACTCCTCTAACCAGATCCGTTATAAAGGCTCTATCCCTTGGGTTATTTTTATAAGCCAGCCCCCCAAAGGGAAACGCCAGAACACGATCATAGGGCACGCCAACTAGGAAGCTGGTTAAACAAACCAGCACGCACACAACAGCTTTCGGCTCTAGCCCATTCTGCTCCTGTATCTGAAGGGCAGTCTAATAGTACCCATGCACTAGCTCTAGATAATAGATCCGAAGTTCTATCTGGGCTGGAGAATTGTGATTGACTGCGGGCACCAGTACCTCCACACACAGATACACAGGACCACACACAGATACACCCTCCCCCTGATCCTAGGATGTTAGCCAGACCCCCAGACCCCAGGGGTGTTAGCTGTGAGGCAGACAGCTGTGAGGTCCAACAATTTTATATCTTGGAATATTGCAGGGTTGGCCAGCAAACTCCAAGACCCACGGTGGGTAGGTTATGTGAAACAATATTCTGTAATTTGCCTACAAGAAATGTGGTCAGTGGATTGCAATCTTTTCTTTGAAGGCAGTAAAGCATTCTTTGTCCCGGCCACTCCATCGGTGAGTGGAATGTGGTAAATAAATAAATAATACCCTATTTTTGAATGTATAAATGAATAACAGATAGCTCAATAAATAAGAGTCAAGATTCGAGGTAGTAGGAGTTTCGCAGGTTTATTACAGCATAAAGGACAGGAACAGGACAACCTGCATAGGAATAGGATGGCAGGGCCCAGCAGCTGCCGGGGCTGGATCTGGGATGAGCGCGCTAGCATTTAATAACAATACACAAGCATATATAGTAAAACAGTTGCATTACAGTACATATGATAGGCGCAGCAGTGGGTGGAGCAAAGGGTGTGACGCGTAGCAGTCGCGAAAGATAAGGGTGAAAGTGGGTGTAACAGGGCGTATACATAGACATGTGATGCAAACGTAACAGAATATGTCATGAATGGGGCGGAAACCATGGAGGGGGCTACCTAAGGAGCCGGGACCTCTAACCTGGTGGTGCGCGCAAACTGGCAATGACGTATCACTAAGAGAAACTGGGGGCTATGAACTCTGTGCTAGGAGCAGAGACTGAAGTCTGGAGAGTCAGGGCGACATGTACCTAAGCAGTATCTAGTATCTGATGTTTAGAGAACATGTTGATATAAACTAGAAGTCAGGAGGGGAAAGGCTAACAGACTCTAAGACTGGAGCATGCATTATTCTACATGTAGTGCGTGATGAAGAATACGAAATTACCATTAAATACAGTATTTCTCTTACATGGAGCCGGAAAGGCTAGACAATGACGGAAACTATTGATGCAGTTCAGTAGCTTAGGAATGCAGAGAAGGAGGACTGAACTGATAACTGAAACTATAACATACTCTTGGCAGACTCAGAGGCAGAGCCAGGCTGAACCGGGCACTGCGAGGCAGGAAGTAAGTGAAGGGTCGAGGATACAGGTGGGGGCTGTATCGCTCCTCAGCGAGGGCTCAGGAGACAGGAGCTGAATCTGGTGTCCAGGCCCTTTTGAGGCCTAGAAACGGGGACTTTACAATGAAATAACGTGCACACTGAAAGACGTGGCAACGTAGCTTTACATAGGCCTGATATTCGTAGTATTCACGAGGACTGGAAACTGACATACTAGAGGTGGACACAACTATAATTGCGTCTTGAATCGAACATAGGGAATACATATGCATATTAATCATGCACACATAACATATGATGGATGACACGTAGGGACACAGAACATGGCAGAATTTACTTTTCCACATTCCCTCCTTGTCACTACGTTTCCATCAGGAAACATCAATATTCATGATACCATCTATCATTTCATACAGTATCATTTGCTCGTCTCGAATTATCCTGGAACGGGATTTAGAACGGGGCTTGGGATTAGGAATACAAGAGGTAGCACAAATGCCGCAAATCGCAGGGCCACATTGTATACAGAGACAGCAGCTGAATATGATCGCTACTGCAATACCTAGGAAGGACAATATTTTCCATCCCCATGCGGAAATTATATTCCAGAACCAACCGGACCATGTCCAGGTGCCTGGATCTTGGTGTATCAGATGGGCAATTTTATGGAGTCTGGTTATAGCTGAATAAACAGACGGCGCGTTATTTGGAATGAAAATGCAGCAACTAGATCCGATGACTCTACAGGCCCCGCCCCTATCGGCCAGTATGACGTCAAGGACGAGACGATTCTGTAAAACGACAAATCTCATAGCAGATTGCTCTTCGGTTAAGTTACCTAGAGCAGAGGCAGTCTCATTTACTACAGCTTCGAGGGTTCTTGTTAACCTACGGATCAGTTTACTATTCTGGATAGGTCCTATAAAGAAGAAGAAACCTCTATTGAAATCTGTATATTGTTCTAGAGCAGTTTCAGTATAATCGACAATTGGGGACTCCCTTCTCTGTCTAATGTGTACTAGATGTGTGTTTCTATGATAATCAGATGGGGCTAGGAAAACAGGTGGCAGTAGGAAGGCAATGTAGCAGGTTCCCTCCCAATCGAGGGGCAGACGAACATATGCAGTTTGACCACAAATAAAATAAGAATGACGTGAAGCTTTGAAAATAGATTTCCCACTGTCACTATACTTGACAATAGTAGTACATTCACTATGTCCTACATGTACGGAACCACTATTTCGGACACATAATTCGCCTTTAACTGGTAGTACTGAAATAGCAGGTAAGTCTGGAGTAGTATCAGACTGAACATTCAGGACCATGAAATTCGAAGAATAGTTACCTAAATTATACACTTCATTTTCTAGATCTAAACCTGTTCTGTGGGGGAGACCTTGCTTGTCTGGGAAACATGTACTGTTAAGAAAAGACATATCTGTTGAGGATGACGTTAACGTGGACCATGCTCCACACGAACCATTATGTGAAAATGGATAAGGAAAAAGTGGCAGAACTCCCTTCGGTGTCTGGAAAGGGGGGAGTCGACCACACACCCAACAATTAGTGGCATTGCTGGTCTGGTGTGAGTAATGTAACATGCGGATAAAGGAATTATTTCGCATAGCGAGGCGGTAAGAGAGTTCATGGGGAGGTAGGTCACTAAACATGTGCTCTACAGTAGCATTAGAAGACATATTTACATGAGGAACTGGAAGATACAGGTAAAATGCATAACTGGTGCAGGAAATCATAATGCTGAGAAATAATATGAAACTTAGAAAAACGATACATCGGATTGAGTTTTGACTGACTCTCTCACTATGGGGGTCTATTTTATACATGTCAGAAACAGTCTAACCGTTTCACCTAGGGGAGGACTTAGACAATCAAACTGACTGACTTATTTTACTAGACCGGAGTTTTAACTTATACTCCTGTTGCGGAGTTTTCTCTAACAGGGGGGGTGTAGTAACATTGTCTTTTGCGGGACAGTCCTTAAAAATGGTGCTTTGGCAATCCTTCAAATCCTGGGAAATGTTCTTTAAGACGGGTTTCAGTCCATAAAACTTTTTTATATGAGAAAGGTGCACCCAGCCTTTGCGACCTTCCAACTTCACGGCTGTACGGGTGGTGAGGAGGACCTGTCGGGGCTCCTTCCAGCGAGGCTCCAGCGGACTTGATCTGTCAAAATTCCTCACCAACACCATGGATCCTGGAACGATTTCATGCGGTGCCACCTCGGTATTGTCTGGAAATGCGGCGGCAACCTGTGAACGACATGAGTTGAGGGCAGACATCAAGGAAGCTAGGTAATCTGTCAGCATATTACTTGAAACATCGGTAATACTTCGGGGTCTAGGAGTACCCCACATATTTGGGGGGCGGCCGAATACGACCTCATACGGGGACAGACCTGATCTGGAATGTGCGACCATGCGCATATAAAATAAAGCAACTGGTAGAGCTACCAGCCAGTCCACACCTTTTTCTTTGCATACTTTGGCGATACGGATTTTCAGAGTCTGATTATGTCTCTCTACGAGACCGGCTGCTTCAGGATGGCGTACACAATGAAACTTCCACTGGTACCCTAACAACAGGGAAACGTGCTTCATCAACTCAGATGAGAATGGCTGGCCGTTGTCAGAATATACGACTCTAGGGAGTCCATAACGGGGGAAGAACTCGCGAACCAACTGCTTGGCAGTGGTCGCGGCTGTGTAATCTGGGACTGGATATGCTTCTGTCCACCTAGACAAAGCGCATACAACTACAAGGACATACTTGAAACCTCGACATCGCTCCATCTGAATATAATCCATCTGGAGGACTTCAAAAGGGTGGTCAGGGGGCTGGAATCCACCTTGTTCCACCAGGACACTTTTACCTGGATTAAACTGACAACATATCATACAGGTACGGACTTTCTGCTTGGCTGCAGCTCGTAAATGTTTGTTGAACCAAATATTCTGGATACTGTCTAACATAGCTTTTTCTCCTAAATGTGCTGGACTATGTGCGGTATTAATAATGACTTGAACCATAGAGTCGGGGAGAAACCATGTTGCTCTACCCTTCGTTAACCATCCTTGATCTGTCTGGACCCCTCCTTGTTCAGACCATTTCTTAATTTCTTCGGGAGTAGCATGTAACTGTATGTCTATGACATCTTGAGTAGGGTCCTTAACTGTCATACATGTAGTCGGATCTGGAGTATGTGTCTGATTAACTGGAATGTCTGGAGTCTGTGCTGTAAGCTTGGCTGTGCGATCTGCTAAATCGTTACCTTGAGAAATAATGTCAGTAACTTTCGTATGTGCTTTGCATTTCATGATAGCGATAGATGTCGGTAAGTGTATGGCATCTAACAGAGCTTGAATAAGGAGACCATGCTGAATCTTGGTTCCATGAGAAGTCATGAAACCTCTCTCCTGCCAGAGCACTCCGAAGTCGTGTACGACTCCAAATGCGTAACGTGAATCCGTGTAGACATTAACTTTCAAGTTCTTGGCATGTATGCAGGCTTGTGTCAGAGCAACTAGCTCTGCTGCTTGAGCGGACAGGGTGTCAATACGGTGTGTCTCAATAACTTCAGTGTCAGTAGTCACTGCATACGCGGCGACTAGTTCTCCTGTACTAGTTCTCATGCATGAACCATCCACATAAAGTGTCAGGTCGGGATCTGGTAACGGAGTATCTGTCAGATCTTGTCTTGGCTTTGTCGTAATGTTAACTACTTCTACGCAATCATGTGTGGCTGGATTTGAATTAACTGATGGTAACAGTGTAGCAGGATTAAGGATGTTGCAGCGTCTGATTTCTATGTGTGGCTGGAACAGTGTCAATTCATAACCTGTTAAACGTGCAATTGTCAAGTGCTGAGTTTGTGTTCGGTTCAAAAGAACTTCCACAGAGTGTGGAACCTGTACTGTCAGGAAATGTCCTAAGACTATGGAATCACTTTGCCTGATAGCTAGTGCTGTGGCTGCAACTGACTTGAGGCACGCAGGCAGAGCCTGGGCTACAGGATCTAATGTGCTCGAAAAATAAGCACATGGCTTGTATTGTCCTGCTTGATCTTGTGTGAGAACAGATAATGCTGTACCTTCGCGTTCAGTAACGAAAAGTGTAAAAGGCTTACTGTAGTTCGGTGTCGCTAGAACTGGAGCTTGGCATAAAGCTTTCTTTAACTCATTGAAACTAAGTGTATGTTCAGATGTCCAAGGGAGAACAGTCGATACGGCTGCCTCCTGTGTCGTTAACTGTATCAGTGGTTTGGCTAGAAATGCATACTGAGGAATCCATTGTCTGCAATAAGAAGTAAGGCCGATAAAAGCACGTACCTCCTTCTGGGTCTTGGGCTGAGGAAGACTCGCTATTAACTGGATACGGTCTGGTGTCAACTGCCTACCCCTCTTGGACAGTAAGTGTCCTAAGTATACCACTTGCTGGACACAGAATTGAAGCTTAGAAGGGGACACCTTGTGCCCCATCTCGGCTAGGAAATACAAGACTGTAAGGGATGCTTGCTCGCAAGCACGTTCAGAACGGGCTGTGATCAGTAGATCATCGACATACTGGAGCAGGGCAGTGTCAGTTGGCATGTGAATGTTGTCTAGTTGTCTCTTAAGTGCTTGACTGTAAATACTAGGACTTTCTGTGAAACCTTGAGGAGCTCGTGTGAATTTATAGCTCCTTCCATTTAAACAAAATCCGAAAAGGAACTGGCTGTCTGGATGAATGGGAACACTAAAAAACGCGTTCTTGAGGTCGATTACAGTAAAGAACGTGGCTTCGGAATCAATGGCTGTTAATAGGGAAGAGATATCTGGGACAACTGGATACTGGGGAATAATACACTTATTAAGCTCTCGTAGGTCAATCACTAATCGATATACTGGGGGTGCATTTGGATCAGTACGTTTTATGACTGGAATGATCGGAGAATTACATACATTGGAGTCAGTTTCTACAACCACTCCTTGAGCAATAAGCTCGTCAATAATTTTGGATAAGGCTGCTACAGCCTCAGGTGGCAATCTGTACTGTCTGATTCGTGGTAACACTACACCTGGCTTGAGAGTCACACGATAGGGTGTGATTTGCATGTAACCTACATCAGTTGGACCTTGCGCCCATAAGTGCTGTGGAACATTAGACAGTCTTGAATCAAAATCTCGTAATACATAGTGACCCTTAAAGTCACGTAGGAACAATCGTATTCCCTCTGGGGAACAGCATATAACTGCACCTAACTCTTTCAGTGTTTTAATGCCTAATAGGTTTTCTGGACATGACTTAGTAAGTAACAGATCAGTAGTACGGGACAATGGACCTACTTCTAGAGTAACTGGCTTTGAAATTTCATTTACGATAGGTTTTCCTGAAAATCCAAGGGAAACATTTCTTGAGCCTGAGAGCGGAGCCCCTGGAACTTCGGCGTGACTAATTGTGGTCCTACTTGCCCCTGTATCAATCAAAAACTTTCTGTCTTTCCCTAATACTTGACTATGAACATAGGGACCTTCTTGATCTACAGGTATCTCGATGAGAGGCAAGCCTACCTCCCTCTCTAGGCTGTTTCATGAATACTGTTGGTACTCTGGATACTCAGACTGTGCAAACTGGTACATCTGCTGTGTGACGTGCTGTGTTGCAGCAATAGGCTGCGGTGCTGTAACTGTCTGTGGTGCATTCTGTGGCTGAGGAGTCTGTAAAACTTGTTCTTGTCTAGGCGGACGTGGTCTTTCTTTAGTCTTACTGGTAGCTATGTTATGTTTCAGAACTGCACACTCGTTTATAAAATGACCTGGCTGTTTACAATAATTGCAGTTCCCTTTAACGGGAGCTGCAGGATGACTGGCTTGATTCGGACCCCTCTTCTGACTGTCTTGAGGAACAGATTGTGCAACTAGTACTTTCATTTTCGTGTCTTTCATACGTTTTCTTTCATGTTCTTGCTCTTCTCTGATTCTATTCTGGTGGTATTGGAGCATCTGCAACATCTGGGACGGGGTATTAGCTTGCCAGGTACTTTCGACTTTCAGAACTCGATTTTTAATTGGTGAACTTGAATTCTCGACTAATTTAGTAGCAAAAAGGCGAGGGTATGACTCACTACTTGTCTTGAGGCCACTGTTGATGCTAAAACATTTCTCGAATCTAGAATAAAAATCACTAATATCTTCGTCTTGTTTCTGTTTACAGGCTGAGATTGCATCCCAGTCTTCCTTTTTAGTTGTTAATAATCTGGGTAAGACTTGAATCAATAATTCAGGTAATTCTTTACATTTATCTCCGAGACCGGTACCTGGTACTCGTATCTTATCTTCAGCTTCTAGGACTGCCCAATCGATCTTTTTCTCTCCCACCTCCCATTCTTTTTCCTTGAGCTTTTCATACACCCCTGCGGGCAACAGAACCTTTAACATTTTAATTATATCTGGATACGTGTATTCTCCCATACGGAGCATGTCTTTTAATTCTCTATGGAACCCTGCTGGATCTTTATCATGACAGGGAATTAATTTCTTCATCTCCAGAAGTTCCATCTTTGTGATCGGAGTGTATACAAACACTCGCTGCATTTCGCCACCCGTTCCTCTAACTGGGTGGACTTCTCGTAACGGATTCTGTCTGTCTATATAAAATGGTTTACTTTCTGGGGGTGAGACATGAACAAAATGCGGGTTCAGAAACGTTCTATATTTGTGGCGCTGTTCTAGAATGACACTAATTAAATCGGTACCTAGACCTCTCCATCTATACTGGAGTAACTCGTTCAGGATATCATGTAACGGACCTGGATCAGAATGTTGACCCTCATACAGAGTAATGAGGCGCTGAATCATATACATACCCACCAGTCGTTGTTCGGCTGGGGGCATTTTCAGAAACATTTGTGCCACTATTTCGTCTGGAAAAGTGGTAGAATCAGTAATCCATCGGACTGCTGATCGGACTAGTTCTTGTTCATGCATAGTACTCAACTCACTGTAACCGATTCGTGATTTCAGAATGTGATCGGTAGCTTGAAATACTTGTTCTAGAGAACCTTGGTCTGGTACTGGATGATGGAACGTAGACTTGGGTTCTAGACGTAAATGGCGATCTGGAAATCTAGGTTGTCCTACATACGCTATTCTGGCGGAATTCTCGTCGTCTAACTCTTCAGTATCTGAGTTACTTTCTTTCTCGTTTACTTGTGGTGCTTTACGTTGTTCGTGTAACTTTATTATTTCTTTACGGATTTTCTTGTACATACTCTCCATAGCACCGATAGTCTTGTGCTTACCCTCGGCTATACTATTACTCCACTTCATCAGGGCTTTCATTTCGGCCTGATTTTTGGACGGGTAATCTTGTTCTCTTATTAGACAATTAATCAGAAACTTTAATATCATGAGCTGGGTCTCAGCTTTCCTTTGGGACATGACATCACTAATACTTTCTGGATCTTCCCCTGTACGGATGAAACGATATATTCTGTCTAGATCTTCCTTCATATCTGGTAGGGTGACTAGATACTCGGCCACATTTCTTACGCGTAATGAATATAAAACCATATCATCTTCGCCTGGGACTGGGTCATAGCAGCATTCGGCAAGGGATTTTCTTATTTCTGCAACAGACAGTCTGGGCGTACGTTGTGACGCTTGCATATGTAATTCGGCTGCCGTTAAACGCTTATGTGGCGGCGGGGTTCGAGGAGGACCTCCTCCTGCGGCCCCTAGACTAGAATCATCAACTGATGCTTTTCGTCCTGGCAGGGTGGGAAATTGGAATGCGGGCTGGACTTGTATGGCGGGCTGGACCGGGGGGACCGTAGCAGGTGCTGCAAAGGGTGCCCCGGTGTCTGGAGGAACGGGAAGTGCCTGATTTACAGGGACTGGTGGAGCGGGAACAGGATTTGCATATTCTGGGACTGTGTCGTCCAAATAGGACGAGATGAAAACATCAGCTGCGGTTGGTTTGTGACGTAGCTTGATCGGAACTAGTGGTGGCGGGAAATTACTGGATGCCTCCGGGGTCGCTTTTGGCAAGCCCTCGGCAAGAAGAGGATACATACCCTTAATGAGGGCATTCCTCTGTCTGTCTGACTGTTCGGCTTTGACTTGTTCACCTATCTCGATTAGTTCTTTTTCTTGTGCTCGTTCTAAGGATTCTCTACTTAATTCTGACTTTCTGATTTCTTTTTCGGTTCTTTTATGAGCTTCTTTACGCCATAGCTCGATGGCATCTTTCTGTGATTGTCTGGCTTTCTTTTTCCATAATGCCTCTTCTACTCGTATGATGCACTCGGCATCCCATGTACCCGATACGGGCCATCTATACTTTTCTTCTAACTGTTTTGTATACTCTACCCATAAATCTAGATATAGTATGGCACTTATGCCATGCTTCTGATACATAAAATGACCTGGACTGTCCCTAGGCGGGACAGGAACTGCTTCCTCTAACAAACCCTTTCTAGTTTTTAACTGACGTAATTTTGAAAACAGCGGCATGACTGAACTATAATCTGGACACAATACAATACACAATAAACACGAAAATCACTTCTCACTCATACCACAACATCAAGATACATGAAGAACATTATGAATAACAGTTCGAACAGAATACCACCTGGAATACTGGCTACAGGAAAACAGAATGCATGAATTTTTCTCGAGAACTGAACTGACTAGAACAGAAACTAGATGCACTGCTGAAACAGTACGAAACTTACCGGTCTCATAAAGAGACACGTCAGGACCCGCATCCACCGAAGTGGACACTTCGTTTGTGTGTCTGGGTACCACCAACCCACGGACCAGAGTCAATTAGATTGACCCTGTCTAGATACTACCCCAGTAATGGTACTCACCGGGCAGCAAGAACGGAAGGCCTCGGACTGGACTGGACTGCTTCGACGACGGACAACGAACTTCGGACTTAAGTTACGGGTGGACCTCCGGATACCTCGGACCTTGGACTCTTGGCTTGGGCTCTGGTCGGGACTCGCCGCATTCCTCCACCGCCTCGTCTGGATGCTGGACCGCCTCCTCCGTCTCCTCCGTGGGCCTGAGGGATACTTGAAGCAGAAATATCTGCACGTGCACGGTATGGTTCCGTCACGGCTGCAGAGGGTCAGGGGGCCGGCGTGGTTTCACCGGCGCGTGGGGAAAGGGCAAGTCCCTATTCGGGCGCCATTATGTGGTAAATAAATAAATAATACCCTATTTTTGAATGTATAAATGAATAACAGATAGCTCAATAAATAAGAGTCAAGATTCGAGGTAGTAGGAGTTTCGCAGGTTTATTACAGCATAAAGGACAGGAACAGGACAACCTGCATAGGAATAGGATGGCAGGGCCCAGCAGCTGCCGGGGCTGGATCTGGGATGAGCGCGCTAGCATTTAATAACAATACACAAGCATATATAGTAAAACAGTTGCATTACAGTACATATGATAGGCGGAGCAGTGGGTGGAGCAAAGGGTGTGACGCGTAGCAGTCGCGAAAGATAAGGGTGAAAGTGGGTGTAACAGGGCGTATACATAGACATGTGATGCAAACGTAACAGAATATGTCATGAATGGGGCGGAAACCATGGAGGGGGCTACCTAAGGAGCCGGGACCTCTAACCTGGTGGTGCGCGCAAACTGGCAATGACGTATCACTAAGAGAAACTGGGGGCTATGAACTCTGTGCTAGGAGCAGAGACTGAAGTCTGGAGAGTCAGGGCGACATGTACCTAAGCAGTATCTAGTATCTGATGTTTAGAGAACATGTTGATATAAACTAGAAGTCAGGAGGGGAAAGGCTAACAGACTCGAAGACTGGAGCATGCATTATTCTACATGTAGTGCGTGATGAAGAATACGAAATGACCATTAAATACAGTATTTCTCTTACATGGAGCCGGAAAGGCTAGACAATGACGGAAACTATTGATGCAGTTCAGTAGCTTAGGAATGCAGAGAAGGAGGACTGAACTGATAACTGAAACTATAACATACTCTTGGCAGACTCAGAGGCAGAGCCAGGCTGAACCGGGCACTGCGAGGCAGGAAGTAAGTGAAGGGTCGAGGATACAGGTGGGGGCTGTATCGCTCCTCAGCGAGGGCTCAGGAGACAGGAGCTGAATCTGGTGTCCAGGCCCTTTTGAGGCCTAGAAACGGGGACTTTACAATGAAATAACGTGCACACTGAAAGACGTGGCAACGTAGCTTTACATAGGCCTGATATTCGTAGTATTCACGAGGACTGGAAACTGACATACTAGAGGTGGACACAACTATAATTGCGTCTTGAATCGAACCTAGGGAATACATATGCATATTAATCATGCACACATAACATATGATGGATGACACGTAGGGACACAGAACATGGCAGAATTTACTTTTCCACAGGAAGATTAAGGGGTGGCTTAGTTACTTATATTTCGGTGGCAATAGATTGCAAGTTGGAGGTGCTCCCAACTACACACCTGGGAATTTTGGCACTGTCAGCATCGAGGGGAGATACCAGATGGGGAATTTTTAACTTCTACAACTCGGTGGCTAGTCCACAAGAGGAGTGTAACATTACCAACCTGAGAGCAATCTTCTGGAAGAAGAATGGGTAATAATGACTGTAACTAAACTTTTAAAACTTATCGTAAGACAAAGATCAAATTTGGGGGGCTATTAAAAGCTGTACTGCATAGGTTTTTTTTTACCGATAATTTTATCACATCAATGTATTTTTAATTCATGAAACTTCAATTTCTGTAAATAATGAATGAATTTTAATCACATTGTACTTTTATGGTTTCTTGCTAAAATGAAAACCGAATAAAGTTAATTTTGATTTGATTTGATCAATCTTAAAACAATCGAGGGGCACTGGACTTTATAACTTTATGGTTTCCGGTGATTTTAATATACACCCTTGTGGTAACCCTTTTAATTTACGCATCTCGGAGATGGGCTGCCCCTGTATGACGGGTTTTCATTTTGAACACCACTCTCAAGGGGACCATCTGAATAACCTGTTAAATGAATTAGACTTGGTGGCCTTGATGTCCCTAACTGACCCATCCACCCAATACCTTATACCAACGTTTAAAGGAAATGGAATAGGATCCTTTATTGATTTTATCCTAATCTCCTCGTAGTTGCAATCCTCTTTTAACATTTTACAAAGTGAATATAGTGACCACAATCCTCTAGCAGTCTATCTGTCGGGCCCATTTTCGACAAAAATTGGATGGAAAGCTTAGCTTAAAGTGGTCCCAGGTATCTCCTGACAGTTTCTACCACAATGTGAAATCATCTTGTGTCTATGAACTGTCACTATGCACATCCGAGAGGTCCACCCCAAATGAGATCCTTGGCGCCTACGAGATAATAGCGCAATAAGTGGGCGAATTGCTAACAGCTCCAGCCAGAGGTACTGCACCACATGGCCCAAGAAGGTTTGACTCCCATTGCTCCAAATCAGCTAAGCGGCTGAGAGAAGCTCTGGCAGCCAAACCAAGAGTGCAATCTGAGGTCAGTGTATGCCGCAGGCATTACAAACTAGCCCTGGCCAAACAAAAGGGTGCCTTGAAGGATGACGCTTGGAAGGAGCTAATTGATTCTAGCATCCTGAGAAATAGTGCAAGGTTTTGGAGTGTCGTGAACGGGCCCCTGTTCGATAAAGAAGTGGGGGCGGCCTAGTGGCACACATCACTGAGGAGGAGTGGGTACTCCATTTTAAAACCATATTTGACTGCCCGCTGGAGCCTACCAATAAAGAACCCCGGAGCAGTGAGGACGCAGTGATAAGTTTTGACAGGAGTGAAATCATGAACGGAATCCTGGGGCTTACTATCAATAAAGCCCCAGGCCCAGGTGGGATCCCCCTGATTTATTCAAGTCAGACCCCTTGTTCTGGACCCCGGTTCTTGCGTCACTATTTAATGCTGCAGCAAAAAATGGGTGTCCTCAGTCTTGGGCTTCCTCAACCACAGTCCCTGTTTTTAAAAAGGGCGATAGAAGTAGTACCCACTGCTATAGACCGATTTCACTTACTGACTCAGTGGTCAAAGTGGTGGGTAGGGTCCTCTTGCAGAGATTAACTACCTGGGCAGATAAGAATAGGATTATGTCGGATGTCCAGCATGGTTTCCGGCCGGGGCGCTCCACCGTTGCCCAGTGTCTCAACTTATATACGGTATTGAGCAAATACACTGTCGCTCGTCCCGAACCATCCCGAACCATCCGCCTTGCCTTCATGCATCTGTCATCCACTTTTGACTGTGTAAACAGGGCAAGGTTATGGCAGTCCATGAGGGCAATGAGGGGTGGAAGACAGCATTATTAATTTTCTTGAGGACCTGCACTCAACGACCAAAGCCAATGTCAGATTCTCACAAGATCTGCAGGTAACAAGGAACTTTGAGATTAAGAAGGGAGTCAGGCAAGGCTGCATTCTTTTTATTTAATTTTTATATTAATGAATTAGAAAGTGTGGCAACTGGAGCGGACTTCCCTTATGTAGGACGGCGGGGCATTCCTGTTTTGCTCTATGCGGATGACGCCATCCTAATATCTAGAACTGAACTGGGCTTACAAACCCTTTTAACTGCATTCTCTGGTTTTATGTCAGAACAGGACTTGGCTATCAATAATTCGAAGTCCTATGTTATGAAAGTGGGGAAACACACAAAAAAGAGTGTTCAATTCAGAACTGGTAATGATAAGATTCCCCGTACAGGTGTTTTCTCCTATTTAGGGGTCTTATTTTATCAACTTAAATGGGACCCCATAATTCAGAGAAAAAAAGAGGATCTGATCCGGGTTAATTCAGCTATTTTGAATTTTGCCTCTATAGTGGGGAAGAAACTGACAGGAGCCATGCTACAAGTGTACCAAGCAAAAAGCTTAGCCATAGCAAGCTACAGTAGCGAGATCTGGGGACACTCGGCAATAAAACCCCTCCAGGTAGTGGAAAATGGGCTCCTAAAAAGATTATGTGTCCCGAAAGGAACCTCGAATATGGCAGAACATGAGGAGTTGGGGGTCTCCTACCTATGTGACACTCTTGCTCTGCGCCCCTTGACTTTTTGGTTAAAGTGTTGGCTTAGTGATGATTTAATCCTTAACAAATTGATCTTAAAAGAATGTTTGTCCTTAGATAGCATGGCCCGTATTTCCTGGCTCAATTACATTAAAAGAGGATTTGAGTGAATAGGGAGGGGCGATTTATACTTTAAGCCAGATGTGATTGGGAAAAAGGACACAGAACTTACCAAGGTAGCCTTTTTGAACCGAAGGTGTGCAGATCGAGAGGCAGTAGAAGCCCGGAAACCGAGTGTCCGGGCAGATCTTCTTCTTCTTAAATCGACGCCTCTATCAGAATCATATCTTATGGGATCCTTGACGTCACATTAAAAGTTTCTTTTAACAAGGTTCCGGTTGAATCTTTTTCACCTTCTGTTAGCAAGACCTAAGGGGGCTTCAAGCGGTCAAGTGCTAGCTGCCTGTTGCTGCAATAGTAAGTCTCCTCAGGACCTGCTTCACTTCATTTTTTTTGTAGATTGTATGAAGTCCCCAGGAGGCATTTTCTAGTTCCTATTTTAAAGACATTGAGTTTTAATCAAGTCAGACCAGCACTTACGTATCTTCAATTGTTGAAGGACGATTGTATTATTTTTATCGTAGGGTTCTTAAAAGCATCGTTGAAATCTCAACACTTTATGGACATGTAGAGTCTATAAACCATGACAAGATTTTAGATGATCTTCTGTGTAATAATGGAGCATGGGTTTTCTTTTTTTAAATTATGTCAATATTGCACTATTTTTTTATGTATTGTATTTGTGTAACTTTTATGGTTTAGCATATAAAAAACGAATAAACTGTATTGACTGACTTGATCACTCCCTCTCTTTACAGAGGAAAACCAACAACAGGAGGCCGCAAGACTTCAGGAGAAAGGAAACCCTGTCTGTAAGAGAAAAGGGAGCTGGAAATGTAGTCGCCGGAGGAGCACAGGATGAGTGGGCTCTACCTCTGGCCCAATAACTGCTGAGTGGCCTTGGAGAGCATGTCTTCGAACTGGAGTCTGAGCGATAGTTGCCCAGTGGGCCCATCAAACACTGAGAAACTGTACAACAACAGAGGGAGATAATAAGTCACTAGACCGCAAAGTAAGCCTTAAAACTGGGAGTTGTATAACAGAAAGACAAATCCTAAAATATCATGGTCCTCCTGAACTATACATCACAAGTCAAACAACGCTAGTCCTTCAACTAAGTTAAGCAAAATCCAACAGCGATGCAGCTTAATTACATGTTATTGTACCCAGCCAAACCAAAGGTGATGCACCAGGGCAGGACATGTTTCTTTGACACACCTTGGGGTGCAAAGAAACAAATGCATACATCAATGACCTCAAAAAAGAATATGCCTTTTGCCAACAACAAGCAGGCAACATCATGGGTGGTATTGTGCATAAGTTAGAAGTGGGGTGTTTTTATTTTTATCATGGAGTCTAGCCGATTGACTACTTAAATGTTGGAGAGAATTCAATTAATGCACAGATGCAAATGATAACAGTTTCCATTACTATTATTGTTACTTAAATACAGTGAGTGCCCATATTGCAGCAGGGTCCCGGGCTGGTAAGATCTGATCATCCTTAAGAGGCCAATAGGCGTACACTGGGTAAACACTTGAAACATAACTGTTGTGTAGTTCAGAATCTTGAATCTGCAATAATATCATGTCATTAGATTCTTTTATGATGTAGAATGTAGTTTGTGTTGTAACGGGTGTTGAAGCTGGTAGCTGGAGACTTTGCTGCACCGCTCTTCACAAGTGGGCCTTTGTATGTGAAATAAACTATTTTCACTACTACAGGTATATATCCTTTCCAGTTGTAATGTATTTCAATTGGTGAAAAGCGATTTATGGGTCAGTCCACTGTGGAGAAGTTAGTTTAATCATTATTTCGTCAAAGCCTTCAACAACTGGAAAACAAAAGGGGAACAGCGATTCGAGGAGGACATCAGCAGAATTCAAAGTTATAAGACGTCTGCTCAATTTATACCCCAGACCCCGGCTTTGCATAGGGGTAAAGCCACACAAACGGTATAGTACCTTAACGGCGAACACTCATCTCTGTCATCGCTGCCGAGTAGGAGTTTTTGCGTGCATAACAATCAGAAGATTCTAAGCAGCATGCCTGTGTGTGTCGGAGTGTCAAAGGAGAGCTGTGTTTCTGACGGAGTGCAAGCATGACGTCAAAGCACACACCCATTTTGAAATCAAAAGTTTGCAGTATTTAATGCAGCGCACTGGAACAGTGATGTGCACACTTATTTGCATATTGTTTTAGCTGAACGTCTGAGTCAGTGACGTGCACACTTTATCTACGTTCACTACTTTTCTGGTTGCCCTGTCAATGACTAGCACACTTTCTTACCTATTTAATCAGTCACACACTAATTGTAGCTGACTAGTGTTGGGTGTAGCGTGTTAGAACAGTTGTGTGCACACTTAATTTCAATTTGTTTTGATTGACCGTCTGAGTTAGTGATGTGCACTCTTCAAATAATCACACTGCTTTGCAGGTTCCTCTGTCAGTGACTTGCACACTTTCAGACCGGTTTCTTCAGTCATACGGACGCTGTAATTGTGGTGTACATTACAACTGTACAGGAAGCAACGTTGAGGGCCATTTCGACTCTAAACAGTCTTTGAGGTAATTGCAGCGTTTAAAAATATACTGAGAAGGTGTACAACATCTCTCTTTTTTGAGACAGCCCACTTGGAGGGGCTCGTCTGACTTCCTTTTGGCGTAAAAGGTTTATCTTTAAAGATAAGAAACATTTTACGCCAAAAGTAAGTCAGACGAGCCAGTCCAAGTGGGCCGTCTCAAAAAGAGAAAAGTGTACGTCACACTAACCTCTTTCCCAATGGTTGGCCACCATTTAGAATAAACGGTGACGCAGGCCAATGGGAAAGAGGGGCTGGGCTTAAAGCCCGCTAGTGAACCCTCCTGAAAACACGAAATCTCGCCAGCGAGACTGCGCATGTGCGCAGCTCTAGGCTTCGACCTAAAAAGGTCGAGAATATAACATGGTAGATCATTATATACAGAATGTACAAGAAATATATGCACCAGTAAAAAGGTTGAGATAGTGTAGAAGTTTGAGCCGTGAGTTCATTGGAGAAGAAAGGTTTTCAGGTCCATATTGAAAGTCACCAAGGAGGTCATTAGATTTGTAGGTAATGAGTTACAGATCATGGTTGCGCTACCCTAGAAGGATTGCCATCAGTCATTCCTTCCAGCAGCATTGTTTTGGTATTTCGTGATGGTCTGGAGCCGTCAGATAACGGAGAGTGGATGTGTGCACAGCTTTATGGGTGATGCAGGCAGTCTTGTAAATAGTCCTTTCTTCAGTTGGTAAGCATTGAAGAGTGATAGGCACAGGTGTAATTTCGTCATTCAAAATAGCCCTGTAGACGAACTATGCTGCCGACTGTAAAATTGATTTCAAGTGGGTGAGATGGGTTTTGCGGGGACCAGTCAAGAGGGAGTTAAAATAGTCTATTGTGGAGAGCAGCAGTGTATGAGCCAGAAATCTTGCTCTGGAATCTAACGGCAGATTCCCCTCAGAAGACATAGTTGATAGC
This sequence comes from Lissotriton helveticus, assembly GCF_964261635.1. Taxonomy (NCBI): domain Eukaryota; kingdom Metazoa; phylum Chordata; class Amphibia; order Caudata; family Salamandridae; genus Lissotriton; species Lissotriton helveticus. The sequence goes on from NC_136061.1 coordinate 782,985,848, forward strand.
ATGTGTTTTTGGCCTTGGTGCTGATTTGAGGATGTAGGTTGAGCCTTTTGTTTAGATTGACTCCTAGAGACTTGGTACTGTCAACAATAGTGGGTTTACTGTTAAGGATGTTGTGTTTGTGTGTCCATCCAGGATTGTGGCAGAAGGGTTCATTTAGAAGCGGAGATGAGGAATAATTCCCCTTTCGAAGGGTTTACCTTTAGGTAAGGAGAGGTCATTGTAGGAAGCTGGCTCTCTGTATAGTGTACTAAAAGGAAGTACACTGTGCAAAAGTCCAGTGGGTCCCTAATTGGCTTACAGAGGCTAAAGTAGAGAATACTAACACAGTCTTTTGTGGTAGTGTGGGTGAGAAGTTAGGCTTATCAGAGGGTAGTGCTAAGCATTTGTTCTACTCACAGAGGCAATAAATGAGACACACACTCAAAGAATGCATTAGTCCATATTAGAATAATAAAACCTTAATTCGAAGGTAAGTACTGTTTTTAGGTCTCGCCTGTCGATGCGCATGCGCATCGAGCAAGGCGAGAGTATTGGGACTTATCCACTCTTTATCCACACTGCAAGGAATCGTGGCGATTCCTTGCAGTGCCCGTGACTTTTAAGCTCAATGCGCATGCGCATTGAGCTTAAAAGCGCGTGCACGTCCGTCTTTGTTTACCCGCTCCGCCCCCTCCCCTTCCCGCCGTGTCGCATTTCTCCTCCCCCCTCCCCTCTCTTCCCTCCGTCTTGTTTATTTTACCCGCTCCGCCCCCTCGCATTTCTCCTCCCCCCTCCCCTCTCTTCCCTCCGTCTTGTTTATTTTACCCGCTCCGCCCCCTCCCCTTCCCGCCGTGTCGCATTTCTCCTCCCCCCTCCCCTCTCTTCCCTCCGTCTTGTTGCCTATGGGCGGCTGTGCTGGCAAGCAGCGCTGCTTCCTCTCCTCTTTCTGTTGAAACAAACAGCAGGGAGGGGAGGCGTTTCCAGGGCCAGCTCACTCTCGCTCTCTTCGTCTTGTTAGGGTTTTCACCACCAGAATCAAGGAGTGACAAACCAGCCAGTATGTACATTTTCAATTCAGAACGCCACCTTTTTTATGCACACTGATTTACACAATATTTCTGCGCAGTGTCCCGTTATTATTTCAAGGCGCTACATTTGCTCGTGACAAACATCTCGCAAACCATTTCAGCGAGCAAAGACGCGCCTCGCGCTGCCTGCGTCTATGTGACAGCGCGAGACGCTTCTTAAAATAGAGCAGCGGTCGCTGAGCTCCGGTTCAAGCCCTCGTAAACTTTATTTTTTCAATGCAATACGTCTGTTCCAAAACAAGCAGGCCCTCGGCCCGCCGCTGCCGCTGCACACAGGCTCCGTTGTGCCGCCGCGGTGAATCACTCCTCCTGCAGGCGGCTGATCTCCTGGGGCTGGCGGGAGGCCAGGGCGGCTGCAGCTGGGCCTTGCTGTCTGTTCTCCAGGCCTGGGGGGCAGGAAGGCTTGGCGCTCACCAGCGCGCCCTGTTATGAATGCTGCCTGTACCCAATGTGCCCGCGTTCCTCGCCTGTGCCCGGACCCCGTCTTTTGCCTCTGGCTGTGGAGCGCTTCTCTCTGTTTCCACCTCGTTTCCCCGAGCGGGGGCCGCACCTGGTACCCCCTCCAGCCTCACACCCTTTACGCTTCCTGTCTAATGAACTGTGTTTCCATCACTGCTCTCTCTCCCTGCCAATGTCGCCTTTCTCTCCCATTGCCCTCTGTCTATGACCCTTCACCAGTCGCTGTCTCTTCTTCTCTGCCCGTCACCTCTGCAAGGGGGTCTCCTTTCTTCATGCCCTCCCGTCCTTTGTTGACATTGTCACTCTCAGCTCTCCTCACGCGCCCTCTCTCCTGAAGTGTCAGTAATCGCGGCCGCCGTTTCTCCCTCCCCTCACCTCTCTCCCTACTTCCCTCGATCTGTCTGTAACAGAGTCACTGCTCCTCCCACTCTCTCTCTCTGTCTGCCTGACGCCCTCTCGCCTATCCTCCTATCCTGCCATCTCTCTCACATCCTGACATCTCTCTCACATCCTGACATTTCTCTCACACTCTCTCCCATCCGGCCATCTCTCTCTCCCATCCTGCCATCTCTCTCCCTTCCTGACATCTCTCTCTCCCATCCTGCCATCTCTCTCTCATCCTGCCATTTCTCTCACACTCTCTCCCATCCTGGCTGCTCTCTCCCATCGGGCCACCACCCTCACCCTCACTCACCCTCACTCACTCACCCTCAACCCCTCACCCTCACCCCCTCAACCCCTCACCCTCAACCCCTCACCCTCACCCCCTCACCCTCAACCCCTCACCCTCAACCCCTCACCCTCACTCACCCTCAACCCCTCACCCTCACTCACTCACCCTCAACCCCTCACCCTCACTCACTCACCCTCAACCCCTCACCCTCAACCCCTCACCCCCTCACCCTCAACCCCTCACCCTCAACCCCTCACCCTCAACCCCTCACTCACCCTCACTCACCCTCACTCTCACTCACTCTCACTCACCCTCACTCACCCTCACTCACCCTCACTCACCCTCACTCACCCTCAACCCCTCACTCACCCTCACTCATCCTCACTCACCCTCAACCCCTCACCCTCACCCACCCTCAACCCCTCACCCTAACTCACACTCACCCTCACTCACCCTCACCCTCACTCACCCTCACTCTCACTCACCCTCAACCCCTCACTCACCCTCAACCCCTCACTCACCCTCAACCCCTCACTCACCCTCAACCCCTCACTCACCCTCAACCCCTCACTCACCCTCACTCACCCTCACCCACCCTCACCCTCACTCACCCTCAACCCCTCACCCTCACACAGTGCAATAGGTCTCGGAGCATTTGAGTTAGAGCTTTTAGAATTGTTTATGGCTTTTTTTATTTGTAATTCTTTAGCATTGGCTACAGGAAACAAAAATGCTAAAGATTTACAAAAAAAAAACCATAAACAATTCTAAAAGCACTAACTCTAATGCTGAGAGACCTATTGCATTTCCAATGCTTGTTAATAGCAATGCGTACAGGTAATTAAAGCTTTTACGCACAATTCAATCCTATGGAAGGAAAAGTCCAAGATGCATAAAGGTAGGTACAGTCAATTGCGGGAGTTTGCTTTCTTGGTTTCTAGTTGTAATAGGCCAAGGTCCAAAGTACTACCAGCAGTGCTCCAGGAACTGTTCTGGTTCTATCTGGAACCCCAAACTACCTAAACAACTAACTAGTAATAGCAGGAAAATCCAGAATTCTGAGAAGCACAACTCTCTCCTTCTCATCCCTCCGAAACTAAAAAAGAAAACGGCCCAGTGCCGGTCCTTCTCTGGCAACGTACCCAGGATGTGGAACGCACTCCCTATTGACTTCAGATGCATTCCCTCCTTCTCTTGCTTCAAAAAGGACCTGAAACTCTTTCTCCTCAACTAATACTCTACCGACCAAGGCAACCATCCTAGGTATCGATAACCTAATGGACTCCCCACTCACTTTGACCTTAAAGGATGGTGGTTTTCTGACTGTGTTAGCCACCTGCGTCCTCCTCCCCTCACTGGATAGATAAGTATTATGTCTTTGTTTTTATCTTTATGCATCCTCATGTCCTGCGATGTTATGCAATCTTTTATTTTCCGTTGTGTATGTAAAGTGCCCTGATACCCACGGGTCTAGCTAGGACTATATAAAACTTTATGAATAAAATTAAATTAAAATAAAAGGGTGCTGGTGAAATTGGTAGCTGGTGCGCTACTGAGAAGGGGGGGCACCCAAAAACAGGCTGCACAGGGGAACAAGTCAGAGACCTTCGGCGTGGGTCGGAAGGGGTCTTGAAGTAATGGGGCATTCCCAGTTCGTCTGGACCCGGCCGAGCGGCTCAGTTGCAGAGTTGTTAGGTAAGTTGGGCTGGGTGCTCAAAGATGCCCCTTGTGGTCAGGGACAAAAAGCTGCCTGGGGCAAAATCAATTACTTAATCATCAATGAGAAGGAAAGAGAAGCTGTGATCGATTCAGCTTCCAATGGTTAGTACAAAAATTCAAAGAGAAGGGAGAATGGACCACTTGTCCTGTATAACCAGGGTCCGTGTTCATATGGGAATCATCTTTAAAAACCCTCATATACGTACACAGGCAGTCAGCGGTATATCTTGGTTCACCGCCTAGGTGTACTGTAACAGCATGATCATAGGGTCTTTTCCTTTGTCAATATGCTGACCTTCGCCTGGAGGAAGACCAACTGGTTTGTCAGTAGTGGCCAGGAATGAAAAGAGAGGGTGTGCTTGTGCTCTGATCAAGGGAGGTAAAATTTCCTACACCACTTGCCACCTGTATTTTATTTAAAAAGTTGTGATGTGGGAAATTAGAAAACGTAGTCGTGCGTGTATAGACCCAGTTACTGGTCTATCGCACTGATATTGGTCCAATAAAATACTGCTGTTACATTAGACCTAGGCGGAGAACCAAGATATACCGCCGACTGCCTGTGTACGTATATGAGGGTTTTTTTAAGACTGTTCCCTTACGAACAAAGACCCTGGTTATACAGGACAAGTGGTCCATTCTCCCCTCTTTTTGATTTTTTGAGGTAAAATCAAGGCAGCTGGGCCACTCACAGAGTGGGTCTCAGTGAAGCTGATGTCCCTCAATGGCTGCTTGGTCCTGATTCAGTAGGAATCCAGACTGGACTCTCACTGTTGCTGTTTGATGCGGGGTAACCACTACCCGGGGGTTGGTGCTGCACGGCTTCGATTGGTCCTGGTGTCTCCGCACTCTGCTGGGAGACAGAGCTGACTTTCCAAAGCTCGAGTACCTTCTCCTGGACATCTGGGCTGGGGAGGCACAAGGCGGTGGACTGGACTCTGCTTGTCGGGGCCTGCGGACTGCGAGGGTGTAGCTCTTCTACTTCAAGGGAGACTGTGGGTGATTTTTAAATTAATGGCAGGCTACCCAAGACTTTGGTAGTTCTCCAGCAGGACCAGTCACTCTGTCGCGTTTCTTGAGAGAGGTCTGAGGACGAGCAGAGTTTCTTGCCAAAAGTCCACAGTTCTGCTGCAGTTCTCGCCAGGTAGTTACTATTCTTCTCTTGATCTGGTGAATCTGGAGTTCTTGGGTTCAGGTGTGCCTCCTAAATACTCAATTTAGGGTTGTTTAAGGGGAATGACAGGTAGTAGCCAATGGGCTACGTACCTTTAGTGTGTTGACACTATCTATATGCGCACTTCCTGTCAGAGATGAGCGTAGCCCTGACCCTAGAATGCTAATTCTTTCCAAAACAAGATGGAGGAATCTGAAAAGTGCAAATCAGCTGGCCAGCCCTAGGGGTGGTGCTAGCTGAATGCGGGCACACCTCCTAATCTTACTAATTTTCCCCCCTGCCTTGTCGCCAAAAGTGGGAGAAGGACATGGGGGTGAGCATCTCCACTATCTGGAGAGGCCTGGGTCGCATAACAATGGTGGCAGGGCCTTTGAAGCTTCCCACCCTGGAATGCACATCCTGCGTGAAGGAGGTGTGAACACCTCTGCCAGGAGCAGGCTTGGTTCCTGGCTTCTGAGATCGAAAGCTCTCACCTCAGAAACCTATCTACGATGGCTGAGTGGTCGAGGCCAGTTAGTCCACATACTAGTAGTCATTAGGTTTTCAGGTGGCATTTATAAGGTGACCTCTGGGCGCATTGCTTAATAAATCCGCTGCTGGCATCATTGTGGGTTTATCAAGATGAGGTGTTGGTACCAAACTCCATGGGGTACAGTGACGCCATCATTGAGCTGGGGAACTCATAATCACAAGTGTCCAGCCTATGTACTCGTCATGGCTTCCCTGTGCACTTGTAATATCTAAGGTTTTGCTTAGATATCACCGGGACACATCCACACATGGGGTGTAGTGCACTCTGTCTTAGGGCTGTAAGGTCTGCTGTAGGAGTGACTTATATCGCATGCAGTGCTTTACTGGCATGGCACTCAGGGGTTGTGCCATGTCGACTCTTTGTTTTTCTCTGCACCAAGACATGCAGGCTGTGAGGACAGTTTGCATGAGCTTGGTTGGGGGCCCTATCTGAGCTGCAGCCTTTAGGGACACCCTTTTGGTCCAAGGTACCACTTATTAGGAACTTACAGGGATCCTAAAGGGGTGGCAATTGTAGAACATTGGTTCAGTTAAGGAAAATAACACTGATACTGTGGACCTGGTTAGCAGGAACCCAGTACACTTTCAAAAGTTGCACCAGATCCCAGCCAAAAAGTGGGGGATATTGCAACAGAGTCCTGTTTCCTACAGTCATCCAGTGGTAAACAGAGTTTAGGGTGGTGACCAGATGTGAGCTATCATTTTTGTAGGAGACCTTTAGACACAGCTGTGTATTGTCTGCGTATTGTTGATAGAACATCCCTGCCTTCTTAAGGAGGACTCAAAGTGGCTCGATGTCTAGGTTGAATTGGGTCGGGCTCTCCCAAAAAAATGACTCACATTTCCAGAAGTTGCAGTTCCATGAAACACCATTGAGTTAGTCTCATTGGACTCTCTCTATTTATTTTTATTTAAAGAAATGTTTGGTAACTTAAATGCTTAAAGAACCAATAACATTGTTGAAAACTAGAATCACTGCATTTTGGCCGGGGGGGGGGGGGGTGAGGTGAAGTAAAATGGTTAAAGGGCCATAGCACCAGTCTGGCTACGTCTTCACCTGGCCGGGTGTTAAAGCACCCAAAGCTGATATTTTATCCTTTGATCATTATTTATTTTAAAAGTAAACTTATGGCAAAATCACTTAAAAATGTGTTCTAAATCTGCCTTATTGACCCATGACTTATAGATAAATCAAACAAAGGCAGAAAAGCCATGTACAAAAAGAATAGAGGGTTATTTATTTTAAAAGTCCTCCGTAATTATTGTGTAAGCCTCTGCAGATTCTTAGAACATGAACAAATGGACATTTTGTTTTTACATTTATATATAGAGTGAACCTAGCCCAAGGGCAATAGAGCGATTTACATGAGCACCAGTTACACTACACAAGATCAAATTTATTTTTACTATAGGCCTTTGGAGAATAAACAATTTGCCCAGAATCACGAGATGTTCAGCTGAGGCCAGTACCTGAAGCTTGTGCCACAGTTCCAAAGTCGGCAACTTTGGCCACTATTGTTTTCTCTGGGCAAGGTGGCCTCAAAGTGAGGCCTATGCAAATAAACATACTACTCTCACCAAGGCCTGAGGACATTGGGGGTATGGTGACAATACCTGGCCCCCAGTGAGGCCAGGGTTGCTTCTCTTATGCAGCCTCCCCCCAGCCCACAATATTCTCAGGGCAATGGCCTGGCAGGGAAGGGTCAAGAAAAAGCACAAAGCCCATCGCCCAATTGCAGACTCCTGCCTTCTCAATCCAACCCTGAGGGTTCATTCAGCTACTGTGGGGGCATGGCTAAAAAGAACAAAATATACTGTAACTATTTGTTGGGCCTTTCTCCTACAGATAACTGCATATAAAATACAATGCACACATCTTTGAAAAATGCATGTTTCTGGTAAGAAAGCCTGGTTGGGTAATGCAATTATTTCGGATGTCCCTGGGTGTAACCATATGGTCACTGATTTGAATCCTGGTCGGTGCATTGTCTATATAGGGATGCGTATGTATAGTGCTAATATATTAAAGTCTGTGACAGAAAGCACTCTGAATATGTAAGTTATCAGTTTGAAACAATGTTTTAAACACAGTATATGAAAAGTGGCAGATTGTATAAATAGGCTGTCGTAACCATTACAAACAAATTATTGTGTTTAAATGTTTAGAGTGCTTTTCAAAAGTTATGTTTTTAGTACCAAATTGACTGTACACGTGTGCCTTTTTTTAATAGGTTTCCATTAAGAGGAGAAATTCCTGATTCTATAAATCAAATCCTAATGCTGGCTACCAAAAAGCCTTTAGATATGGCGATTGAACAATTGCACATATTTTCTTTCAGAAGCAAGGTCTCTTGAGAGACAATTTTGTTCTTATTTAGCTGCCTTTTCCTTCTTTCACTTCACAGTAGCGGAGTCCCTTCATCTTCTCCTTCAACTTGTGGCAACTCAACCATTCAGGGATGTATTTTTTTATTTTTTTTATAAAAAGCATGGAAACGGTTTTGATCACATTATTAAAGCTTGGGAACATCTTTCCCTTGCCCATTCTGACCTATAGGTTAGTATTTTGTTATTTGTCATTGTTGGGTATTGGTATTGGTTTTGTGCGCTCATGCACACCATTCCATTAGTCTACTTCAGTTTATTTGTCTTTAAATTACATTATGAGCAGTTAGGTGCGATCATTAGTGGGAGGAGATGTATGTGCGTCCATGCAGATCATTGGTAGGTTAGTAGAGGAGGTTAGGCATGATTGGGTTATAGGCATGTCAGCACTTTTCTTCATGCTATTTTGATATCTATAAAGCACTATCTGGTATCAAAGTTCGCAACTGAGGCTTCACATTAAATCAATACATTTAAACAAGTTGAAGCACATTAGGCTCCAATGGTAAATCAGAATGGTGAAGTTTCAAACTATATAGGATTATTAAAATGCTTGGAAATTCAAAATCATCAAGTTAGTGTCCATCAATAATCAATACATTAATTCATAAGTCAATATGAAGCTCACATCAGTCAAAGTTATATAAGAGGGTGAACTAATATAAGTTGCCTCAAAAAGAACAATTACGTTTATCAGTTCTACCATAAAGAATACCCTAAATCTCCTGTGATCAATAAGTAGTCTATAAGCCTTATGAACTGCAGCCAACTCTGCACTAGCTTAAACCACACAATTCTGAAATTGCTACACCTCCACATATTTCCCATAAAATGCTCCAATCAGGTTAAAGTATTAAGATACACTCTAGAGCTCATTCATTTCACAGGGTCCTTCACAATACAACTTATCTAAGCTTCCACCAATCTTGTGGTTATCCGCAACAGAACAAAATACACTGGACTAGCCTATACTCTGCAAGTGGACTTTTGTAATCATTTGGAAGAGTCTACAGTTATCATGTAAAAGAAAACATTTCACAGGCGAAAAAAGGAAAGACATTGCATTTATTAATTGGTATTTCAGCTTCATCTAGAATTTAAATGCACACAAGAAAGAAACAAGAGGCAATCAAACATTAGCCATTTTAAATATAATTTTAAATACAGGCCTACATTAGCTATGAACAATCAAAACGTGAATATACAGTAACAATTGAGTGTTTACATGTTAATATCGATAAAATGCAAAACGTTTATTATTAAAAAAACGTACTCCCTCTGGTGACCCTTGAGAGTCACCGCAAATTACACCTTCTTTGATACTGAATCTCCCTTTACACAGAAGTTGTCGACTTTCACAGCATGCTTTAAGACTCCCCTGGTTCCTTCAGCTCACAATGAAGTTGGTTCAGAGATCTTCAAGTTCCACTTCTTCCCGCTTTCTTTTCTTCTCTCTCGATTCAGGCAGCTGCTTCTCTCCATTGCACTGTGACCAACGATTTTCAGAAATCTTAAATTCATCTTATTAAAAGAAATAAGCAGATCACATAAATTATAATAATTAATGTGTGTTCATATTTTTTTTTAAATATTCCACTACCAATATCACCAAACTATTCACCAATCTTTGAAAATGATTTCCCTATTACTTTTCAAGCACTTGTCTCCTCCAAATTCATTACCTCGTGAGAAATATCAGTCATGTTAGTTATAAACGTTTTAATTTCATTACTTGTATATGGAATATAAGTGCAGCATTGCTGAACACGTAACATGCAGCTGGCTCTGCCCTCTTATGTGAATAAAATATCTAAAGGTAAGCCTGTTCTTCAAAACCATTGCACGTATAGCCATAAGAGCTTTATTTATTGTGGTTAAAGCTTCAGCTCTGTTAGTAGCAAGACAATTTAGTAGAGTAGGCATCTTTCTGATCTTCAAATCATTTGAAACTATAAATATCCTTTCTGGGTACAACTTTTAAAGAAGTAGAGGTTGTAATCTTTGAAATGTGCTGAAGGCAATTCCAGAAATATAATATTAGACATTAAGGCAAGCATTTATGAGATTTAGTGCAGAATGAAGGCGTGCAAAAAATGAAAGAGGGTAATTCAAAGGAAAATATGAGGGCCAAAGATTAGAAGTTTTAATTAAAGTTCAGTGCTTTACACAGGATTTTAGAAATATAGAGGATGCTTTTTGAGATAACATGCAATTAGAGGATGTGAAACAGTATTGTTTGCATGTGAGGTAGTGGTATTTTAGGTACTTTTGGTATGCACTACAATCAGGCTACCACTATGCCACACTTCAGGGCGGTCATCTTATCACCTCAGGAGATTGTCACGTAAAGCAGCTGCTGGAATCTTATACAAGAGCTTTCGACTTCTCTCAAAGGAACAATAACCTCAAGATCATACCAATGCAAGAACATTTATAGGTAACAAATGAAAACATTGAAAATGCTGGAGACGGTATCTTGTGAAGTTCATCCTCAAGTTTGGCTCAAAGTGTTAATTACAAAAGCAAAGCGGGATACACTTGGATGCCTTCGGTTTTTGCGTGGCACAAGGCAGAGTGTGAGAAAAGCTCCCCGGATAGTGGAAGTATATTGCCTACATTTCTGTAGCAGGAGAGTGGCGATCCAAATATTGAGGTGAGGCAGATGATGACTGGGCCACCTTCATGTAAAAATAAATAGCATGTTTTGCTTCAGGAGTTTGTACACTACACAATGCACACCTACATTAACTTCCCTCTCAGAATTTGCTTATAGTTCTTTGAGAGAATTATTTAATGAGGCATGCGAGCAGGGGAGACTCCTCTGTTTGAGCGGGGGAGCGTTGCCCCTTAGGCAAAAGCTGAAAAATAAAATAGTAATAAAGTTTATTTATTACCATCTTAATTTTCAGTAGCTGATCCGCCCTGAACTGAATGGCAGGATGGGGCGGGCCAGTGCTGCCGGGTGGCAGAAGGGAGTTGTGCGCTTTAAAATGCAAATGTCTCTTGGGCCAGCCAGACATGCGCATTTTAAACTTCTCTAACCTAGCTGTCTTAAACAGCTGGGTTAAAGAGGGCTCTTGAGAGCGCTGAGTGAGGCTGCTCCCACCAATCCTGGAGCTGTGTTCATGCTCGTGAGGCCAGCACCAGTATTAGTTAGTGCAATTTCCTGTGTCCCAAATTGGAGCCTACCAGGAAGAGACGACCGGTGGAGGAGGACGTCACATCGCGCCTCAAGGTAAGTGCTTTATTTGTTTATTTATTTTTGTTTGTGCCTGCCCACCCACCCTTGGTACATGGCAGCCACCATTGCATGCGAGGTCAAAATGTAGTGACCTTCTGTATTGTGGAAGCAAACCAACAATTTTTAACTTTAAAGGCTGTGGCATTGCTCTTTGTTCAATGTATGTTTATCAGTGATAAGAGTTGAAAAGGAATCCTTATATTGTTGCTTAATAAATGGTTTTTTAAGCCAGATCACTGATAAAATGGACATAAATTGAACAACGGGCAATGCCTCACCCTTCAAAGTTAAAAAATACCTCCTTATGATCCATTCCAAGTGTACATGTAATGGATATGCCTGGCTGTGAACTTGTATAAGTGTCTTTTTTTCTTTTCTTTTTTTTTTACATACTATTGTACTCAAGTTTTTAATACAATGTTACAGTTACTCATTCTGTGGAGAAGCGTGGCTCAGTGGTTAGAGGCGGCAGACCCGGAAGCTGAGATCGGCCGTGGACCAGGGTTCGATTCCCCGTCTCGGCGGGTCTCGGGCTCAAAAATTCCACGGACTCGACAATTCTCGCTCCGGTGCCTACTCGACTCACGGGGTCACACTCTGCGACTCTGGGCAATAGCTTGCTTAATCTCCACTACGGCCCCTCGCGGCGGGATGCCTGGCTTTCACCTTGTGGATACCCTGCCGGGGTATCTCACAGGGGAATACCAGGACGGGTTCCCTAAGCAAGCGCCTTGAGACCCCTGGGTGATTCGTGCGCTATATAAATCGAAATACATTTACATTTACATTTACATTTACATTTACATCTGCAAAACCATTTATTTTAATTTGTTAAGCTATATTTGTTATGTGGATAAAGAATGATCTCCACAGCAGAACATTTAATTTAAAAAGCTTGGAAATAAGTACAGGCTCTTATGTTATTCTGGTTAAGGGTTACAATTTTCACTTGATTATTTTAACATTTGTTGTATCTACAAGTATATTTGTTCATCAATAATTACTTTACTTATCAATAGACAATAAAATAAATACACGTCAGACTTCACATTATTCCATGAAACTTGCTTCCATATATCCACCATCCCACACTTGGACATATTAAAGATTATTTTTTCCCAGGTCCAGCTCGTGCATGCAGGCAAACTAGGCAATCACCCAGAGTGCCAAGTAAAAAGCAGCACCAAATAAGAGGGAAAAAATTAAAATGAAATTGAAAACAAAATTGAAGGTGAGAGTAGCTGCATGATTGCCCATTTTCTCAGTTGCTTGCAGTTGGTTAAAATAAGATAATTCTACTAAGGAAGATGGCCTATTTCCAAAAAGAAAAAATGGACAGAGTCTCACTGAGTTTCTATGAACCGCAAAGTAAAATCCTATTTCACTGCACATTTTAAAGGACTATTTTTACAAGTCGAAACATAAAAATCAAACCAGGATGCCTCTCTAAACCTATGTTTATTCAAAAAGATAATCCCCATAAATGAATATCAAGTTTCAAGTTCAAAAACTTATTTCAGCTTCAAGGCCATAAAAAGACTTCAAATACAATAAAAAATAAATAAGTTCAAATATTTGTTAGTACGAAATAAAACTGACTCCTTATATTACAACCTATAAACACAATGGCCTTATATGCAACAATAATCATTAGGCTAGTGGGCACACAATTATTGATCAATTTACCGGGGAAAATAAAAATTTAAAAAAGGGAGGGTCGAAAGGGCCAATCAAATATAAATCCAGGGTGAAAACATGAGAAAGCACATCATATTACATCATTACATCTACAGTGAAATGAATGAAGGGGGCGTGGCTTAGGCACCACCGGGTATGGACGTGTGAGCTCTGCGCTCCGTGTCAGCCTCGGACCTTATCCTGTTTTAAAACCCCCCCGGCGGTGTCGGAGCCCTCGGCGGGGGCCCCCCGGAACCGAGAGGTGACTTCGCCCAGGTTGAGCCTTGGTCTCGACGGAGGGGGCTGCCGGCGCGGTGATCGCGGCTGCCGCACTTGAAGAGGCCCGGCCATCTTGGTTACGGCCTGCACGGGGCCTGGCATCCCCGGCCTCGCGTACGGCTGAGCCTGCCAGTGGTGGGCAGTGGCCCGGCTGGGGCGCCGCGGCGAGGCAGAGGGCGGTGCTTGGAAAGACCACGCTGACCGGAGCAGACCTGGGACCACCTCGGTGACGGCGGTGACCGGACCTGCACCTGAATCCTAATTTGGAGCCCCGAGGTGCACCTTAGATGACGGCGCTGCCGAGGAGCGATGGCGAATGTTCCCTGTGGTTGTGGGTGCCTCGGAGACTTTCCCTCGTAGGGAACCCTCCCATCAGGTGCTTGCTTTCCCGCACCTCGACCTAGGGGAGAGCTGGCCTCAGTGGCAGGTGAGAGCAAGCGTGGACATTCACCCCGACTCCCTGCCTTACTGCTCTGTGGACGGATCGTGGGCCTGGAGGGCTGCTGCACGGAAGACTCATTGGCGTGCCTGACCCAGCCCATTGATCGGACTGCCCCGGCGCTGCGGGGCGCTATGCTTTGCTGGGGGCACACACCCCGAGAGGAGGACTGTGGCGTGCTTGGTGTGGCGGCTGGAGCCGGGGGGACGGCGCTCGTGGGAGCCACATCGTGATGGAGAGGAGTGCCGCAGTGGAGGGCGGGGTGCCGGCGAGGCGGTGAGCATCCATTTCCTGGCGGACCCGGTGGAGGGGCCAGGTGGGACCCTATTCCTAACGGGCAGTACCTGGTGCTGGACCCTCAATTGCTGCGCGGCGAACAGTGGGATACCATAGTGGTGAGACCGGGCGACGAGACTCACGGATACTGGGGAGACCCGCCGACGCTCGCCCTAGCGCTCCTGGTGGTGCACGGCTGGGAGCGCTTGACACTGGGTTGCCGCGCTGGGCCGCTGACTTTGAGACTGGGCCATGGGGAAACCGCGGCGCGTTCCGGAGCCAACACAGACTGACCCTGTTGATGATTCGCACGACTCACAAGACCAAAACCCGGCTGGGGATCCGGCTGTGGGCCTACAGCAACAGCAAATGGACCAAATCCTGAAAGCCATAGCGGACACAAAAGAATCCTTGCACCAAGATATAACGCAAGTCTCTACAAGCCTTGGCCTGTTGCGGGCTGACCACGGCAAGCTAGCAGATCGCGTCAAGAGCACGGAGCTTGCGCTTGCAACGCTGGAACCCGCACAGAAGACGACGGACGTGTCGCTGAGCGATCTATCGCACAGAGTGCAATGGTTGGAAAGGAGAGCTGAGGACGCAGAAGGGCGCAAGAGACGCAACAACATAAGGGTGGTGGGCCTTCCTGAGAAATGTGAAGGGGATAATATGGTTGACTTCCTGGAAAAGTGGTTGCGAGAGGTGGTCGCCCCTGAAGGCTTATCACAGTTTTATACCCTGGAGAGGGCTCATCGTGTGCCGGCCCGGCCCCCGGCCCAGGGCCGCCCACCCAGACCAGTGGTCGCACCCCTGCTCCACTTCAAGGACCGCGATCTCATACTGCGGAATGCCCGGACGGCTGGCCCCTACAAATTGGACAATGCCTCCGTCCCCTTCTACCCTGATTATTCCCAGGAGGTCCAACGAAACCGGTTTTCCTTTATGGCAGTCAAGAGGGCCCTCCGGACGGAGGGTATACAGCATGCTTTGTTCCTCCCGGCACACCTGAAGGTGATGGTAGATGGGACTGCAACCTTCTTTGACAACCCCGACGACGCTTGGCACTGGCTCGAACAGTATCGCGCGGGAAGGATGGCCCGGGACAACGAGACTCAGAAGCCGAGATGCAACCAAGACCTCGAAGAGGCCGACGCACCAGGAAACGTGGGGCGAAGGGACAATCGCCATCAACCTCCCAGACGGGACTGGAGAGGCAGGCGGCCCTACAAGCGGTAGCGATCATCTCCGGAGCGGCGACTACGGCCCTGCTGGAGGAAGCAGCATCCCACCAGGGGTCGGAGGAGGTGGGCTCGAAGGGATCCGAAGAGGACAATGACCATCTGCCTGAGGTTACTCCACGGACTGCCGATGGCCTGCTGGATGAGTGTTGATACCTGACTCCAACCTGTGAACAGTAAGGGGGAACATACAGACAGTGGGACCACGCCGCTGAGCGGGGCAGACATGGTCCTGCAGGAGAGAGCGGGGGACTGGACCCCCGATTTGAGCGGGAGGGCATCCTTTTGGGGGGGGAGGGGAGCTTTGATGGGGGCGTGCACCTCGGGGGCGGGGCGCTGCCGGGAGGGGGGATTTCACATATGAGGTCTGACCATTTGACTGGACGAGTGAAATTGTTGTCCGGCTCGTGCTGGTGTGGTGCTAGACCACCCCCTCTACCTCACACTTACTGTGAGACTCTGGTAGCTACCAGGGTATTTCCCTTAGTGGGTCTGTGTTTGGATGGGTAACTATGGTTTAGAGCCTGTTCTGGGGAAAGTTGGGGTGGGGGGTTGTTGGGGAAGTTTTGATCAGGGGGAGGTTGTCGGTGTGCCCGTCAGACTGTGTTGGATGGTGCTCTGTTACATCCTTTCCTATGGCGACCCGACTTGAATTAAAGTGTGTCACTTGGAATGTGCGAGGGCTGAACTCCATGCGGAAACGATATAAAGTACATGCATATTTAGTTCGCAGAGGGGTCCAGGTGGCCTTCTTAAAAGAAACACACCTTGATCAGACAGAGGGGCGGGCATTACAGAGGAGATGGAGGGGACAGTTGTTCTATACCACTTACTCTGCCTTCGCCAGGGGGACTTTAAGCTGGGTGAGATCAGGGGTCCCTTTTCAACCTACGACCACTTTTATAGACCCGGAGGGGAGATATGTATTGGTGTTAGGCCGCCTGGACGGCAGGGATGTGACCTTCAGCAGCGTCTATGCTCCAAACTCCGCATTTTAATTACTTATTCACCGCATTTTAATTACTTATTTCACGCTCACTTTCTGTGAGGCTACACTCTCTGCCGAGACACCGCACAGCCGATTGAACGCTGTTGCGGAGGTCTGGATACACCCTGCCGCCATCTTGGGGGAAGTGGAGGGTTGACGCTCCAGTTGCCCGGCCCCTCCCTCCTTTCCCCTCCTAGAAATGGTTGCTATCACTCGGCCGCGCAGCGGACAGGCGCGCCAAAGGCGAGCCCGTCTGCGCTCGTCAAAGGCGAGCCCGTCTGCGCTCGTCCGCGATCACGACGCGACCGTGGCCGGACCTCCTGTTCGTTTGATTGACCAAACGACGGGGATATATAGCAGAGCGGAGTTGCTCACACTGAGGCCCAAGCGATGCCATAGTGGACCCTTGATTTCATTACATTCACGGAGCTCTACCTTTTCCTGTAAAGATTGCGATGTCGATCTTGTCAATTGCGAATTCAAGGGGAATCAGTCCCACATCCGGATTCCGAGTGTTCCTAGAGGAGCTGGTGCTTCCATATCCCTTAGAGCGGCATTGATCAATTGCAGATCGTTGTCAAGACATGCCATTGACATTTGGCAGTCCCTTGAGGACAACAAGTGGGATCTTCTTTTCCTCACGGAAACTTGGCTGAGTGAAACCACTAATCCTACCATCACATTAGCCATCCCTGATGGCTATAACATCATCTGTGCCAATAGATCTAACGGCAAACAAGGAAGCGGGGTAGCACTCATTCACAAATCTGATTGGCCTGTGGTACTCCACGCGTATGAGCAAACTGACAACATTGAGGGACTTTTTTTGTGTTAAGGTATCCGCATCTATATCTTGCTCAGGGCTCTTGATCTATCGCCCCCCTGGCTCTAGTATCACCCATCTGCCGGCCCTGGCAGATTATATCATTCAGACCAGCACCTGCTATGCTAATTTTACTGCCTTAGGAGATTTCAATCTGCATGTGGATGATAAGACCAGCTCTCACAGCAACTGTTTTCTTGCAAAACTCGTCACATGCAGTCTGAATCAATTGGTTGAGGGGCCCACGCATAAGGAAGGGCATACTCTTGACCTAATCTGCACTAACCTTGCTAACTCCTTGGTCACCAATTCCACTCCTGTGATCTGGTCAGATCACTTCCTGATCTCCTTCACGATCAATCTACCTCAGTCAGATAGGCCTACCATAATCCCTAAGACTTCAGGTAGAAACTGGAGTCGTATCAATTTGGAATCGCTCCAAAAACTTTTAAAAGACTCACAGCCCACTCCAGCACCAGACCTGAATTCTCGCATTACTAATCTTGACGACTGGTTAGGCCAGGTCATGGAATCACTAGCTCCATTGAAGCCTATTAAAACCTATAGATCAGAACCATCAGCTCCATGGTATTCCGACGCCCTTCGTCAAGAAAAAGCATCGTGTAAAACGCTCGAACGTGTCTGGAGGCAAAAGTACACTACTGAAAGTAAACTCATCTATAGAGCTGCCTTAAAGGAGTATCGTAAATCAATAGTGGCACATAAAAGGGACTACCTGGCTAATAGAATAAACACAGCCAAGAATGGGACTAGAGAGATTTTTAACATTGTTAGATCCTTTACGGATCCTCAAGCAATGAACAGGAGAGTGCCAGCTACCCAGTCCTTCTGTGATAAACTTTCTGATTACTTTGAAGACAAAATAGAAACCATATATGCCTCTTTCCCCACTACCAACAGCCCTCAACAGAGCGAGGAAGAAGATACGCTGGTTGAATTATTCCCCGACCTTTTAGAGTTCAAAGTTGTACCAGAAGAAGTCACTCTTGCCGAATTACAGAAATGTAAATCCGGATCCCCCAATGATCCTATGCCGGCTAAACAATATAAGGCACTGGCATCACACCTTAACCCCCTTTTCAATCCCATTTGGAATGACTCCTTGAAAACAGGAAAGTATCCTGACAAATGGAAACATGCCTCTCTTATACCTATTCTTAAGAAACCTAATGCAGATCCAGACAACCCTAGCAACTACAGACCGATATCCCTCCTGCCTGCTCCGGCCAAGGTCCTGGAAAAATTGGCGCACTCCCAACTTGCCAATTACATAGAAGCCAATGGACTCCTGCATGAGACACAGCACGGTTTCCGTTCTGGTCACAGCACGGAGTCGGCATTGATAGAAATCGCAGACACAGTGAGATGGACATTGGATCAGGGATCGAGGGCGGTGTTGGTGCTGCTAGATCTTTCAGCAGCATTCGACACCGTCTCTCACAAGATCCTTCTGAAACGACTGGCCACTCTAGGTATAGGGGGTACTGTACTGCAGTGGCTTGCTTCTTTCCTCTCAGAACACACTCAGCAGGTTTTCTAACGGCAAACAAGGAGGCGGGGTAGCACTCATTCACAAATCTGATTGGCCTGTGGTAATCCCCGCGTATGAGCAAATTGACAACATTGAGGGACTGTTTTTTTGTGTTAAGGTATCCGCATCTATATCTTGCTCAGGGCTCTTGATCTATCGCCCCCCTGGCTCTAGTATCACCCATCTGCCGGCCCTGGCAGATTATATCATTTAGACCAGCACCTGCTATGCTAATTTTACTGCCTTAGGAGATTTCAATCTGCATGTGGATGATAAAACCAGCTCTCACAGCAACTGTTTTCTTGCAACTCTCGCCGCATGCAGTCTGAATCAATTGGTTGAGGGGCCCACGCATAAGGAAGGGCATACTCTTGACCTAATCTGCACTAACCTTGCTAACTCCTTGGTCACCAATTCCACTCCTGTGATCTGGTCAGATCACTTTCTGATCTCCTTCACGATCAATCTACCTCAGTCAGATAGGCCTACCATAATCCCTAAGACTTCAGGTAGAAACTGGAGTCGTATCACTTTGGAATCGCTCCAAAAACTTTTAAAAGACTCACAGCCCACTCCAGCACCAGACCTGAATTCTCGCATTACTAATCTTGACGACTGGTTAGGCCAGGTCATGGAATCACTAGCTCCATTGAAGCCTATTAAAACCTATAGGTCAGAACCATCAGCTCCATGGTATTCCGACGCCCTTCGTCAAGAAAAAGCATCGTGTAAAACGCTCGAACGTGTCTGGAGGCAAAAGTACACTACTGAAAGTAAACTCATCTATAGAGCTGCCTTAAAGGAGTATCGTAAATCAATAGTGGCACATAAAAGGGACTACCTGGCTAATAGAATAAACACAGCCAAGAATGGGACTAGAGAGATTTTTAACATTGTTAGATCCTTTACGGATCCTCAAGCAATGAACAGGAGAGTGCCAGCTACCCAGTCCTTCTGTGATAAACTTTCTGATTACTCTGAAGACAAAATAGAAACCATATATGCCTCTTTCCCCACTACCAACAGCCCCAAACAGAGCGAGGAAGAAGATACGCTGGTTGAATTATTCCCCGCCCTTTTAAAGTTCAAAGTTGTACCAGAAGAAGTCACTGTTGCCGAATTACAGAAATGTAAATCCGGATCCCCCAGTGATCCTATACCGGCTAAACAATATAAGGCACTGGCATCACTCCTTAACCCCATTTGGAATGACTCCTTGAAAACAGGAAAGTACCCTGACAAATGGAAACATGCCTCTCTTATACCTATTCTTAAGAAACCTAATGCAGATCCGGACAACCCTAGCAACTACAGACCGATATCCCTCCTGCCTGCTCCGGCCAAGGTCCTGGAAAAATTGGCGCACTCCCAACTTGCCAATTACATAGAAGCCAATGGACTCCTGCATGAGACACAGCACGGTTTCCGTTCTGGTCACAGCACGGAGTCGGCATTGATAGAAATGGCAGACACAGTGAGATGGACATTGGATCAGGGATCGAGGGCGGTGTTGGTGCTGCTAGATCTTTCGGCAGCATTCGACACCGTCTCTCACAAGATCCTTCTGAAAAGACTGGCCACTCTAGGTATAGGGGGTACTGTACTGCAGTGGCTTGCTTCTTTCCTCTCAGAACGCACTCAGCAGGTTTTCACTTCCCCTTACACATCCCTTGCCAGACCACTTAAGTGGGGAGTCCCCCAGGGCTCCTCCTTAAGCCCGCTTCTTTTTAATGTCTACTTCACTCCTCCAGCTGAAATGATTGCGCAGGCTGGAGTCAAAACTATTTCCTATGCAGATGATATCCAGCTCCTGTTTACCTTTAAAGAGCCCAATGTCAAGGCCTTTGATCTTATGAAAACCTGCCTTAGGAACATATCTAGATGGATGGACTCGAATTCCCTCAAGTTAAACGCAGAGAAAACTGAGGTTCTGTTTTTCAACTTATCATCCCCACTATCATCTAATCTGTGGTGGCCGGATGATTTGAGCCAAGCACCCGTACCAAAAAACTCTGTACGGAACTTCGGGGTGTGCTGGGATAACCAGCTCACCTTTGAAGCTCAGGTGCAAAAGGTAGCAGGTTCCTGTTTTGCAAAGATCAGAACAATAAAAAGACTCATCACCTACTTGCCCACTGATTGTCCAAAAACAGTGGTTCATGCCCTGATAACTGCCCATCTCAATTATGCCAATGCATTATATGTAGGCATTACGGCCGGTCTGTGTAACAGACTCCAGACGGTCCAAAACGCGGCAGCACGTTTGGTGGAGGGTATTCCTCCCAGACATCATATTACCCCGCATCTTCGTAAACTGCATTGGCTGCCCGTTAGTAAAAGATGTCTATTTAAAGCTATGACACTGGCCTACAGGGCTTCACAAAGCAAAGGCCCAGCATATCTCAAAACTTGCCTGCGTCCTTATCATAATGCGAGGTCATTGCGTTCAAACTCCCAGTCTCTGCTAGTCACTCCTAGGTTTAAGAGAACTCGGAAAGGAGGGAAAACCTTTGAAGTTTGCGCTTCTCAACAATGGAATAAACTTCCTTTGTCCCTCAGAGCCTGTCCATCTGAATCTCTTTTCCGAAAGGCTCTTAAAACCCATCTTTTTGATCTGTAATCTTTCGTATATCTGCCCTCTGTTTCCAGATTCTCTAGCGCTGGGACGGCCAGCTGGGGCAGCTGCGCGCTTTATAAATGACACAAATAAATAAAATAAACTCCGACCACGCCGCATTCTTCGCGCGGCTTTCCGGGAAGTTAGCGGCGTATTTAGTTGGAACGGTGTTTATGGGGGGGTGGGGGGGGGGGACTTCAATTCAATCACTGACGTGGAACTAGATCGTTCTCACCCCCCGCTGGCTCAGTCGGCAGTAAGACGAGTGGCCAGGGTGCGAAAGGACTGGCAGGAAGCGTGGGGCCTTGTGGATGTCTGGCGCGCGAAACATCCCGTGGATAGGGAATATTCTTTTTATTCGGTGCCCCATGATTTACACGTACGGCTCAATGCACTCCGGGGGCGATGGACCTCACATGCCATAGCGAGTACTTGGCGAGGACACTCTCGGACAACAACCCCTGCCTGATAACCGTGCTCTGGTCGCGGCAGCAGCAGGTGATCCAGACGTGGCGATTGAATCCGGCGACGCTGGAAGACCCCACGTTTGCAGCAGAGCTCGGGGAGGGTATAGAGCGCTACTTCTTAGACAACGCAGGGACGGCGTCGAGCAGGGCGCATGAGTGGGACGCCTTTAAAACAGTGGTGCGAGGATCATGCATCTCGTCCGTCGCTGGGACGCGTAAGGTGCTGTTGCAGGATATAGACCGAGCGGAGGCTAGCCTACGCCAGGCGGAAATAGCTGGCCACACGAATGGGAACGGCCCAGGTGCGATGACGGCGGCACACGAGGAAGTGGCCATACAGGTCGAGCGGCTCAGCTGCTACGATTATAGAGAATACATGGTCCGAGCCCATGCTGAACGAGATAAAGTAGGGATGTTATTGGCCTGGCTGGCTAGTCCCGCGGTCCGGGGCTCCCCAATATTGTCTCTGACCACACCCGCAGGGGACCTAGTCTTTTCACAAAAGGAGTTTAACAACCAATTTTTGGAATATTATACGCTGCTATACCAGAGCAGGATGAGGGACCCCCCTGATGGCCTGGATGACTATCTAGAGGCCGCAGGGCTGCCACATTTGGACCTGGAACAGGGCACCAAGTTGGGGGAACCCATTTCGCCAGGAGAAATTAGGGCCGCGGTCAAACACATGGCTCGGAGAAAGACGCCGGGGGCCGACGGACTCCCGGTGGAGTTCTATGCAGCATATCTGGATATCCTGGTGCCACATCTGCAGTAGGTTTGTCAAGAGGCGTGGAAATTGGGCAAGCTGCCACCCACCATGAGAGAAGCGATCATAGTACCGCTACTGAAGAAGGGTGGGGATCCCACGTCCAGGGCTGCGTACCGACCGCTCTCCATGCTCGCAGTGGACTACAAGATCCTCAGTAAGATTTTGGCCACGCGTCTCTTAGACCATATGGGCACCTTGGTGCACCCGGACCAATCGGGTTTTATCCCTGCCAGGAACACCGCGACGTGTATACGGCGATTGATCCGGGTCATGGGGGATGGAGGAGAGGGCTCGGTGGGGACGGCAGTGCTGTCGGTGGATATCGAAAAGGCGTTCGATAGCGTGGAGTGGTCGTATTTGTTTCGAGTGTTGAGGGGATTTGGTCCAGGGGATCATTTTATACGCTGGACCAGTCTGTTGTACAGCTCCGCCATGGCGAGGGTTCGCACGGGACCCACTATCTCTACGGCTTGTCAGGTGGAGAGAGGTACACGTCAAGGCTGTTCTCTGTCCCCACTACTGTTTGCGCTGGCAATTGAACCGCTAGCAGCGCATGCCCGCCAGGGTCGATTGTATGAGGGAGTCTTGCTGCGCGGGGAGCTTCATCACATATCTTTATATGCTGACGATCTCCTCTTATACTTGGCTGATACAGGGGACGCCTTGCAGGGCGCCAGACGATTGCTCGGGTAATTCGGCCGCTTGTCAGGTCTGCAGGTGAATTGGAACAAGACCTGTTTGTTTCCCCTATCCCCTGGGGATCGGATGCCCTCGGCACTTGATGGCCTGATGTGGGAACCCGACTGCCTACCGTATTTGGGTGTCTGCATATTTCACAACCCCATTGACCTCTTTGACGGGAATGTGGGTAGCGCGCTGAGAGGGCTCAGAGGCAGTATAGCGTTCTGGCGTACTCTCCCCATATCGATAGCTGGGCGCGAAGCGCTCTTGAAGATGGTAGCGCTCCCACGGCTGCTTTATTTTTTCTGTACTTTGCCGATCTGGATCCCGGTTTCCTTTTTTCGGACGCTCCGGGCGATGATGACAGGGTTTATCTGGGGATCCGGCAGACGGCGGGTAGCGTTGGCCACCCTGATGAGACCGAGAAAGGAAGGGGGGCTGGCGGCCCCAGACTTAGAGTGGTACTATCTGGCGGCACAGCTGCAATGGCTTACACAGGCAGTGGCGCGAGAGTTTAGGGGGCCTGACGGACCGCGGGGTAGGGTCATCCCCAGACACGTACTGTCGTTTATCATTCTCCGGCAGAAGCTCCGATTGGACCAGCTCACCCTCGAGGAGCGCACCCTCCGGTCATGCTGGATGCGTAGTCAGAAGCGCGCAGGGTTCGCGAGCCCATATGCCCCGGAAATCCCCCTGGGTATGTGCACGGCCCTCCCTCATGGTGGGGACTGGTCGGCATTGGCTGGCTGGGAGGAGTGTGGGCTCCACATGATTGGGAATTTATATAGAGACGGTGTCTTGATGCCTTTCCCGGCCTTGCAGGCGGCCTTCGACCTGCCGAGGGGGGATTACTTATTGCATGCTGCCCTTGTGGGGGGAATTCAGAAACAGTGGAAGATGGGATTGTCGGAACCCCCAACATCGTTGGGGTGTCAGTTTGTCACTATGGCGGCGGGTACGTTTAAGGCCATCACCTGCTTATATCGGCGATTGTCCACTGAAAACCTTTCCCCTCTGGATAGCTTGAGAGGTAAATGGGAGGGTGATCTTGGTAAGCCCATCCCCGAGACGACATGGTCACAGTTGATGAGGCGGGCCTGGAAGGGCACGCGCAATGCCAGGTTTCAATTGGTCCAATTTTATACTCTCCACAGGGCCTACCTAACCCCGGTCAAAATCCAGCAGTATTTTGGGGGAACTCAATCGCTGTGCCCTCGGTGCAATGCAGAAGGCGCTGATTTTGGTCACATGTTCTGGTCCTGTCTGGGGTTAGGCTCTTACTGGGTGGATGTGATGTCATGTTTGAACCGAGTGACGGTGCGTGAGCTGGAAGCTGAGATGGGAAACTGCCTTTTGTTGTGGTTTCCGCACACCCCCAACACTAAAGTAACGAGCAAATTTTATGATTTAGGTTTAATTATGGCGAAAAGGGAACTTACCATAAACTGGAAGACGAGGACGGGTTCTAGCTTTGGGAGGTGGAAGGCGAGCTTCCAGCACTGGGCGGGGAGTGAGGCGACGCTTCGGCTCCAGCTGGCCAGGCGTTCCCCTAATGACAAGGCGCTGGAAGTTGCAAGGGCCTGGGGAGCATTGGTGACGGAACTCCAATCCCCGGTTGAGCTGGAGGATGGAGACGAGGTGCAGGCAGATGTAGATCAAGGAGTGAGGACCAGAGCAGGGGATCCCGGGAACGCAGAGGGGAATGTTTTAGATGGGGACACTTAAGTACATATAGGGAGGAGCTAAGCACTATACGACACATTCAGAAACACTGAGAGTTCAGGAGGGAGACTCGGAGCACATGTGAACAACCAGATGGAATCCACTACCTATTGAGAATAATGATGATGTTATCTCGCATTGAATTGGGTTAAGTTTTGTGGAATCCAGGATTGCAGGCGCTTTGTAGCAAGGAGACACTTGAGGGCACACTGACAGGGGGGTAGGGGTAGAGGGGGAGGGGGATGGAGGAACAAGGGGGGGTAAAACATTGAGTATCGGTTAATCCTGTTTTTGACAATGTATATTGAAATGCTTACAAGTTCTTATTGCATGTGATGTTACACCGCTAATGTGCTGCTTGCTGACTCAATAAAAATATATTTACAGTGAAATGAATGAATGAATGAAAATAAAATGAAAAGGCACTTGTAAAGCGCATGGCTACCCGGGAGCGTCCAAACGCTAGAAACTAACACCGGAGAGGCAGAGGAACTAAGGAAACAGGAAAGTCTTCAGTTGTTTACGGAAAACAAGGTGGTTGGGATTGGTGCGCAGATGAAGTGGCAGAGAATTCCAGAGCTTAGCGGCATTATAGGAGAAGAGCCGTCCACCGCTTCTGGCCTGACCAGATGAAGTTCATCTGACCGCAGTTGTCTCTTAGAATCCGCAGTTGTCTCTTAGGCTAGCTTTGTAAGGACGGATCATAGCTGAATTGATAGAAGACCCAATCCCTTGCATGGATTTATGTGCTATGCACAGGGCCTTGAATCTGGTACGTGCCTGCATTGGGCGCCAGTGAAGAGAGCGAATTGCTGGTTTTGCCGATAATCTGTTGGCAGCTCCCGTCGGAAGTCTGGCGGCGCTGTTTTGAACGGACTGTAATTTGGAGACTACTGAGATGGGGGCACCCAGATATAGTGCTTTCCCGTAGTCCAGTCTGGAAAGTATAAGGGATTGAACCAGAACCTTTTTTGCTTGAGGAGTAAGGAGGGGAAGGACTTTGCGAGCCATTCTGAGCAGACCGTAGCAGATGGCTGCTGTTTTTCTAGCCTGTGTCCTAAAGTTCAGATCCTGATCCAGTCAAATGCCCAGGCTCTTTCTGTCTTAGGGACCCGGGTGGATCCATATCAACTGGCCACATGGAACTAGACTTAAAACTGAGGGGATTGCCCATTATCATAATCTCAGTTTTTACGCCATTGAGCTTGAGCTGCGACGCATCCATCCAGTTCGAGATATCTTCTAGGCAAGTGTAGAGGCCATTGATTTTTTGGTCTGCTTGGTTAAGCGCTACCGGCAATTGCATGTCATCGGCTAAAATCACCATGCGGATTCCAGAGAGAGCTACAATGGCTGCCAGTGGGACCATATATACATTAAAAAGGGTCAGGCTAAGCGACGAGCCCTGTGGGACTCCGCCCGTCAGAGGGGTGGGTCGGATGAGATGTGCTCCTCAAATACCTGAAAGGTTCTACCCTCCAGAATGTTGCAAAGCTATTGGAGGACTGTGCCTGTTATTCTTATACTCCTGAGACAGTGAGCCAGAATCTTGTGGTTCACTGTACCAAATGCTGTGCTTAGGTCAAGGAGTATGATGGGTGAGGAAGCTCCTGAGTCTAAAATGTTCCTGCTTTCCTCCACCACTGCTAACAGGGCCATTTCAGTACTCTGACGCGGTTGGAACCTGTTTGAGAGGAGTGAAGCAAGTTGTGGGTTTCGAGGTATCCTGAGAGGGTTTGGTTAACGTATTTCTCTGCAATTTTACCTATACCAGGCAAGAGGGAGATAGGGCGATAATTGCCCAAATCTGCCGGGCCAAATTAGGTTTCTTAAGTAGGGCTTTCACCATGACCTCTTTCCAATTGATAGGAACCATTCCTGTGGACAGAGAGGCATTAATCTGGTCCTTCATGTTAGGGGCTAATGTCGAGGCTACCTGTTTTAAGATGTTAAGCGATGCAGGATCCTTTGGTGATCCGCTCTTTACCAAGGACAATAAGGTAAGAAGAGTTTCCTGGGGCAGAGGAGGGAAAAACTCTAGTGTGTGTTCAGAGGGATGTGGGTCCGGATCCTTCTGGTAGTCCAGAATCTCGCCCTCGTCAACCTTTTGCGGCAGGGATTTCAGATTATGCTGAACCTTGGTGGTGAAAAAGTCTGCCAGTTTGTTGCAACGTAAGCCGGAGGTATCCGGTGCTATTCGTGGGGCGGGGGCTTTAAGAAGTTTTTTTAATAATAATAAAAGTTTCTGTAGGAGAGTTGGCGGCTAATAAAATCTTGCTCTCATAATAGGAGGCCTGGGTTTTTTTTATTTCTGCTTTATAGACACAGATAGCGGCCCTGTATTCCAGCTTTTTCGTAGGTAGGAAGTCTTTCCTCCACTGTCTTTCCTTATCCTTACAGCGCTGTTTTAAGGTGCGCAGTTCAGAGGAGAACCAGGGGGAGTTATGAGACCCGCTGGTCCTTTTTATCCTAGTCTTCGGAAGAACAGAGTCAAGTGAATCCTCTATCCAGTTGGTGAAGTAGTAGGTTGCTCATAAGAAAATGTACAGATTTTTGACTAACTCTCAACATAATTATCAGGTAGGGAGTGAGTGCAAAAATCTGAGGCTTGCTGAGGTCTGTTCTTAAGATTCTGAGGGCAACTGCTGTGGGCGCTGCCCTAGCGCGGAACCGGGCTGCGAATCTCCCGATGGTCGAGTTGGCCCTGGATTGCCCGCTTGAAAGCCCGAACGGCCATAGTCCCGCAATGGAGGCGCGGAACTTCCTGGGCCCACCATTGAAGCTGGAAGAGATCCTGCAGGGTCAACTAGACCAAAGCAAAGAAAATGCAACGCATAATGATGGCAAATGTAATGAGTACAAGGGACGGTGGACTCTGATATACGTGAAATCAAGATTTGCTTCCCTTCTGCCTGGCTGCCCACTTACCTGGCAGGCCCTGCTTTGACCGCTGCTTTGCTGAATCAGTGGTGTTCACACTGTGGCTGCCACTACAGAGGACCTGGCGGAGCTGTGGAGGTGAGACAGTTGAGGGGACTGCCGCTGGTTCCTGAGGTGTGTTTGGAGTCCTTCCCTCTACCCTTTCTTCACTGTGCGAAGGACGACACCTGGCACCATGTAAAGGTTTTGTTAAGGAGGGTGCTCTGAATAAGGTGGTACAACACTGAGGATTGTGCAGGTATGTTTTCTTTTATTCAAAGCACAGTCAACCGATATCCCCTGAGTCCTAAACCATTAACAAAAGGGTAAGGATGTCGATAATCCACTTGGGACTTCACGGAACTCTTCAGGCTCTCAACGACTTTTCCCGGGGCTCCCGGATACTGCTCCGAAGGCGTAGGGCTTGTCCAGCCACACTTCTCCAGAAGTGCGGCGGGGCGCCTCGTGGTAACGGTGGCCTCCTGGCGTGACGATTTCTTCGGTCTGGTCTCCTTCCGAATTCGGGTCCGACTTCGGATTCTCCACAGCAGCAACGCCGTCCGTGTTCTTCTCTTCCGGTCCTCTTCCTCCTCCGGCTTTCGCGCTCTCGTCACGTTGCTGGGCTTCCTTCTCCGCCCCCTCCTCCGCGGGTTGGTTCTCAAGAGATGACATCAGAGGTGAGGGCATGTCCACCGAGGAAATCCAAGCGGCATTAAAGGGGCCGTCTGAGTCCTGCGGACGGGGTGGAAATGAACAGTTGTTAAAGTCCACACCCCGTCCGTCAGCGTCACCGACCCCCTGACATATCCCACCCCCGTGATTTTCCCGATCGGGGGAAATCGGAAAGCGGGAAAGAAAATCCACGTTGCCCTGTTCTGACCCTTTCCGATGTCGGACGTCGATCTGGTATGGTTGCAAAGTCAAAAACCAGCGCAGGATGCGATCATTATGACCACGGTTACGTTGGAGCCATGTCAGGGGAGCGTGATAGGTGTAAAGAATGAAGGGCCTTCCTTTTAGATATTACCGAAGCTTTTCCACCCCCCACCTAACAGCAAGGCGTTCCTTCTTGATGGTTGAGTAAGCCAATTCTCGGGGAAAAAGCTTCCTGCAGTATGGGTCTCTCGCCCCTTGATCGTCTTGTTGAGATAGTACCACCCCTATTCCCACCCCTCAGGCGTCAGTCTGTAATATGAAAGGTTTCTGAAAATCAGGGGAGATGAGTACAGGGAAGGATGTGATAGCAGACTTTAAGGCCTGAAAGGCAGAGGTTTCTTTGTCAGAGGGACTAGGTAGTGTGGAAGAGCTGTGGCATTTACGAAGTAGATCGGTGAGAGGTCCCGCCAAGTTAGCAAACTGGGCTATAAACCGGCGGTAATAACCCACCAAACCCAAGAAGGCCCGAAGACCCTTTTTAGTGGATGGGTAGGGTACGGCTTTTATGGCCTCCACTTTCTCGATCTGAGGTTCAATTTGACCCTCTCCCAGAAGATAGCCGAGATACTTGACCTTTCGGAAGGCAACTCGGGATTTTTTTGCATTAATGTGAAGGTTGGCAGATTGCAGACTGGAAAGTATATTACCCAAATGCACAAGGTGGTCTTCCCAAGTTTTGCTAAAGACGACGATGTCGTCCAAATAGGCCGAAGCATATTCCAGATGAGGGGACAACAACGTGTCCATGACCCGTTGGAAGGTCGCTGGGGCCCCATGCAACCCAAAGGGGAGGACTGTAAAGTGAAAATGACCGGAGGGGGTAGAGAAGGCTGTCTTTTCTCTATCAGCGGGGGCTAGTGGTATCTGCCAGTATCCCTTGGTGAGGTCGATTGTTGTAATATATCGGGCCTCCCCAAGGCGCTCTAGTAGCTCGTCCACCCTCGGTAATGGATACGCGTCTTGTTTTGAAACGCGATTAACGGCTCGGAAGTCTATGCAAAACCGGATGCTGCCATCCGGTTTAGGCACAAGGACCACTGGCGAGCACCAGTTACTGTGGGAGGGTACAATTATCCCAGCCTGTAACATGCTCTGTACTTCCTTCTGAAAGGCTAAGCGCCTAGCCTCAGGAATACGGTAAGGTTTTTGTTTTACTACCACTCCGGGAGGAGTAGGGATGACGTGTTCGGCCAATGGAGTCCGCCCTGGCTGATCCGAGAATACCTCGGAAAAGCGAAGGAGAAGAGACAGGATCTCTTCTTTCTGCTCTTGTGAGAGGTCCGTATTAATCGGGGTGTCTCTAACGGTATGAGGAGGTGTTGGCTTTGTGGAGACGGTTTTGATTGTTTGTGGGGGTTTTCCAAGCCATTTTTTAAGAATGTTTATGTGGTACATTTGGGTTTTTCCCCCAGCCAATTGTAGCACATAGGTGGTACGCCCTATCTTCCTAAGAATCTTGAATGGTCCCTGCCACTCTTTTTTTAATTTATGGGTAGTGGTGGGTAGTAAGACTAACACCCAATCCCCCACACTGAGTTCTCTCCACTTTTTCCCTCGGTCATAAAATGTCTTTTGTTTTGCTTGGGCAATGGCCAAATGATCATGAGCGAGGGTTCTTAGTTTATGAAGCCGTGTCTGTAATTGTCAAGTGTAATCCAACAGGGCTTCAGCTTCATGAACTCCCTCGGTTTCCCAACTGTCCTTGGTAATCTCTAATAGGGTTCTCGGTTTCTGTCCAAACAACAGTTCAAACTGGGAAGTGCCCAAACTAGAATGGGTTTGGCTGCGAAGTACGAAAAGAGCAAGGGGCAAAAGCTGGTCCCAATTTTTTCCATCCCTAGACAGCAGTTTTTTTAGTGTCAGTTTCAGGGAGCCGTTGTATCGCTCAACCAACCCATCTGTCTGGGGATGGTATATGGATGTTTTTATATGTTTAACTTTTAGTTGTCCACATACCTGTTGCATCAAACGGGACACAAAGGGGGTGCCCTGATCGGTGACAATCTCTCTTGGGAACCCCATACGGGAAAAGACTTCTACCAGTCTCTGTGCAATGGCTCAAGTAGTAGCGGCTCTGAGAGGAAAGGCCTCGGGATAACGAGTAGCGTAAACCACCAGCACTAGGGCATACTGGTGTCCTCTTCCAGACTTGGGCAAAGGTCCTATGAGGTCCATCCCTTATCTATCGAAGGGGGTGCCTATGATAGGCAAGGGATTCAAGGGGACAGGAGGGGGAGTGTACGGATTGCGTTTTTGGCATATCTTGCATTCCTGACAGTATTTCTGGACCTGGGCATATATACCGGGCCGAAAAATGACGTAATATTGCCTGTCCTGTCTTCTCGGCCCCGGAATTGCCAGCTAACAAATGTGCATGGGCAAAAAATAGGATCTGATCACGAAACCCTGTAGGAACCAGCATTGAGGGTCTGCATCTGCTTTAGCTAGCCTATAGAGAAGACCGTTTTTTTCTAGAAAGGTGGGATAGCTTCATTTTAAGGGATCCTGACCACCCCGGGCGGTTTGCCACACATTCGTAAGACTAGCATCATTTAATTGGGCGGTTCGGAAATGGGTGTCTCTAGCCCAAGGTTCCGAGGATAGGAAGGAATCATGTGTTTTTCGCAGGTGTTGGAGTGCGTCTAGCATAAGTGTGTTGAAGGATGGGTTATCTACCCCTATAATAACAGGCTTGGGAAGATCGGACATAACCCCAACTAACACTTCAGTTCCCTTCCTTCCTACCCGTGATGTATAATAACAAGATGCATAACATCCGATCACCAGCGGAGGCCGATGAGCTCTTGGAATCCATCAACATTCACTTTCAAGGAGGGGTTTAGTCTAGAAATTCCAGCCCTAATTTCAGTCTCCACCCTGTTCTTATTGGTAGAATGACAGTCTACGTAATAGAGTGTTAGGCTAAGTAAGGTCAATGAATCTCCTTCTTAAACCTTTTTTATTCCCCCTCTTTTTGGGACTTTGACTAAAAGGCAAGTAAAACCGTGGAATGCAAGAGAGAGTGGGAGAGGATTAATAAAGCCCTCCTCTCCGTAAACAAATGTTTGTATCAAGGGTCGAAAGATGGCCCTAATAAAAAAAACGAAAGGGTTTGTGCACATAAAGGGGGGGGGAGTAACACTTGGTAGCAGGGGAAAAAAAAAAAAGAGAAGAAAAAAATATACGTTAAAACCCATTAAAACACGAGGGTGATAGGGAGCTATTCCTGTCTTTAACACTGGGGTGGAATCAGGTAAAGTCTCCCGACACCTAGTTTTACGGTCAGCCGCTTGGTCCAGCAGGGTGACGCGGTGCGAAGAGGGGGAGTTGTCAGTGGATGCAAATCCGGCTATACATCTAGTCGGAGTAAGTAGGGGTGGGTTTTCCAGGGGTGGGGGGTGGGTTGGGGCGAGGGGGAAAATGATAAAAAATCCTCATAAGGTTGCTCTTCTTAAGAATGGTTGGTATTTTAGCTGTGTAGCCACTCAATCTCAGTCCAGAAGGTTAGTCAGGAGAGAGTATAGAGGGGGGGTGGAAATTCAAACGCTGATGTCAGTCCAGTTCTTGTCCTGGAATGTCAATGGTTTGCGCGTGAGGAGCAGAAGAGATCGAATTATGCAATATCTTAGGGACTCCCCCGCGCAGATCATTGTGTTGCAGGAGACACATCTTTTGAAGGCAGAGGTTATTGGTCTATTGAAAAAGCACAGATGGATCGACAGATTTCACTGCACGGATCACAACGCAAACATAAGAGGAATCCTCTTTATTTTTAAAAAATCTGCGAAAGTCCAGATTCTGGACTCTAAGGAGGACCAAAGCGGGAGATGGCTACTGCTGAGAATCTCAGTGGATGGCTGGATCTGTACAGTGGTCGGCTATTATGGCCCCAACTCGGATGATACATACTTCCTCGATATCATTAGTAATCATCTGATCTCTTCTCAAGATCCTGTAGTATGGGTGGGTGATTTTAATATTGTGCTTAATCCCAAATTAGATAAAACACCTAGCTCTAGAGCCAGTGTACCCTCCAAATCAAGGCAGACCCTCATTGCAGCTATGATTCAACTCGGCTTGGCAGATTTGTGGTGGGAAAGGGCTGGCAACAAACTAGGGGTCTCCTTTCGTAACTTGAAATATAAGCACAAATCAAGAATTGATTATGCTTTATTTAGTTACAGTCTCAAGGACATACTAACCACTGTAGAATATCTCCCGTCGCACCTGTCAGACCATTCAGCTCTAATGAATAGTTTCTTACCTGTCGGTGTAGTTTTGCAGCTTGAAGATCTTTCTGGATTCACTATGCTGTGCATATTCCGCAATCTGGTGGTTGGGTCCGGAATTGTAGTCTTTTTTCTCTTTTTTTTTTTGTCGTAGCCCAGGTGGGCGTCGACGTCCCACCATTTGGTGTACCTTCGGCGTGCTTCCGGCGGAAGCTACCACCCTTGGGCGCCATCTTCGGATTCTTTTTTCTGTCTTTTTTCTTTTCTGTCTTTGTAGTGAATCCATGGCTATGTTTGTTAATCGTTTTTTCACGTAATCCTTTTCACGTATCTTTTCACGTATCTTGTAAGCTTCAACTTGCTTTCTTTTCTATGTGTTTCCACCCTCTTCTCCAGCCTCATCTTTCTGGCGGAGGTGGGTGGGTTCGCTAGTGAATCCAGAAAGATCTTCAAGCTGCAAAACTACACCGACAGGTAAGAAACTATTCGTTTTGCAGCGTGAATCTTTCTGGATTCACTATGCTGTGCATAGATTTTGTAGCGGTTTTCGTTACTTTTGTGGCGGTTGGGTGGAAGATGAGCGTTGGTTGTTGACTATATGTTGAAGCACCTTTTGTCCTACTTGTGATTCTTTGTTCATTTGTACATCCACGCAATAGTGCTTAGTGAAAGTGTGCACTGAAGCCCATGTTGCCGCCAGGCATATGTCCTGAATTGGTGTGTTGGCCAGAAAGGCAATTGTTGCTCCTTTCTTCCTGGTGGAGTGGGCCTGTGCCCCTCCTGTTAGCTCCTGGCCAGCTTGTTTGTGGCAGAATTGTATTGTCTGTGCGATCCATCGAGCTATGGTGTTTTTAGTCACTGGTTTGCCCATGTAACTGTTTGCGAAGGATACAAAGAACTGTTTTGTTTTCCTGTGTTCCTTCGTCCTTTCAATGTAGTGCATCACAGCCCTTCTTGCGTCTAGGGTGTGGAGCGACCTCTCAGTGCTTGTAGTGGGGTTTTGGAAGAAGCTAGGGATCTGAATACTCTGATTCATGTGGAACCTTGACACCACCTTTGGCATGAAGTGTGGGTCTGTTCTCATCACGACCCTGTCACTGTGTATCTGGATGTAGGGTTCCTGCAGTGTGAGTGCCTGCAGTTCGCTCACCCTTCGTAGTGAGGTGATTGCTACCAGAAAGGCCGTCTTCATCGTTAACATTTGCAGTGATGCTTTGTGGAAGGGTTCGAAAGGTGCTTTCATGAGCTCCGTCAGTACCACATTTAGGTTCCAGGCCGGTGGCGGCATTCTCTTTGGCGGCGCTATTCTTTTAGCCCCTTTTAGGAATCTTTTTAAGACTTGGGATGTAAAGAAGCTTCTCCCTGTTTCTCCTCTTGTGTATGCCACCATCGCTGCCAGGTGCACCCTCAGCGAGGATGAGCTTAGTTTAGCCTTAATTAGATGCGTAAGGTACCTTAGCACCTTAGATTCCCTGGTCAGTTTTCTATGGAGTTTTTTCCTGCAACACCACTGAGTGAATCTTTTCCATTTTTCCCCATAGCACTTGCGTGTGCTGGGCCTTCTTGCCTCTCGCAGCACCCGCAGGGTGCTCTCTGGTAGTTTTAGGTGTGCAAACTCTAAGTCCGCAGGAGCCAGGCTGAGAGGTTGAGGCTCTCCGGCTCTGAGTGTAGAACTTCTCCGTTTTCCATGGAGAGTAGGTCTCTTCTTTTTGAGAACCTGTGGGGTGGCCCCTGCGCCATCTCCATTATCTGAGAATACCACGTCTGTCTGGCCCATTGTGGTGCCACAAGGATGAGCGTCATGTTGCTCTTCATGCATTTGTTGAGAACCCTGGGGATCAGTGGTATCGGGGGAAAAGCGTAGGCAAATGTTTTTGACCAGCTTATCCATAGGGCATTCCCCTGGGACAGTGCCTCTGGTTGCCTGGATGCAAAGTATTGGCATTTTGCATTCCGGTGTGTTGCAAACAGGTCTATTGTTGGCGTGCCCCATTTCCTGAATAATCTCTCTGTTTCCTGACTGTTGAGTTCCCACTCGTGGGACGCTGATGTCTGCCTGCTGAGCCAATCCGCTTCTACATTGTCCTTCCCTGGCAGGTGTATGGCTAGTGGTATAGCCCATTTCCAGATTTCCTGTCCCAAGTTTGACAGAGGGAACGATTGAGTTCCCCCTTGTTTGTTTATGTAAAACATCGTTGTGGTGTTGTCTGTTTGTATTAGCACCTTCTGGTTGTACAGGTGTTTCTGAAAAGCCTTGAGGGCTAGCAACACAGTTTTCAGTTCCAGGTAATTGATGTGTCTGACTGCATCTGTAGGGCTCCACAGACACCTCACTCTGAGCCTGTTCATGTGTGCGCCCCAACCCTTCTGGGATGCGTCTGTGGTGATGGTCACTGTTGGGTCCGGTGGTGTTAGAGGTTTCCCTTCTGGTATTCTCTCCTTGGTCCACCACCTTATCTCTTCCTGCACCCTGTGCGTTACAATCACTAGATCCTCCCAACTTCCTGTAGCTTGTGACTATTGCTGTTGCAGCCACTCTTGGAGTGTTATCATTTGTAGGCGTACATTGGGGACCAGGTGTATGCATGATGCCATCATCCCCAAGATCTTGCTCACAGTCCTCACTGTCAGAGCTCGCCCCTTCTGGTAGTGACGTTTCTCCCTCAGTAGGCTGAGCGTTCTCTTTTCGCTCGGTAAGACCCTGCATTGGACGGTGTCGATCTGGGCTCCCAGGAAGATCTTCACTTGCTCTTGTTCCATCGAGCATTTTGCCCCAGTGTATGGAGAAACCCAGGTTTGCTAGCGTTCTTGTCACCTGTTCCGCATGATCTTTGCATGTCCTGTAAGAACTTGCCTTTACTAGCCAGTCGTCGAGGTAGGGGTACACGTGTATCCCCTTTCTTCTTAGATGTGCGGCCACTGCCGCGAGGCATTTGGTGAACACCCTTGGTGCGGACTTTAGGCCGAATGCCAGGGTCGTGAATTGGTAGTGATCCTTGTTTACTGTGAACCTTAGCATGTGCTTGTGCTGCCTGTTCATGGGGATGTGCAGGTACGCATCTTTGAGGTCTATGGTGGACAAGAAATCCCCGGCCTTTATCTGTGGGATGACCTCTTGTAGGGACGTCATTTTGAACTTTTGAGTTTTGACGTATTTGTTTAGGAACCGTAGGTCTAGGATGGGTCTTAGACTTTCGTCCACTTTTGGCACCAGGAAGTAGTTTGAGTACACTCCCTTGTTCCGTTCTTTGAAAGGAACCCGTTCGATGGCCGCGTTGAGGAGGAGTTCTTGAGCTTCCTCTTGCAGTAGTTGCAGCTCTCTTCCCGAGTGCTGTCTTTTCTTTGGTTTTCTGTTTGGTGGTCTCTTTTCCAACTCTATGCAGTATCCGAACTGCATAATGTTGAGTATCCACTTGTCTGTTGTTATTTTTCGCCACTCCTGGAGAAAAAATCTCAATCTTCCTCCTACCGGCGTCACATGTTGCCTTGTGTCTTGTCCGAGTAGCCCTCTCCTCTTTGTTTTCCCGTGCTCCTCCCCCAGAGGGTTTGGGTGGGGGAGCACCTTCTTCCGTGTGAAGTCACTTCGAGGGGGGTTGTTCACCGCCTCTCCTTCTCTGGCCCCGTCCATTTCCTCTTGACCGAAAGGACTGGCCCCTGCTTTGGTAGTTCCAGCTTTGCCTCTGCTGGCCCTGGTGGCCTTGGTTGTCACTCTGTTGCCCCTGGTGGAAACTCTGGTGAGAATCTCCTCGCTGACTTCCACCTCTGCCGTTTGGCCTCCGTGTAGGAGTGACCCTTCTCATCCCCCTGAACTGCAGGGCCCCCATGGACCTTGCCGTCTCATTGTCCTTCTTCAGTTGGGTGAGCTTCTCATCAACTGGGGCTCCTAACAGTGTTTCACCGTTGAAGGGTGTGTTCAGGATGTTGTTCTGAACCTCAGCCTTGAAGCCTGAGATCCTGAGCCAGGCTTGCCTTCTCTCTGTGATGCCTATAGCCATCAGTCTGCTGGATGTTTCTGCTCCATCCAAGGCTGTCTTCAGGCATGAGTTGGCGATGTTTTTCCCCTCTTCCACAAGGTGTGATGCCCTCTCACGGTATTGTTCCGGGAGGTGCTTGAGCAGTTTTCCCATCTCATCCCAGTGCTTGTATTGATGTCTATTCAGGAGGGAGTTGGAGTTCGCCATCCGCCAGTGCGTTGCGGCGTTCCTCTCAATTTTCCTGCCAGTTTGATCCATCCTCCTGCTTTCCTTGTCAGGTGGAGGTCCAGACGTTGTTGGGACGTTTGCCCTTTTCCTGGCCGTTGCAGCGATTATTGAATCTGCTGTGACGGATCCCTTGATGTAAGCTGGGTCTTGGGAGGAGAATTTGTACTTCTTCTCCGTCCTCGGCGTTACTGATCTGCATGTAGCCGGGTCCTTGAAGGCTTCCTTCCCCTGGTCTGTGATACTCTTGAGCATGGGCAAGAACTGGCTTCTTGTCTGTATGGGGAGCAATGTCTCGAGCAGGAAGTCTGCTTTTGGCTTCTCCTCTTCCAGCTTAACTCCATAAGCTGCTGCCGCCTTCCTGACCACCTCATTGTATGCCCCAATGTCATCTGGTGGCGAAGGCCTCGAGGGGTATGTTTCCACCGCCTCCTCCGGGTTTTCGGCCTCGATGTCCTGCCATTCCTGGTCTTGGTCCGTCGAAGAACCTGAGCGGTAGCTTGACTGCTGCTCCCCGTAATCCCCTTCTGTGTAGTAGAGGTCTTCCTCCTCTTCGTGCTCCGAGGGTTCCGGAGTTTTCGGCGTCTCTTCGACGTCAAACTCCTTGAGCTCCTGTACCTCAGCGACGGTCGGTGCCGGCTTCGAGGGGATCTTGTAACTTCTCATTTTTTCATCGAAGTCTTTCTTTCTCTGAAGGATGTTCTCCATTTCGGCCTCGAGCCTTCTTCTCTTTCTCAGCATCTCTGCGGCCTGCTCGTCGTCGAGCGTTTCGGCCGCTCTTTTCGGCGAAGTCGAAGTCAAAGGCCCTTTTTCGGGGGCTTGCTTCGATGACCTTTGCTTTTCGCTGGTCTTCGGCCTCCGGGAGTCCTTCTCGGAGGATCCGCTGGGCTCTTTTTCAGAGGATGCAGCTTCGGTCGTCGATTTGTTCGGCGCCGGTGCTCCTTTCGAGGCTCTGGGCTCAGACTTTCGGGAGTCTGCCTCTGGCTTTCGAGGCCCTGTGGGAGTTTTCGGGGTCGTAGACTCTCCTACCTTGTCAGGCGTTTTCTTATCGGTCTCAGCGACCGTGAAGTCATCTGGGCCTTCGGCGATGTTGTCCTCGTCGTCGGTGGAGAGGCCAAGTTCATAAAGCGTCGGGGCTTGGCCCTTGCCCTGCATCGTGTGGTGAGCTGTCCTCTGTCTCTCTCGAACTCGGAGTGTCTTCGGCTTGAAGACGGAGCAGGCGTTGCAGTCTCTGCTCTCGTGGTCGGTTGGCAGGCAGAGGTTGCAGACCGGGTACTGGTCCTTCTGTGCGAACTTGTGGAGGCAGTTCTTGCAGAATTTAAAGGGCGTCTTGAACATCCCTGCGCTCAGGGGGGCCCCTGTGTGCGCATTCCTCCAAGGACGTCGAAGATTTCGAAGTTCTCTCCTTTCTTCGTCGTCTCTTCTCTAATGGTCCTCTTCTCCCGATCTTCTCAGGTCTTCACCGTTGAAGAGATGCTGTATTTCCTCCTTTTCTCCTCCAAAACGTCTGGAGCTTCACGCGACGATCCAGACCCAACGGCGGAAAAAAGAATCTGAAGATGGCGCCCAAGGGTGGTAGCTTCCGCCGGAAGCACGCCGACGTCACCGAAGGTACACCAAATGGTGGGACATCGACGCCCACCTGGGCTACGACAAAAAAAAAAAAGAGAGAAAAAAGACTACGATTTCGGACCCAACCACCAGATTGCGGAATATGCACAGCATGCAAAATGTTTGTTCTCAAACTAGAGTCTCAGACGAAACATCCTGGAGAAGTGTGGCTCACTGGTTAGAGGAGGCAGACCCTGAAGCAGAGGTCAGACCCGGGACCAGGGTTCAATTCCCGACGCGGCAGGGTCTTGAGCCCAAATATCCACGGACTCGATAATTCTCGTTTCGGTGCCTACTCGAATCATGGGTTCACACTCTGCAGCTCTGGGCATTAGCCTGCTTAATCTCCACTACGGCCCCCCACGGCGGGATGCCTGGCTTTCACCTTGGGGGAAGCCAGGACGGGTTCCCAAGGCAAGCGCCGAGATGCATACGGGTAATCGAGCGCTATATAAGAACGCATAACAATAATAATAATAATAATAATAATCATTCCTGGTCGTTTGACCGTACTATATTGTTGGAAGAGGAGGAAGTTGGTTTCCTAGTATCTGAAACTACATCTTTTTTGGAGATCAACCTAGACTCTGCAGCAGTAGCAACAGTCTGGGAAACTTTAAAAGCTTTTCTCAGAGGATGTATCACAAATAGAGCCTCTTATAGGCGGAAAGTATATCGGGAAATGATAAATAGGCTCGAGTTGGAGATGAGGCTCTTTGAGATTAAGTTGGGGGACTCCATTGGGTCCTTGGAGGAGCAAAAGCAATTAGGGACAATGAAAAGACAGCTAGAGAATATTCTTCAGGAAAGGGTGGCGAAGAAATGGGAGGCTAGTAAGATCTCACACTTCGAATTTGGAGAAGCGGCTGGAAGGATCTTGGCTTGGAAAGTTAAAGCGGAACAAGCCAAAAACTATATCAGAGAGATAAAGGTGGAGGGAGAGTCCCTTGCAAGGACCTCTAAGCAGGAGATAGGGCGAGCATTCTTTGAATTCTTTGAGGAGATCTACAGGGAGGATACTCCGAATGACGTGGCCAAAAGGGAAACATGGCTAGGTAACATCTCTTTGCCTACTCTCTCAATAGTACAAAGCAACTGCTTGGAGATGACCATATCGGAAGCTAAAGTGAGCAAGGCCATTGGGCAATTAAAGCAAGTGTAGGCTGCTGGCCCTGATGGCCTGCCAGGAGAGTTATATCGAGTCCTGGGTGGCGCCGTTGTTCCAACATTGACGACCCTTTTTAATGGAATACTAAGGAAGGGGGAAGCCCCCCCAAAATCCTGGGGTGAGGCGACTATTGTATTAATCCCCAAGCCAGGGAAGGATTTAACGGAATGTGGATCTTATAGACCAATTTCTCTTTTAAATAGCGACTACAAGATCTTTGCGTCCATCATGTCTGCAAGATTGGGGGCTGTAATTGGAGAAATCGTACAGCAAGATCAGAAGGGGTTCATTAAAGGGAGGCAGCTTTCTAACATATGATTTGGTAGGGTCAATAGATATTGCTACAAGCTTTTCTCTCCCTTTGGCCACACTCACCCTAGACGCGACAAAGGCCTTTGACAGGGTCAACTCGCTGTATCTGGAGGCGGTTTTGAAGAAGTTTGGCTTTGGCGAGGGTTTTTGTCGTGTCATCTCTCTGATGTATAGCGCTCCATTGGCAAGGCTTTTGATAAATGGTGTCCTGACCGAACCTTTTAAAAACATGAGGGGAACGAGGCAGGGGTGCCCGCTCTCTCCCCTCCTCTTCAATTTGTACATCGCGCCATTTGCTCAGATTCTGCGGGGAGATGAAAATATCCCACCGTTTAAATTCAGGGAGTGGGAGAGGCGGGTCGCTTTATATGCGGACGACATCCTCATCTTTACATCGGACCCAGATAAAGCATTTCCTGTAGTAATTAAGAGGGCGGAGGAGTTCGGGCGTATATCGGGGTAGGAGATTAATGCCAGCAAAACGGAGATCATGGCGTGGAACATCCCCAATTTACATCTTGGGGGTGACAACTTCTATGAGGTACCTCGGCATACGGGTGGTTCAAGACGTAGGGGACATAGCTCAAATTAATTTGGAGCGTATACACAATGAGTGTAAGAAGTTAATGAAATCATGGACTCACCTCCCATTAACAATCTTGGGCAGGGTCAACTTGATCAAGATGTCTATCCTGCCTAAATTAATTTTTATTTTTAACACCATCCCTCTGGCCTTTGACGTCAAATTACTGGATAAAAGCCAGCGAGAAATCAACTCCTTTGTATGGAATTATAAGTCCACCCGACTAGCGTGGAAAAAGTTGAGGAGGAGGAGGGAGAAAGGTGGGCTTGCTTTGCCGGACCTGCAGTATTATGCATGGGCTTTTCAGCTGTCTCATACAAGAATGCTTTTAAAAACACCAGTGGGCACATCTTCTGGGACGATGTTTAAAGCCATGCTGATAGGAGCAGACCTGTCAATTGACGGGTTCCTATTTAAATTAGGGACCAGAAATTTTTTAAAAAGGTCAAATTAAAACTTTTATCATCCTTGGGGACAGCCTGGTCTCAGATTAGGAAGAGAATAGGGCTGGCCTATTATTCCAACTATGCACCGATATGGGACTCTCCTGGGTTACCATTATGCTTACAAGATAGATTGTCCATCCCGGTGAGGGATGCTGGGGTTGTGAGATGGGGGAGCTAGTGGCTGGTGGTAGGTTGAGGGCTTGGGAGGAATTACGGGAACTGGTGGGCCCGGGCTTTTCCAGATTTAAATATCTACAGTTAGAAAGTTGGGCCAGGGTGTTGAGTAGGAAAGGGGTTCCATTGGAAAAGATCTGCAGCTTGGAACAGCAGCTGGTAGAACGGCCAGGGAGGGGCAAGGAGGTAGCCCTATGGTATTGGAGTCTGTTGGAGGAGGCTGATGGAGACCTTGTTGTCCCCGACGAATTGTGGGGGGAAGAGGTAGGGTTCCCATGCAAGGAGATATGCATAAAATCTTTTACCCTCCTTTATAAAATCGTGAAACCAGCCTGGCTCAGGCGAAACCATCTGTAGTCTTCTGGCGGGTGACATCGGGCCTACCTTTCACCCCCAAGACTGTCTAAATTTCTCCCTGGAAAGAAATGTAATAAATGTAATTACAGCGAAGCATCCGATGTGCATATGTTTATGGACTGTCCCTACATTGCCAGTTTCTGGGATGAAGTAAAAAGGACTTTGGATTCTATCTTAAACATCTCGCTGTCTCCTACGTTGCCTCTAATCATCTTTGGCTTCGAGGCAGGCATAACCGGCCAGGCAAGGTCCTTCTTGTTCTATGCGATTTTGCTGGCCAGGAGGTAAATCTGTAAAGTTTGGGTGGAGAATACGGTCCCTTCACACTCGGGTTGGTTAACATCGTTATATGAAACATCTAAAGTGGATCTTGCTAGATCTGGTAATAAAAGAAATGTGGCCTGGACTTGTTGGTTCAGTGGAGCTGATGGTTCCGGGTTTTTTTTTTCCCCCGGGTCCAATGATTATGCCTAGTATACTCCATGGACCAAGGACAAGGGCCCCCTTCGAAATGCTGTTGGTCCAGCAGGTTGAAAAATACCGAGATGGAGTTGGAGTCAAAGTGTGTTTGCACTCCATCCTACTCCCTTCATACTTTTGGGATTCTCCTTCCGCCAGTAATATCAATTTGTGTCTTGATACGGGAGATGGCAAAGATCTGAAGTCTTCTGGCGGGTGACACGCAAGGTGGTTGGCGATTCTGAAAGGAGGGCAAGGCAAATGAGGACAAAAAAAACCAAAAACAAATAAACTTCTTAAACAAATTAACTTGTGAAGATTTCCACTTAGTAAAAGTGGCGACGAGGGAGAAACCGACCCTATTGACCACTGAGACGTAGAAGATTTTTTTTTGTACAGCAACTGATTAAGAAGACAAGAAGATTCGCCCACCAAATTGCCGTTTAATCAGTGCCTTCTTGAACATTTGTCGAAAGAAATTCTCAAAATATTCATCGTGAGTAGTTGCAGCGTTTAATTTAATGTGCACAAAGTGACTAGTTAATTGTATTTTTTTCATCGTTATAGCACGATCGGAGTGACAACTTGATTTATTCATTTGTGCTTGGTTGAAATTCAATGCGTATGGGAACGTGCTCGTTAAGCGTTATAGTGTGGTAGCGTTTTTACAGCACAGCGAAATTTGGGACTTGTAATACAGTTACCAAAAAACGACTGCAGTGTTATTTTGTGAAACTAGCCTGCATCTTTCAAGTTTTCAAGTTCCAAAGCGCTCGAAAGCTCGAGAGCGTTTCTCCATTCCGATTGCGATTGTGCTCACTGAAGCATTGGATTCTGGGAGAACTGTGCATTCTGGGTAACGCTGTGCATTGTGGGGCGCGTATCCCAGCAACCAGCTGAAACTTTCGGATTTAAACGAACAGTAGCAATTTAAAGTGGTGCAACTTTATCTAAACACATGGAGGTACATTGGAAGCATTGAAGATTCAGTTTTAAACAAGCATTGGCAATTTTAAACATTTTGCAAGACTGAACTGAATTAAAAGGAAAGAAAAGAGAGAACAATTTCTGTAGATCTTGAAATTAATAATGACACGACTACGGTGACTAATTTATTTGTTAGTTTTTTTTTTTTTTCTTTCTCTTTTCCCTTCTTAGACAAACATTATTTAGTCCTGTGATTTATATATTTAGTATGTGGTAGTTTTTTTTTTTTTACAAGATTAACATGGAAAATAATTCAGTTTTAGCGCCCCCAAAATTTTTACAAGATCCTGATGATCCTCCTATGGTATGGGAGGATTGGCAGGAATCATTTGAAACATATTTGGAAGCTATTGGTGGGGACATTTTTGTACCATCACGAAAGTTAGCTTTATTAAAACACAATCTTGGGGTTGAGGGAAGAAAAGTGTTAAAAGCATTACCTATACGTTCTACTAATGTGAATTGTACCACGTTGAAAGTTACTGATGATGGAAATGATACTGCAAGTGATGAGGATATTCTTTTTGATAGTACAAAAACCGAGCAGATCATTTCAGATGAGTATATTGATGCTTTGAAAGCGTTAGAAGAAAACTGTAGAAAGACACAAATTTTTCTCTAGGGCACAATGTGTTGGCGAAACTGTAGAACAATACATTGCAGTATTAAGAAGGTTAGCAGATACATGCAAATTTAGAGATTTACATGAAGAAATTATTAGGGATCAGTTCATTAATAGAACTAACAATTCTAAGATTCAAGAGAAATTATTAGATCTAAAAGATCCTTCTCTGCAAAAGACTATCAGAATAGCAAAGAGAGTTGAAAAAAATTCTCGTTATGTAAAGGAGTTAGGTAGTGAACGTAGTAAGGATCGCAATGATACGTATAACAAAGACCGTACTGATGTGTGTGCGGTAGCTCATCACAAACCAAAATA
This sequence comes from Lissotriton helveticus, assembly GCF_964261635.1. NCBI lineage: Eukaryota > Metazoa > Chordata > Amphibia > Caudata > Salamandridae > Lissotriton > Lissotriton helveticus. Next base: position 783,029,945 of record NC_136061.1, read on the forward strand.
TCACGATAACAAGTATGCAACTCGACGTGAGGTAGTCAAACATAAACCTAAAAGTTTTCCACAAACTAACAAAAATTTAACAACTCAGACAAGACCATCCACTAACAAAAACCTTAATTTTAATAAACGTTTTTGTTTTAGATGTGGTAACATCAAACATTCAGCTGAAACTCCTTGGTGCCCTGCCTTAAATGTGACATGTTTCAAATGTAACAAAAATTGACATTTTGCTAAAATGTGTAGATCTGACAATCCCAATGCGTGTGTAAAACCATGGGGGCAGCTCAAGTGCCAGACTGTACTCGAAATACTAAAAGACACGTGCCCGATACTACCTCTTACCCATTATACTTCCCACAGAATGTTGAAACAGAAATAGAAACACAGGAAGAACAGTGGCCCTTTAATGCGGAATGGAACTATGACTGGGAGGAGTCTCGTAAGGACTCGGAGACGTCTTATGCCGGAAACGAGGAATCGAGGGTGTGTCTATTCACCAGGAGGGAGTGAAGGGAAGGAGAGGACGAGAGCGGAACGAAGCAGCCGGAGATAGCGGAAGTGGAACGAAGACGCGGAGACGTTGAGGAGAACGTGGAGCAGGAGAAGCCAGGAGGCCACCGACTACACGAGCCGCCCAGCCATACACCCGCGGGAGGTGTATGGCTCAGCCAGGTACGTGAGAAATTCAGGGGCTGGGTTTTTCGTAAGGCAGCGGCCACCGAGTAAAAAGCCCGGGAGTCTATCACCCTTCCTGGTACACCCTTTTCCCTGAGCACATCACCCCACTCACTACGGCCATTGTTTAAGAGACTGCACTAGAAGTGGATCCTCACTCCCTTTCCCCATAGGAACTAATATTGTAGAAAACAACCACTGATACCCCGTCGTCTTCTCTTTGTTTTAATCGAGAGGCAAGACGGAAGTTGAAGAAGAATCACCCCGACGGAAGCCCGACAGAGGACGCAGGGCCACGTCTACAGAATCCGGGATCCGAAAGGCGGCGAGAAGCCGTTCCCCTCGAGGAGCCATAACCACCAGAAAGAAAAGTTCAGACTCGCTGTATCTAAAAATAAAACCTGTAAAGACTAAAATTAGTGTATTGCCTATTCCTCCCGCAAGTGTAACAGTGGTGGAGAATGCGGACATAGGCACCATCTGTGGAGTCAAGATGGAGAACGTTGTAGAACAATTAGTAAAGGGACAGGAACAAATTGAATGGGTGATTGAACAACACTTAGTTTCCGCCCAAGCGGATAGAGAGGTGATAAAAAAAGCCCTTGAGGATAAAAGCGACCAAGCCTGGGTCGATCCCGTCATAAGAGGAGGAACAACCGAAAGACCCATGACCCATGGAGCACCCGCGGTGTCCCTACAAAAGTATAGGAATGGGGAAGATCCAGATGCTTTTCTATTAAATTTTGAAAGGGCCGCCAGAGCATGCGGTTGGCCGGTAGCAAAATGGCCGTTTTTTTTGGCACCTCTGTTAGGAGGAGAAGCACAGGCCGCTTACCAAGTGGCAAATCCAAGAGGGGACACTACGTATGCGGAAATTAAAAGAATAATCCTCGACCACTTAGGTTTAGACACAGAGGCATATCGACTAAAATTCCGAAAAGAGAGAGGTGCGGTAGGGGAAAATCCGAAAACCTTCTTTGTAAGACTGAAAATGGCCGCGGATAAGTGGCTCACACCAACCACAAGCAGTAAAGAGGAAATAATGGACCATATCTATTTAGAGCAATTCCTTGAAGCTCTCCCCTACGCCACCCAAAAATGGCTTCGTCAGCATAACAATTTGACGACTGCCCAGGCTGTGGAAATGGCATCGTCGTTCACTCGGGCACAACCTAAAAATTTCCCCTTGGAGATAGAAAAAGACAGGAAAATAGGAATACGACCGGAAAAGAATATTTCTCGAGGGAGAGAACCGATACGTCCACGTACTTGGAGGACCGAGAACAATACACGTACAGGGCCACAATGTTTCGATTGTGGTCAATGGGGCCACATTGCCCGAATGTGCCCAAGGAAAAGGAACGAGGAAGAACCAATGGAGATTGGGTACCTCCCTAAAACCATCTTGTTTTCAGCCGAGATGGGAAACTCCTTCAGAGTAAGTGTAAAAGTCAATGGACACTCCCTATTAGCGTTGTTAGACTCTGGCTGTCGTCAGTCAGTAATCCAGTCCCCCTATGTAAAGTCAGAACAATACGTCTCTCAGGGGGTGGTTAATATTAAATGTGTACATGGGGAGGTTAGACCCTACCCCATAGCGAACATTACGATTGAGACAACAGTAGGACGCACACAGACAGTTAAGGTGGGGGTGATGTATAATTTACCTGAGGACTTAATAATCGGGACAGATAACCCCAACTTCCTGAACATGTTTAAAGATAGACTGGAGGACAAGAGGCAAACAGAGGAGGAGGGGAACATGGGTAGAGAAAGTCCCCTCGTTCATGGTCTTAAAATTGTGAAATTGACCAAATACGCAACCTCTCCCACTAAAGGCTCTACTAAGGCAGCGGGTTATGACCTGTACAGCGCATATGATTATGTAATTCACAGTCAAAAAAAAGCACTAGTCAAAACTGACCTACAAATAGCGGTCCCACCAGGGTGTTATGGCAGGATAGCCCCGAGATCGGGCCTGGCGGCTAAATACTTTATTGATGTCGGGGCAGGAGTTGTTGATGCGGATTACAGGGGTAATGTTATGGTCCTCCTATTCAACTTCGGGACTGACGAGTTTAAGGTCAAGAGAGGGGATAGAGTAGCACAACTCATTTGTGAATGCATAGCGAATCCCTTAGTAGAAGAACTAGGCGAGTTGGACGACACAGAGAGAGGTTCCAAAGGGTTTGGCTCCTCTGATCCAACAACCGCTCAAATACACTCCGTAACCTCACAGGACCCATGGGTTTTGGACAAAAGCTTTAAATTTGCGCAAATCAGTGATCCCACTCTCCTCACTGCATGGGAACAGGCTCATCAAAGATCAGAAGGCTCTAAAGTTTTTCCTGGGTTTATTATCCAGAATGATCTGCTGTATCGGATTGGAAAGGAAGGAGACCCTGCTCAACTATTAGTACCTGTCTCTTTCAGAGAGCAAGTACTTTTCTTCGCACACAGCCACATCATTGCCGGTCACTCCGGCGCAGAAAAAACGACCCAGAATATACTCAGACAATTTTTTTGGCCCGGTATTTATAAAGATACTGAATCCTATTGTAGAACCTGTGACATATGCCAAAGGATGAATATGGTGCGACCCCCGGCCGTTCCCTTACAGCCCTTGCCGGTTATCGGAAAGCCTTTTGAAAGGGTCGGTATGGACATCATTGGGCCACTGCCCAAGACTAAAAAGGGGTTCCGACACATCTTGGTGATCGTTGACTATGCCACTAGGTTCCCCGAGGCATTCCCCCTATCTGCACCCAATTCCAAGCAGATTGGTGACAGAATGATTGAATTGTTCAGCAGGGTGGGTTTCCCGAAGGAAATTTTAACTGACCAGGGTACGCCGTTCATTTCCAAATTAATGAAGGAAATCTGTGGCACGCTAGACATCCACCAGATCCGTACCTCGGTGTACCATCCTCAAACGGACGGACTGGTGGAGCGTTACAACCGTACTCTGAAAACCACCCTTCGTAAGATGATGGAAGTCAGCGGGGATGACTGGGACCGGATGTTGCCCTTGGCATTATACGCGATCAGGGCACAGAGACAGAGCAGCTTAGGGGTTTCTGCTTTCGAACTGCTGTATGGACGTCAACCCCGCTCCCTATTAGAAATGACTAGGGATGCCTGGATTAACGAACTACAGGAAGAAACTAGTGCTACCCTTGACTACCCCAGGGCTTTAAAATTTAAACTGGGCAAGTTAAGGGACTTGGCGCTCACTCACCTGGTGGATAGCCAGCGTAGACAAAAAGTTGCTTATGACAAGGGGAAAAAGTGGAGGCAACTCAGGGTTGGGGACTGGGCTTTAGTTCTTTTACCGTCGTCCTCGCATAAGTTTAAGGCAGTATGGATGGGCCCCTATGAGGTGACGGAAGTAATTGGGCGCACTACCTATAAATTGAAGGTTGCCCCCAATAAACAACAATCGTACCACATCAACCTTTTAAAAAAATGGTTGGGTCCCCCTCCCGCAGACGTTCATCTGGCTGACAATACAGACTCAACCGACTCTACGGTGGACATGCTTGTTCACAATGAGGAACTAACAGCTCAGCAACAGGTAGAGTTGAGGGACACACTAGAATGTTATGGTGACGTGTTTTCCAATAGACCTGGGAGAACTTCTCTAGCTGAACATTCCATTGTAACGCCTCCTGACAAAAAGGTGCGGATTAAACCCTACAGGGTCCCCGAAGCAAGGAGAGCCGCTATTAAGTCTGAAGTGGATGAAATGCTTCGCATGGGAGTGATTCGTCCCTCTAAAAGTGATTGGTCCAGCCCCATTGTTATGGTCCCTAAGCCCGATGGCAGTCGGAGGTTTTGTATGGACTTTCGCGCCCTTAATGAAATTTCACTCTTCGATGCCTATCCCATTCCTAGAGTGGACGACTTACTGGAAAAACTGGGACATGCGAAATACATTTCCACCCTTGATTTAACTAAGGGATATTGGCAAGTGCCCCTTCGACCTGCTGACATTAAAAAGACTGCGTTCTCAACGGCGGAAGGGCACTTTGAGTTCACGGTGCTCCCATTTGGCCTGCATGGGGCCCCTGCAACGTTTCAGCGTCTTATGAACACTGTACTTGCTGGATTGTCGGATTTTACGTCTGCTTATTTAGACGACATTGTGATCTATAGTTCGGATTGGTCCGCTCATCTCACACACCTGTCAAGGGTTCTGTTGGCTCTCCGACAGGCTGGACTCACGGTGAACGCAAAAAAATGTAAAATGGCTTTCCAAAAAGTTAAATACCTGGGATATGTTTTGGGGCATGGTCTCATAGAGCCACAGATTGAAAAAGTAAGGGCTATTGCCGACACTCCGTTTCCATCTACCAGGAGAGAATTGCGATCCTTTCTGGGCCTTGTTGGTTACTACCGACGATTTATTCCGCAGTTTGCGGATATTGCCGCCCCGCTCACGGATGCTTTGAAGAACATTGGGAAGGCTTCCTCACCGGTACGTCCCACCCCCCAAATGCAGGAGGCCTTTCGAGTCTTGAAATCTGTGATTACATCCACACCTGTGTTGTCATCACCGGATTTCTCTCGCCCTTTTGCCTTGCACACCGATGCCTCGGATTACGGCATTGGGGCCGTGCTTTCACAGACGGGCAGCGATGGGCTTGACCACCCGATACTCTATGTCAGCAGGAAACTGTTCCCTCGTGAATTGAAATATGCGACTGTCGAGAAGGAGTGTCTCGCGATCAAATGGGCCATTGAGAAACTTGCTTATTATCTCGAGGCTCGACGTTTCGACCTCTTCACGGACCATGCACCCTTACTCTGGATGGCTCGCAATAAGGCTAACAATGCGAGAGTATTACGTTGGTTCTTGTCCCTACAGCCATACACGTTCTCTATCCATCACCGGAAAGGCAGTGAGAATGTAGGGGCTGATTTCTTATCTCGCCACCCACTAACCGATCGTGAGTGTCCGGAGGGGGAGGTATGTAAAACCATGGGGGCAGCTCAAGTGCCAGACTGTACTCGAAATACTAAAAGACACGTGCCCGATACTACCTCTTACCTGTTATACTTCCCACAGAATGTTGAAACAGAAATAGAAACACAGGAAGAACAGTGGCCCTTTAATGCGGAATGGAACTATGACTGGGAGGAGTCTCGTAAGGACTCGGAGATGTCTTATGCCGGAAACGAGGAATCGAGGGTGTGTCTATTCACCAGGAGGGAGCGAAGGGAAGGAGAGGACGAGAGCGGAACGAAGCAGCCGGAGATAGCGGAAGTGGAACGAAGACGCGGAGACGTTGAGGAGAACGTGGAGCAGGAGAAGCCAGGAGGCCACCGACAACACGAGCCGCCCAGCCATACACCCGCGGGAGGTGTATGGCTCAGCCAGGTACGTGAGAAATTCAGGGGCTGGGTTTTTCGTAAGGCAGCGGCCACCGAGTAAAAAGCCCGGGAGTCTATCACCCTTCCTGGTACACCCTTTTCCCTGAGCACATCACCCCACTCACTACGGCCATTGTTTAAGAGACTGCACTAGAAGTGGATCCTCACTCCCTTTCCTCATAGGAACTAATATTGTAGAAAACAACCACTGATACCCCGTCGTCTTCTCTTTGTTTTAATCGAGAGGCAAGACGGAAGTTGAAGAAGAATCACCCCGACGGAAGCCCGACAGAGGACGCAGGGCCACGTCTACAGAATCCGGGATCCGAAAGGCGGCGAGAAGCCGTTCCCCTCGAGGAGCCATAACCACCAGAAAGAAAAGTTCAGACTCGCTGTATCTAAAAATAAAACCTGTAAAGACTAAAATTAGTGTATTGCCTATTCCTCCCGCAAGTGTAACAGCGTGGAAGAATTTACGTTCTGTAAATGTTGTTAATGAAATTTCTGATCACAGCAGTGACAGTGAAATTGAAGTTATGGCGATCTGGAATAATGAAGTTGGCGAAATATCTGATTGTAATCAACCACCAAAGTGTGAAATCTCAATCAATGGATGCAACATGGTCTTATGGGCAGACTCATGTTCTCCATTTACTATATTTGACAGAGCCATATGGGAATCTTGCAACACTTGTGATCTTTCTAAACCTGATGCAACACCTGTAGGTGTTGCATCAGGTTTAGTGGTATTGTGGTAACAAATTACCTGTATTTGGATGTGTTGTGGGTAATATAAATTACAAAGGCTGGGTTACACAAGGCGTGGTATATGTGGTTGAAAAGGGCAGAGCTTTATTGGGTTGGAAAGAACAAAAGGGTTTAGGAATAATATTAGACCCAAACCACCCCAATCAAGTTCTTTTAACTCAAGCTGATTTAGGGTCTAAATGGCGTGAAAAATTCCCCGATTTATTCAGTTCTAAATTAGGGTGCTTAAAGAAGTTTGAGCATCGTATTATTCTCAAACCCGACTGTATTCCCATTGTACATAAAGTACGCAATGTACGCAATGTACCAATAGTATTAAGATCACAATTAAAGTCTGAATTGGATAGACTATGTGAACAAAACATTATCGAACCTATAGAAGCTTCCGATTGGCTTAGTCCAGTTGTTTTGGCACGAAAACTCAATGGAAAATTATGCATGTGCATTGATCTAAGGGACTTGAACAAGAACATTTGGGTGGACCGCCATCCTTTGCCCCGCATCAACGAAATTATTTCGTCAGTTAAAGATGCTATGTATTTCTCATCCATTGATTTGTCAAATGCATATCACCAAATAAAATTACACCCCGAGTCCTGTCATTTGACATCCTTTATAACTCCAGAGGGTGCGATCCAATTTTTGAGGATGCCCTTCGGGTTATCTTCAGCGTCTGCTGTGTTTTAGAGAATCATGGGCAAGATTCTCGATGGCATATCAAACATGTTGGTATTTCAGGATGACGTTCTGGTATGGGGTAAAAGTAAAACAGATCATGATAATGTGTTGTATGAAGTGTTATCCAAATTACAAGTAGCTGGTTTGACTGTTGCAGCTGAAAAATGCAAGTTTGCCACAAATGAAATTGAGTATCTTGGCCACACCTTGTCAGCGGAGGGTGTCAAACCCAAGAAAAATTTGTTGGATGCCATTAAAAATGCCCCTCCACCTTCGGACAAAGAGCAGCTACGCTCTTTTCTAGGTTTGGCGGAGTACTACTCCAAATTTGTATCTCATTTTGCATCAAAGGTGTTTTGTTTAAGATTGTTAATGAAAAAAGGTGTACATTTTGTATGGAGTTCTGAATGTCAGTCAGTTTTTGAAAATATAAAAAAAAATATCATCAATGCGGTAACTCTCAAACCATTTGACCCAAACAGTAAATCGATTATTGTAGTGGATGCTAGTGCTTATGGTTTGGGAGCAGTGTTGATGCAAAAGAAAGATAAGTGTGAATGGGCAATAGCATTTGCTTCTAGGACTTTGAGGGGAGCAGAACCATCATATTCGGTCATAAAAAAAGAGGCATTGGCTTGTTTTTGGGGAGTTAATTATTTCAGGATATATGCATGGGGCACTAATTTCGAATTAAGAACTGATCATAAACCCCTTGTGGATATATTTTCAACCAAAGGTGCTGGTAGAGCAACTCCCAGAATTGCGAAATGGATTTACAAACTTCAAGAGTACGATTTTCTGATTACATATGTACCTGGTATCAAAAATGTCAATGCAGATTGTTTATCTCGTCTTCCTATCAAGGAGGATAAGACAATGGTTGATATGGATGAGGAATGGTTTGTAGCTACTGTTGATGAAGCTTGCAATGGAGCCATTTGTTTTGAAGATTGGAAGCAGGCTGTAAAGGATGATTTGGTCTTACAACAAGTTATTTCACGTTTGACTCAAGACAGTAATCGTTGTTCTTGGGGTGACAAAGAACTGTCAGAATATAAAACAGTATGGGCGGAGTTGTCTTATGATCCTATTATGGGTATAGCGAGGAGAGCGGATAAACTTATTGTGCCTTTGAGTTTACGTTCCAGATTGTTGAAACTTATGCATGCGGGACATTCGGGTATGTCTGACATGAACAGAAGGTGTAGATGTGATTTCTGGTGGCCAGGCCTGGACAAAGATGTTGAAAGGTGTGTTAGGAATTGCGTGGCATGCACATGTAGTGATAAATCTCATTCATCACAAGAATCTACCATATCTCCAGTTTCTTTTCCAGATAAGCCTTGACAAATGTTAGCAATGGGTATATGTGGTCCATTTAGTGTAGGTAATATTTCAGGAAAATGTGCAATTGTGCTGATGGATTATCATAGCAAATGGCCTGAAGTTGCTTTTGTTAAGGAAATCAAGGCTTCTAATATAATTTCTTTTTGTGAGGAATTGTTTCACAGGGAACGTTTTCCTGAGTCTATCACCACAGATAATGGTCCACAATTTGTATCAGGTGAATTTCATGATTATTTACAGTTGCATAACATAAAGCATATTACTACTGCTGTGTATTGTCCAAGAGAAAATGGAATGGTGGAGAGATTTAACCAAGTGTTGAAAGAATGTATTCAGTTAGCTGTGGTGGAAGGCATGGATTGTAAAGTAGCGGTCAAGAAAATGATTTGGAGTTATCGCAATACTCCGCATTCTGCAACTTTGGTAACACCATTAATTCTTCTTAAAGGTCGTACTGCATGTAGTAAAGTAACCCCTGCATGGATGCATAATACATTTTCAAAATCTGTGCGAAATTTTTTTTATATGATAGGGTGAATGTATATAAAAAAAAATACGTCAGCAGACATAATAACAAGATTAAGAAGCATGTACGAGATTTTGGTGTGGGTGATTGGGTGAGAACGTCACATATTGGATCATCAAAGGATGGTTCTTCTAAATGGTCTAAACCCAAAAAGTTTTTGAGTGTAATGGGTAATTGTGTAATATTGGATGATGGACGCAAATGGAATTTCAACAAAATAACATTGTGCAAAGATTTGGAACGCAACATCTGGTAGGGTAATGATGGAAATTCAAGTATTTTAAAAAATGGTGATATTGGAGTTTGTAAGAATGTTCAACCAAATCCTATCTTGGTTTCTCCATAACCATCATTTGGCACAACGGTTCCAAACACTTTGGGTCCTAGAAGACTATTCGGACGAATTATAGTAAAACCTGTCAGGCTAAGAGATTACATTTAGTATCTTGACATTGTTGTTTCAATATATCGTATTATTTTTTCTGTTATACAATATTGTATATCATTTTCAGTTTATTTGTTCATTGTTTGTTTTGGAAAAGGAGATGTGTTACATCTACATGTTTATGTTTAATTTAGTATATCTGATGTATTCAGAGTTCCAATGGAATACGAGGGAGAACGTTCTGGCTGGAGAAGGAGATGGAAGGGAGATTCCTGTGAGCAGCAGTCCTGCTGTGTCTCGGGGGTTTTATAACAAATAAACTTCTTAAACAAATTAACTTGTGAAGATTTCCACTTTGTAAAAACCATTACAGTTTTATAGTCTGCGCTCCACATCCCACTAACGGACCACGCAGTGAAGGAACGCGCCTGGTGGGATCAGATAATCCATCAACCGTTTGATGGGGCCTGGTCTTGTGGCCTACAACTGACAAAAACTGCATCTCTTAATCTACAATTTTGATGTACACAATTTAGTTTTATTCACCAGACTTGTTTCTCTCCACATCGCATTTCACACATGTTCTTGGCACTCACCCCAGAAGGCCCCAGATGTGAACTGCGCAATGCAGACTTCTTCCACATGGTCTGGGCTTGCCCTTCATTACAACCTTCGTGAACAAAGATAACTGTGCTGGTTGCTGATATTGTGAGGCACACTCACTCCCACACCTGAATCATGCCTACTGGGGCTGTGCCCCCGAACGAAGTATGACAAACATTTACACCGTTTTATAAATTTGGCTTTTGTATTATTTAACGCAGCATAGCCATGGCATGGAAGTCTCCGGCACCCCCAGATACACATCGGTGGTCGTGTGATTTGTTAACATGTGCTAGGGCTGAAACACACACACAGGAACACACACACACAGGTTGCTTAGAATGAGGGGTGATTCCCGGACAGGAAGCGAGTACTGGGAAACCTTAAGTGGAAGCCAAAACAGATGAATGACCCCCATGAAAGACAATTGCTTCTCCCATTGATCAGGACTGGCTCGACGTGCCCTACACTGATCGCTCTGGCGTAGCTAGCACAATGTTCACTGCTTCATATGCACATGATAATTTCATTAACTGGTCTGCATAACTGCCCTGACAGATACCCTCCCAGTTGCTATCACGTCTGAACACAAACTTTGTTCACGTATAGGACACTTGCTTCTCCTGTCACCTCCTGTGACGCACTGACAAGATATTGCCCTTCCGCATCATCACCAATATTCTCCTTTTCTCAGAAAAGGCATCCTACCATGACATCAGGCACATACCTGCTCTGGTGGGGTAACAACAGGAATGCCCACACATCATGAATAGCTGATCAGGAACTATTGAGATCTCACACTGTTTAATTGTTTATGCTTTGTTCCTCATTGGTTTTATGATCTGCTTCCCCCTGCTCAATGATGTAACTCAAGCAAAGCTCATTGATATTGTCACTACAGCCTTATACTGATACATGTGATGTATTAGCCTGCCAATTCCCTATTTTTAAGTCTTGCCTACGCAGTGCGCTTGCACTGCATAGGAGACCTTTAGTCGTCATGCAGCTCTTTTTCCAAGCACATACTCGTGCTTGTGGCGGCATATGCCTTTCGAGAGTGCGCAGCGGCGCGCCACAAGCACAAATATGTGCTTTAAAAAAGAGCAGACTGCTCTCTCCAGCACGCGCGCGCACCACTCGCGGTTGAACCCCTCTGCCTCTCTCTCATGCTGCAGTGCAAGGAGCGCGCGCTTGTCCGCTTCTGCCTTCTCTGTCGACTCGATCATTACAATTTTAAATGTTTTTGCAAGTTTAAAAATGTGTAGCTGCTAATTAAAAATGTACCATCTGTATTTAGGCTTCAATGTAATTTTTCAATAATAAAACACCATCTTTAATTGAGAAATCCCTCTGCTAGAAGCAACCAGAAAAGCAGTTTTCGATTTTGGATGGAATATTTTGCTTAGCCCTACACCATCGAGTCCGCTGCTTTTCAGATGAAGGGATGTACAAAGATAACTTTGTTCTTTGCAGATTTATATCAAAGGACACAGTGAATAAAGATTTCACGATTACACCACAACAGACAAAGGCGAAAGCGCTCCAGAGCCGCAAGTTCTCCTTCCCAACATTTACGAATACATTGCATTGTTACTGACATTCCGAATGCTATCAGTACTCTGGTCACGATATGATGACATATTAGGATTATACTCTTAAATAACCGCTGCCAAGGCACCCCGTTAATGTATTTTTCTTTGTTATGCTTCAAGCGCATCAAACACAATATTATGCTGCATTTCACTTCTAGCCATTCTGCTGACAGAAAGAATAATTTAGCCTTTCAATTAAGTTTGCTGTGTTGTGCTGTGCCTGCCTTTTGTGGTTCGATCACTCTAGAATAAACACAGAAAACTATGACCAGCGTCTAAATGGAATGATGTTACCGTACCGTGTTCTCCCTTCCCCTTCTGGGTTCAAAGGTAAATTTGTGTGATGCAAACCAGAGTAAAAATAAGCATATTTTGCTGTCCAACAGGTGCTTTATCAAATGAAAGTCTACATTTCCTCTGACTATCTTTGACGATAATCTCTCAATATCGTCCACATTAGTTTTAACACATCCAGCAGAGCCCCTAGAGGACTCTGGGTGAAAATCAAACCACACTTACCCTTTATTTGTACCAATTGAAGACTTAATATACGTTTATAACAGGAGTAAATTGCATTACTTGGCTCTGGTGCTTGAAGCAAGCAGCAGTTTATTGCATGTCATGGATTTCTTTACGATCGTGTAATAAAATTAAAAGGAAGGAATCTATGTTATGTTAAAAAGTTTTATATAGCACATAGCTGCCCCAGCAAAGGGGCGTCCCGGCGCTACAACTAGGTCGAATAACACACACAGCAGTTCAGGTCGTAACAGCCGTCACAGAACCAGAAGACTACACTGAGGGGAAAAAGGAAAGTTTTAAAAGCTTTCCTAAAGGCAAGCAAACAGTCCATGCCCCGAATATGTTCAGGCAGAAAGTTCCAAAACCTGGCGGTCAGACAGCGGAAGAGCACCCACAGGCACGATAGAGCTTGACCCGTGGGACAACAACCAAGTGTTGCCCCGCCGAGCAAAGCTGGCGGGGGGTGGGGGGGACATAAGAAGTGAGAAGGTCACTCAGTAGATCAGGGCTGGCAGCTTTCACTATCTTAAAGGATAGACATAAAGATTTAAAATGGATCCGCTTCTCCATAGGAAGCCAATGCAGCCCTCGAATGGTGGCACCCACAGGGCAAGAACGCGGAAGACCCACCAAAATTCTAGCTGCAGAATTTTGGATACGTTGCTGCCGGAGTATTTCCGCCTTATTTGGCCCCAAAAGAAGGGAGCTGGCATAGTCCGGGCGCGATAATATGGTCGCCTGCACGATCAGCTGTCGCAATGACGAATCAAAAAACTTCAGAAGAGGCTTAAGACCTCGCAGCTACTTTCCTTGTGTGGATCTGGAAACTAAGGGATGAGTCCATCAAGACTCCGAGATTTTTAACCACTGTCTTGGGCGTGGGGATATCTTCCAGAGCCGACAGCCACCAATGCTCGCTCCACAGACTGGCGTTCTTCCCAACTAGCAAAACCTCCGTTTTGTTAGCATTTAATTGCAAGCAATTGGTGGCCATCCATTCGGCTACCGCCGTCATCCCTTCTCTAAATCTGGAGGCAGTTGTAGAGGGCCCCTCAACCAAGGTAACAACAAGCTGCGTGTCGTCTGCATATGAGACCATAGTAAGGTCCCACTGTTTAGCGACAGCAGTCAGAGGCTGGACATAGAGATTGAACAATGAAGGGCTAAGCGCTGAACCCTGGGGAACCCCCTGACCGATGGAGTGGGTCTGGGAGAGGAACGGGGGGGCGGACACTCGGAAGGATCTATCAGGCAAAAAAGATCTAAACCATTCCAAGGCCAACCCAGTAACCCCAGCTTCCTCTAACCGCTGAAGAAGGATGCCGTGGGGCACCGTATCAAAGGTGGCGCTGAGATCGAGCAAAAACAGAGCAGCACTTTGACCGGCATCGAGAATCCATTCTGCGATGGGTCCAGAATATTATTAGAGCTCAAGAACTGAGTAAGCACGTTGTTGACATGTGCTTCTGCAATCTTGGCCACCCAAGAGAGGAGGGATATGGGTCTAAAGTTCTCTGGTTTAGATGAGTCCAACGTAGGTTTTTAGGTTTCGCCTCGCCGAAAGGCTGCGCAGCAGACTTTCTGCGCAAGGCGAAAGCTTATGTCTAGAGATGTGTACTAAATGGAGGCTAGCCATTGGAACAGAGACCTGTCCGTCAATTGCGGAGCAGATTCGGGGGCGTTCCTGCCCCTTTTACAACTTTGTCATGCGGCCGTGGGCGGGGTTTTTTTTTTTTGTCGTCCATGTTTGTTTTGGCCATTCCGCGGCCGACCGCCGCCGGAGGAAGTCCAGGTGAGTGCTTGTTTTCCTTGCCCTGCCGCTGCCTCGGAAAAAGTTCCTCAACTTGTTCATGTTGCCGAGGTTCCGGGCGGGACGGCTGCCACCTCCGCCTGGGCGCTAGAAAGGAGCCGTGGCGCCGATGCTCAGATGCTGCCGCTCCCGGGCATTGCCTGTGTGGCACTCCACGGGCTGGACATCAGCTTGCCGCTCCCATCCCCTCAGCGCCATCAGGGCTCCATCCGCCAACGACTCACAGCCCGTGTCACCTCTTCTGACTAAAACAAACATGGAGAAACTGCCCCGTGTACACGCGGCGGTGTTTGGCGTCTACACACGTTGCTTCCGCAACGACGGAAAAGATTGCTTTTCTCCCCTCCCAACTTTCTTCGCCCGTGGTGTAACTTTACACCGCCGCCCGTACGTAAGGAGCTCTGTGAGTGTGGGAGCCAGTGACCTCGGCGCTGCTCCCCCCCATGCATGAAAGCTTCCAGCAGCATCTGGGACTCAGAGGTTACCTCCTGCTGCCAGGTCAGGTGGACTTAACCCTTTGAATTTACACACGTCCCGTTTGCTCACAGCACTTTTTCCGTGAACGAAGTGGTACTGTACACGTGTCTCTCTGTTAAGCTTCCCAACGCAGTTCTGGAAACGTCTGCTAGAGATATACTTTTTAAAAACTGAAAGCTAAAAAAAAAGCAAAAGGTGCACTGCGTCTGAAGCATTAGTTTGTTATGTTGAAGCTCGCGGCGCGGCTCCCATTTTTTTCACATAGTGTGCGTGTTTCGCATTTTTTTAAATTTCATTTCACCAATGCTTGTTTCACAGGCCACCGTGCCCCCCGAGACTTAGAGGTGGCCCCACCTCAGGTTCTCACACTCGGCCGGAAGGCCACATAGCCTCCTCCCAGCTGGGCCGCTGCTGAAGTCCTGCTCTGGCCCGGCGGCAGCCTCTCTTTCATCACTGGCCACCCGGCGGCCTCCCATGCTTGTGCGGCCTCGACCAGCCCTGCACTTCCCACATTCAGGGAAAGCAGCCGCCGACAGCAGGCTCGCTTTACAGGAGGTCCTCCACCGACCCGCAGCTCTGCTCTCGTTCCAGTGACCCTAAGGACAGCAGGATCTGTTTCCTCGGGAGCGTAGGCCGCCACACGTTGGGTGCAGGGTTGTTGCCCACAGAGGCCCTTCAGGTGCACGAGGGGGGCTCAGTTGGTGTCTGTGTGCCTCTCGCGACTGTGGAAACAGCGTGGGAGGCAGGCTAGTTTCCAATTCCTCTACTCATGGGGAAACCTGATGTGCAGGCTGAGGGTGCTGGTGGAGGCTTCCCTTAATACAGATGCAGGCACCACGCTGGGAAGGTGCTCTTCTTCCATACCCCTCCTTTTCTTACAGTGGGGCCATTACCTGCAGATTTCCCTGTGCCGCTTGCTGCTGGAGTGCCCACCGCCGACCATCTCGCGCTGTGGACCATCCACTGTCACCAGGCTGCAGGCGGTGTCCCTCATGTCAGCTGCTGCAGAGACGATCCCCTACGGCCTACGTGCTCCCTCGTAGTTAACAATCGTTTCAGCATTAATAACAATGGATCACAAGAAAGCCAAACTGTGTTTAATAATAAAATTTAATACCGGAATGCCCCCACTTGTCTTTCCTTCGCCTGAAATGACGGT
This sequence comes from Lissotriton helveticus, assembly GCF_964261635.1. Lineage (NCBI taxonomy): Eukaryota > Metazoa > Chordata > Amphibia > Caudata > Salamandridae > Lissotriton > Lissotriton helveticus. The sequence goes on from NC_136061.1 coordinate 783,045,860, forward strand.
TTGCTTTTATCCTATTTACATGCCTTTATAATTTCTCTTTTTTACTAATGACAGCATTAATTCTTTTCATCACCTTATCTTACCGGGTCTTTGTCCCCCTGGATGTTATCACTCGGATGATACCTGCCGCTTTTCACGTTAGGTTACAGATCCATTTATTTTTTAAAGAGAAGGTTTTACATGGTAAATATTGAATTGATATCCGTTTGTTTTAAAAAGTGGTTAACAACATTAAAACTGGGACTTCTCTCTAAATAAAAAAACGTAAACGTCCAGTGTGTGTCACAGCTGCAATATGGTTAGCTCGTTTCTAAGCACTCAATATTTTGGCACTCAATATTTTGGGGGGGGGGGCTCTGGGTGTGTGTGTGGTAGTAATTGCTGTCTGCTGAGCTCGTCCGTAGGGTTCAATAGGTCTCACATTTGCGAGAGATTAAGCTAATGGCAATGTAAATGACAATGCCATTTATTTATCTGTTTTTCAAAACCAACACATAAATACAAATTTTGTCATTTACAATGCCAATAGCTCTAACTTTTCCAAAGGCAAAACCATTGCATTGTAAATACTTGTTTAAGAATGGGCGACACCCATGCCTGTTTCCATAAAACCGGAACAATAGCAGTGGCAAAAGACGAATTGATTATTTGGCCGAAAATCGGGAGTGACTCACTAAATTGTGAAGGCCTCAAAGGATCTGAGGGAGAGCCAGTTTTAATTCTACCACTCAGTCTAGTAAACTCCTCCTCGGACATGTTCGGAATTGCTGTTAACATCGGACGAGACCCACCAACAGAAGGTGATGAGATGGAATATGTGGAGACTTGTGGAAAAGATTGATAGATGGTTCGTACTTTCTGTCACATATCCTGTAAATGTATTAAACCACAGGTTCAAGAATTATTATGAGTTATGGGATTCATCCCAGTATTCAACTCCTTCACTCTCCTACAGACAGAACACATAATAAACAAGCATTGGCCTAGCCAATAGGTCTCGCCTTTGGGACCGTGTTAGTGTTTAGCCATGCAACACTTGATGTTGTTACACCAAGGGTATTGCGCTGCATAACTAAATACTTATACGGTCCCAAAGACGAGACCTATTTGCTTTGCCAATTCTTTTTGATGATGTAGCACTGGAATTATGTGTCAGGAGTACCACTGATGATCGCTGTATTACAACAAAAAAGCATTCAATAAAAAACATTTGCAAAGAAAAAAAGATTCTTAGGACAACTTTGTGCTCTTTCACACTCATATTTCAACACAGCTGTAATATCCAGCATCGCATGCTGATATCATAGGCCGGGCAAAAGTACAAGACATGTTCTAAAATTTCATTGTGGGTGCCACAGCCAGGCACCACTAGTCTTCAGCCCTGGGAACTTTGGTCCACCAGTAAAGGAATGAAGGGGTGGGGACCCACAAAGTAATGTCAAAACACAAAATCAAGCGCCCAGCTAAAGAAGGCTCAATAACTTCCAGGAAATCTTCTCTATTATGAGAAACTTTAAATGAATAACAAAGACTGGGCTGTTGTAATTGGTCAAACATGGTTTGCTTCGTATTAGTCAATGAATACACCATGATTTTAGGACATTGAATAGTATACTTAAGCAGAGGGAGAACTAGCCTGTAGGCACCCATTAAACATATTTCCAACCATATGGATTCAGCTCTTGCTGAAATCATAAGTAGAAAAGGTTTTCACACAAAGCTCAACTGGGAACCATGGGTTTACCCATTCCGAGTCTATGGGATAATACTTACTGCACCAAATGAGAGAGGACAGTGTATTCAGGGTTCCTCCCAGAAGAAACTTTGGAAAAATGGAGCCACACACTATTGTTACTTCAACAAATGCCACAGACGTCCAGAGCATAATTCCAAAGCAGCAGCAAAACTGCCCCACATTTTAGCATCCTATCCGAGAAAACTCCACCTAAGCGATACTTAGCTTCTTACCACAACTGTGCTTCATTAATTTCACAACCTTTACTTTTAGACTACATAGTTTTGTAAGTCCCTTTTGGTCCATTGTGTCCTTGCTAGGCAATCATGATTCATAGTTGCGGAAGGCAGAACTTGTTCCGAAATTTGAAATTCTAGAAATCTCTTAATCTTGGAATTTGACGAAAGACATAACTGGAGACAGAGAAGTATTCTAACTCAGCACTTGTATAAAAAAATAAACCTTAATCCAGGACCTCTTCAACAAGGAATATGAACTCTTTCCTCAAGGAGATATCCGCTAGTATTACAAACTCTATTTTGCACTTGTTTGTTCACTTAATAAACCCTATTTTAGGATCACCACTCTATATATATCAAACCAGTTGCTGGGGCACTCAGCCCCAGCTCTGGCGCGAAACTGGACAAAGGGAAAGGGGTGTAACCACCCCCTACTCAGGTCCACCCATAGGAGGGACCTTAAAGATAGTCCAACCCCTAAACTTAGTATATGACTTCAGATAACCCTAGACGAATCTTTGCAAGACATATCCTGGACCATCGACATTCCATTTCGACTGGAAGACGGAAGACATCTCCCTTGTGGTCAAGGAGTGACCACTCTGTTCAAACAGGCACCAACAGCAACTTTGCCGGTCTGCATTTTTGAGGCTCCCGCCGGATCCCGAAGAATCTGCGACACAGGACATAGACTTTCAGACATCTCTGACTCTGACCCACACCAAAGCTGAGACCCGTGGCGGACACGAGAGACGTGGGACCGGGACACCTGGACGTCCTGCATTTTGCAAGCTGCACTCCTTTCTCGAGGTATCTTGAAGTTGTGCATTGGGGTGCTTGAAGCCCCAGACCCGAGCACCATTTGCACTGAAGCTCAGGCCTCCACACTCCACGAGTGTCCCGTGGGGCCCGCTCCTGCATTTCAGCTTGACACGTATTCCCGGTCCCTTGCCCATTAGCTAGTGAGCCCCCTGAAGATGCCATTTTGATTCTAACTTGCTTTCCTGGTTGCTCCAGGCTTGTTCCATCTTCCCTGCAAAGGAGAAGTTCCTCAGACCTTGCTGGTCTGCACCAAAGCTATTCTCGACATCCTGCTTGGGTTGCGTTTGCCAAGGCTTGTTAGGTCCAATCCGGATACCAACACAGCAGTCAACTAGATCCTTCATGGGGCAGCTTGAATCCAGCTCCTGGTTGTCGTCGACACCTCCTGGTCCTCTTGGCTGAAGAGACAAACTTCACTTCTTCACCTGAAATCACCCAACATCGCCTGGTTCCTTCCTGGTTCCATCCTGGTCACTGGCTAGTGACCCAGGCTCTGTCCCTTCTGCTTTCAGGTTCTTCAAATCTTTGATCCACCCTTGGATCCACCCGGACACTTTTCCTTTGGTCGCCTGCAGCACTTCTTTGCAGCTCTCCATTGAAAACGATGACAAAACCCGACACGAAAAGACACCTATGCACCCGGCTTCCCTGGGTGAGGTAACACGAGTACTCCAGTGCTCCCGTGGGTCTTGACTCTTGAAGTGTCCTAGTTTAAAAGGGTTCCATCATAGTCAATCCGCAAGTGTCCTTAAATTGTATATTTGTAACTTTTACGTTTCCCATAGAAAGTCAATTGTAACCCGCACCTGTGTTTAGACACTGCACTCGTCTCCCGTGGGCCTCCTACTTCCTAACCTTTGGTTGTTTAGAGTAGCCCCAGCGATTCCACAGGCCCCAGGCCTGCTTTCTTTCTCTCGTGGTTCTTATACCACTATTTTAGTATATGGTTTGTGAGGCCCCTAGGGCATAATGTATACTGTGCAACTTATCGTATATTAACTTAGTGACTTGTATTGTATTTTTACCTCTGACCTCATAAAGAGTGCAGACGGGTTGTGTTTGCAATAAATACATATATATTTGATATATACCTTGTGTGGTGTCCTTTCATTTGGTACTCAAGGGATTATAATTGGTAAAACAACTTGCTTAATACGCTCTCTGAAGTCTTAGCCTAATGACTACTGGTCCATGCTACCACTAGGATAGCTTTCTATAAGGTTGACTTTACAACCACCATCAATAAGGGTCGATTAGACTGGTGCAAGGCGCCCACTAGAACTAGTGGACATCACAAGCCAGGCTAACTTCCCACAGCTACCAATTGGAATATCCTTTTAGAGGAAAAAAGGATCCACTGTTTTATCGTTTTTTGAGTCTTTGCAAACTAATGTGGAAGTTATTTGATTGGAAATTACATATGCTTTCACTTGATAATGAGCGATTGAATTTGAAGCAGACTCAGTAAGATACTTAGCTACCTCATTGATCATTCATAGTTGAGACCCATTTCCGCCGTAAGCTATGCGCATGGGCATGCTTGCACCCTTTCATTCTCCAGCGCCCATCGTCTCTTCTGGAGCATGCACTCTAAACGCGCAGCACGAGAGACTTCGCCAGGTGCTCATTTAAAAAGCTGATCAGTGTAAAAGTCTTCCTCATGTTAAGCACCAGCACTGTCTTGTGTGTGAGTGGTCTCGAAGATGGGTGGGGCCACAAAGCAACATTTAGGAACTGAAGGCAGTTCTTACACCATCCACCAGGGCAGACCATGTGTCTGGCAGCTAAGACTGACGAGGATCCCAAAGGGAGCTTGAAGGAGTGTTGCACTTGTCACAATCTTCTTGAAAACCCAGAGATAGTGGTACACAATCCAGCGGTCCAAGATAGGACTGGGGATAAAGTTGATCCATTTTCTGTGCTCCATCCTGGCCAGGAGGGGGCACATTCTCTTAATCTGAGTACCACGTAATACGCTGTCCTTTCAGTATACAGGCTGTTTACATGTTTGTAGCCCCGAGGAAGACCCGTTGTGATGGTTGAAATGAAACACGTACCATTAGGGTTGAAACAGTGAAGATATTTATGCCAAAGGTTTCATATCCTTGGCCAACAAGCCTGACATACCCGCAAATAATACAATAGACATTGTCTCTGAACACACATTATGTTTATGTATTTTGTTGTTTTTGTTTGAGATTGTGCATCTAAAAAACGGTGTAGTTGCTAATAACGCACTTGACCGTATGAAATGGGTTTAAGTGATTCAGTTTGCAGGAAATAACTTTCTGGGAGCTGGACTGTGCATGACACTGGAAAGTGAACAGGGGCCATAGATAATGTAATAATGCACGATGTTAAACATATTTGGCTAATGTGGATAACAGCCTATTTTTTCTTGTAACACAGCTGTATCATTGTAGTCTGTTATGCAAGCCATGTTTACCACTGGAATAAAATACAAGGCAAATGCAAATTTACGATTTAAACTGTATTGCGCTTCATCAGGTTGTGTTCCTACTGAGGCAGGGTATTCACTGTACTGAAGGTCATACCGGGACTCAAATTGATAGTGTTGAGACAAGCCAGCATGGTTCATGTCCGGTTCTTATTTGAGAGTGTGCTTAGTCCGAAACCAGCTGTCTGCAGCACTGAGCTTTTTTGTACGAATGTGTGAACATTGCTGCCTTGGTCACGAAGGGTTTCTTATTCAGTTGATCTATTGTGGCCAATGTGTGCTTGTTCATTTTGTCTGTGTGTTCGAACTGCTGGTTGCATTGTCCTGACTGATTTGCTGGTAATACGTCTAATATATTTTTTTGCTCTTTTTCACACTTTATCTTTTGCATTCATTCTTGAGCAATAACAAAATGCTTTAGGCAAAGACTTATATTCAGACACAATATGAGAGGATTCTGATAGAAAAACAGCCACATGACAATTGGCATCAATGTATTGCATGTACATTGTTTGGCCTTCTCCTTATTGAAGATACGGGGAAATGCAGCTGATCTTCGTATGAATTTTGGGTGTGTGATTTTTGGACTGTGAAGAGCATATGAGAAACTAAGAGTCAGCTTCTTTGAGAAGAAGGTGAGGGTCTGCCAACAGTCGGCCTATGATTTCAAAGAGGCTACTGGAGCCGGTGGCACTGCGTTAAAGTTTGCCACTGTTCAAGTAGCCAGAAGAAATATTTCATGTTAAAGATAATTTAGCTTTATAGACCTCTCCAGCCTTAAAGGCCAGAGCCGAAGACGAGGGCCTTTAAAAAGGGAGCGTGCCTTTCATGGTAGGTATAGCCAACTATGGTGGGCTATAAAGTTATTAGAACACCCCCCCCCCCAAGGGCAGAATGTTCTAATTACAAAAACAAAGGCTTCTCGAAGCCCGAGGGGGTTGAAATCCCCCTTGACTTTAAATATAGGTTCTAGACTCTTTGTATATACCTTTGCAGTAGGCTTTTCTGGAACTCACTACTGCAAAGACCAATGCAATAATGTGTCATACTGTGCCTCAGACATTTTAGAAGGTGTGGGCTAGACTGCAGGTAGTTGGTCCACCGTGGACCATGTTGCTGTAATACCTCCTCTACTGGGATATACTAATCGGCTTCCGTGTTCAGAAATCAAATAAAATGGCATCTCAACATGGAGGTCCCCCTTGTTCCAGTAAGTGTTGTGTTTGACATTGTTTTGCTACTTGCTACTTACTCTCGCTACGTACTCCCAATACTGGTGTTAGCTACAAGATGCTTCCAGAAATAATGTTTCATGGGACAGAGAGCATTAATGCTAGTATTGGGTTGTTCCTCATGAGCACACTGAGACTTAATTTACATGGAGAGCTATGTATGCTGAATGCTGTGTTGTGAGTGCATTAATGGGGTAAGATTTCCTACACATATCCTTTGCGGTTATTCATGTGCATGATGCATTGGTTTCTTATCACTTGCCTTCTTAACTTCTTTGTTGACTAAGGGGGCAATTCAGTTGTCAGATTAGTATAGTGTCTTTCACAACCTTCTCTGTGCTGAAATTGAGCTTGACTAGGGAGATTGAAAGCTATGGGGCCTATTAGCAAATTGCACTTTGTATTACTATAAGTAGTACTAAAACAGTACTATTCATGTACTATCAATCAATCAATCATGCCATTTGTATAGCGCACTACTCACCCGGGAGGGTCTCAAGGCGCTTGGGGGGAGGGGTATGCTACTGCTCGAACAGCCAGGTCTTGAGTTGTTTCCTGAAGGCGAGATGGTCCTGGGTCAGCCAAAGGTGGATGGGGAGGGAGTTCCAAGTCTTGGCAGCCAGGTAAGAGAAGGATCTTCCTCCGGCGGTGGCTCTTCGGATGCGTGGTACGGCTGCGAGGGCGAGGCTGGTGGGCGTGTAGAAGGTCAGGCGGTCGTTGAGGTACTTGGGGCCCAGGTCGTGGAGAGACTTGTGTGCGTGGGTGAGGAGCCGGAACGTGATCCTCTTGTCGACGGGGAGCCAGTGCAGGTTCCTCAGGTGGCTGGAGATGTGGCTGCGTCGGGGGACATCCAGGATGAGTCGGGTGGAGGCGTTCTGGATGCGCTGGAGTCTTTTCTGTAGCTTGGCTGTGGTTCCGGCGTAGAGGGCGTTTCCGTAGTCCAGTCGGCTGGTGACGAGTGCCTGGGTGACAGTCTTCCTGGTCTCGGTCGGGATCCAGCGGAAGATCTTGCGAAGCATACGCAGGATGTTGAAGCACGATGAGGAGACGGCGTTGACTTGTCTGGTCATCGAGAGGGAGGGGTCCAGGATGAAGCCCAGGTTGCGTGCGTGGTCGGTTGGCTTGGGTGCCGTGCCCAGGGCTGGGGGCCACCAGGAGTCGTCCCAGGCGGAGGGCGAAGATCCCAGGATGAGGACTTCCGTCTTGTCCGAGTTCAGTTTCAGGCGGCTGTCCTTCATCCACTCGGCGACGTCTTTCATCCCTTCGTGTAGGCAGATTCTGGCGGTGTCGGGGTCTCTGGTGAGGGAGAGGATCAGCTGGGTGTTGTCGGCGTAAGAGATGATGTTGAGGTTGTGCTGGCGTCGATGGCTGCGAGAGGTTTCATGTAGATGTTGAAGAGGGTGGGGCTGAGTGAAGATCCTTGCGGGACGCCGCAGATGACTTCGGTGGCCTCGGAGCGAAACGGGGGGAGGCGGACTCTTTGTGTTCTTCCGGCGAGGAACGAGATGATCCACTCCAGTACTACAAAATGCTATTCACAGACCTACGTGTGGAGGACTCTGTCGCTCCTATCTTTTATTTACAATGCACAGTTACACATACGTGTTTGTAGTAAATGTGGGAGGGACCACAAGAGTGACGGGAAAATGGGGTATTCGTATTTCAAAATGGGACGGGTTTAGGGAGGAGCGAGAGGGGTTAATGGAGGGTTAAAGAGAGTTTGGGGCGGGATAAACACCCACCTACAAAAGAGAAAGACCGCTGCTATTCTGAAACTGCACATCTAAAATTATTACAGCCAAAAAAGGACCCAAAACAGCAGTAAAAGTACTCCAGCTCAGCTTTAAAGTAAGCCCAGCACCACGCATGACTTCACACTGGAACTGCAACAAACTGTGGGCTTTTTGAAGTTACTAATTTTTTAACTTTTAGGAAATTCTGTGTAATGCTATTTCATTTCTTTTAATCAACTTCTTTTTTTATTTTATTTAAAGGTAGCCGGCTTATTTTATTTTTGTTAATATCCAATTTTTGTTTTAAACCAAATCCTGTTGCATTTCCTAACATGGCTTATAACACTTGCAACACCCCTGGGAATGCAAGGAGTGACTCTTCTGAACTCCATCTGGTGCTGAAACACATTACAGCACCAGCCGATCAAAGCCAGGCTGAACATATAGGAAAAGAACTAACACCCCAAACGTCATTTTCTGTCTTCACTCTTTAAGTGAACGTATTTGTTGTTTTGCCCCACAATTTGAGGAATAATTATTTGAGGAGAAGAGAGAGGGGTTTCAAGCAAAGCATCAACATCTTCGGCATGTCCAAGGAAGCAGGGCTTCTCACCTCATGTGTTCCCTGACATGGTTGTAGAGTGGGATTAGGCGCTTGATTCACTTTGAAGCCCGCTCCCGAGCTATCCCTCCCTATACCAAAATACTGACTGCACTCCATTTCATGGTTGCTGGATCTTTCCAGAGGGCCGCCTCGGACAACATTGGCATCTCACAGGCTAACCAGTCTTGATACTTGCATCCGGTACTGAGATGCATCAACAGAAGCATGTACCTTTTTATCACCATGCCACAGTCATGGGCAGAAAAGCAGAGTATAGTGAAGGAATTTTATGCCTTTGCCTACTTCCGTTGTGTGGTAGGTGCAACTGACTGCACCCACGTATAACTTCAACCATCTCACTAAACAGCACACCTTTTCCACAACAAACACTTCAAGCACTCCATCAACGTGCGAGCTGTCTGTGATGTCAGGGCTGCTTCACTGATGTGTATTGTTGCCTTTCCTACAAGGAAACATGACAGCTATAATTTCAGTCATCACTTGCACATCGCTTGGTTGCTGGGGATTGGTTTTGGCTCAATGTTAAGTAACTCCTCACATTGGGACAACATATGCATCTTGGGGTGGTATCTCAAACTTACTCATTATGCCCCAAAAACAAATACACACTCATTGCATATATGTAGGCATGATGTATTATATTTAGAATTGAGGTCCCTTTGTTGCAGTTGATTGTTGGTATCATCTTTCTCCTCACACCCTACATAGTCCAACCAGAACACTTGAACAGAGGTATAATAGGGCACACTTACATAAACCAGCCATTATTGAACACACTTTTGGGATCCTTGAGTCGTGATTCAGAGGTCTTGCCCATATGGGCGGGTTGTGTTGGTGTACTCCCTGGACATTGTGCTAAGACTGTTGTAGCGTGTTGCACAGCATCAAAATGCTATGGGGCTTACATATTTATCTTTATGCTGATCTACTTTCACATCCAGCTATGTGGGGTAAGGTACAAAATAGAGGTCAGGGTATAAAGGTGCTGGAAGGGCTGGTTAACTAATTTGTTCTTGAGCTGCGAGTTTGGTTGCTTTGTTTATATGGTGGAACGGTCTGTCAATGATGAATTGTGGACTCCTGCCACACTGTCCATATATACCAGCCTGAAACAAGTCTGTGTAATTATCATAATCTCATCAGCAAACATGCTATGTCATAGTTGAAAATAATTTGCATCTTCATTTTCCATACCATTCAAAAACATTTCATTAACAACACTTACGTACAGACTAACCCATAGTACATTTGTGTTTTTCGACACACATGCTAAAATTCTTACTTCCCACACAAATTAGGTACACAAACAGGGCACCTTTCCGCATGCTGCGTTTCTGCCCCACTGATTGGACAGAGACCTCTGTCCCGCCATTGGGTTGGAAGGAACAAGGAAGGTACAGGCAGAGGACCATTCAGCACAGGCGTGGGAAGAGAAGTAAATGGGTGAGAGCAATCTGCAGCGCGTGGTGAGAAGAGATACAAACAGGTGAGAGAGTGCAACATGGAGTTGGGAAGAGAAGTATGTGAATGAGAAATCAATACGGGGGAAGAAGCATAGGAGGCCGAGCACATCACGGAGGATGGCGGGAAAGAGCACACAGGCAAATGGAGGACGGTGGTAGAGAAGTATACGAGGGAGACAGTCGGAAAACACATGGACTCTCATGAAGTGCTTAACCAAAAAGAATGAAAATAGCCTCTAAAAAGTAAGCAATGAAAGGACACAATAAATTAGACCATACTCCAGGGGACGGATAAAACACAAGAAGGGCAAGGAGAGCCCAGACAAGCTAAAAACAAAAAGTACCCAAATTAGATTAACAGTAACCCCAACCAATGGAAAGGAATTAGCAGATTATGTGCAATATAACCGGACTATAGATTTTTTTTAAAACAGACAGCTTACGCTTTAGAAGGAATATAATCAAAACATCTATGCATTTGCACAGTGTGTGTTTTTGAAGGAGATGTATGTAATGATTGCCAAACATGTAGGAATGGCTGAAGAACCGACATGGGTGAGTGATTGTACGTTTTGTTCTAGTGAAGAGTTTAGAGTCATACCTGCCACAACATAAGTGTTGAAATCAACAGCAAATTGTACAGAGTTCCCCTGATTAAGTCAACTATATCTAACCTCTCTCACGTTTTTTGACCAGAAAAAGTGAATGTGATACACCCTTTTTACGGAATTAAGGATACCTCACACAAATCACCGGTTGGACGACTGCTGTCATCCCACCCGATGATCGTACAGTGTCATCATTGGTGTCCTGCTCCTACGGCAGGCTGGCGATGCAATGCCCGTCGGGCAGCCCTAGGAGCTGCACTTTGGCGGAGTTCTTTTATTCCTTAGCCAATGGGTGTGTGAGTGTGAGGGGCCTAGAAAAAAGTGCAATAGTGAGCGTGAGTGAAGTTTAAAAAAAGTCAGTAGGGTCCATTAGGCGAAGCTTTAATATTATGGCTCACTGCTTTGTTAAAAGAAAAATTGAGGGGTATAGAGGCGTGGTAGTAAAGGTGACCAAGCCTCATTCAACCCTCAGTCAAAGTGTGGTCGACATGTTTCTTGCCCCTAAGGCAATTAATCAGGACCAAAGTGCTCATATAATTGCTACCGATACCTCAATAATTGGAGGAATCGGATATACGACCTGGGATATGTCGTAGGATCAACCCTCCATTGAGGCCCTCCCTGGGACTAGGAGAGGAGACAAAAGAAGGGTACAGTCAATCACATGTCTGTTTTTAGTGAACATTGTAGCACATCAAAAATTAACATGCAGGTGATGTGTTCCGAAGGGAAGAGATTATACAGACCCCATCAGGAATTGATACTCATGTGAGAGAGGGTTAGAAAGTGTAGTCAGAACGTGGAGAGACCGCGTCCTGCTAGTGACAGATGTGCTCCGCAAATCGCGTGCATAATTGTATTTACGTATCTAGCGTATCATGCCATGCTATATGTCGTGTAAGTAACATGCAGGCGCCGCTAGGTGTGCGCATTAACACACAGGAAACAATTCGAATTAAAATAAAAAGAAGGCACCGTAGTAACACTCTATCTCCTAGGACTAGGCAAGTCGTAGATGGCACCAGTGTGGTAAACAGTTCTTACAATAAGTAATCGAACACACCGGGGAGAGAGTAAAAAGTAAAAAGTAAAAAAGGGGGGAGGGAAATCTTACCCACGGTCCCCGGTCGGAAATCCCACCGACTGACCTGGTGGGGCCAGAACTATACGGAATTCACCTGAAATGAGTCAAATCCACCGCTTGTTAGAGGGTTACTAAGCGGCGAGGCTTACTGCTGAATGTTGGTACCGCTTGCGGCTCAACAGCGGCGGTCGTGAAGATCGCGTTGGATCAGTGCGCCTTACCTTGCTCGTTTCTGGCATCAGGCATCTAGTCACCTACCCCGCCCACGTCGGTACCGTCACAGGACAGCCGGTCAGATCGTGAAGTGCACCCGTCGCATAAGAAAGCGAGGTGCGCGAGCGCCATGGTAGGTGTGTCCGGTTCGTGTTGCTGGGCAACGCGACGCGGGGGTGGAAAGTGAAGATTACCTAGCCCTGCTGAAACGGTGAATGTGGGCGCCATCTTGGAACAGGGAAAAAATTTTTTATTTGGTGGCGACAATTGTTTACTGGGAACCGGACTATCAGGTCCGAGTATGAATTATCTGGCTAGCATTGTCCAAGGCACCGCATCATTAAGGCCGAGTTCATCGGTATGCAGACGATGAACCCATCTTTGTTCCAATCTGAATAGGGCTGGTTGGCTTATTGCGGGGTGACACTCTAGGACAGTCCATCGCATATTCTCTGTGGAGTGATTGTGTTCTCTGCAGTGGTCGTACAGTCTCGTATGTGTCTTTAAGCAACGAATATTACTGTTGTGCTCCATGATTCGTTGTTTTACAGGGCGCATCGTCATCCCAATGTAGAGCATCCTACAAGGGCAGATGAGAACATAGATACACCTTGAGCTATTGCAGTTGGTGTGTTTATTGAAGGTCCAGATGAACTCCCTCGGTAATTCAATGGTTTTACCCTGGATGGTTTGAGGGCACACTACACATGATCCACACCGGTAGTGTCCAGTAACCGGTGGGAGGTCCCATAAGGTCTTAACCGGGTGTGTACTCGATTTTTTGGGACGAGTGTGAATCAAAGTGTCTTTATATATATATATATATATATAGGCAGCCAATATAGTCGGCAGCGAGTACATTGTGGAGAGGACAGCCTCCTCAAAGGGGTGGAGGGTGAGATGAAGGTAGGATACGGGTGCCCTTCCAGGAAGCCTTTGTGCCAGTTGAATCCTGGAGAACCTCTCCTCTACCTACCTCCTCTCATCTTTCTATTTTGTTTTATATTCCCCACAATGAGTGTCTTCCCCCACTACGTTATTAGTGTGTTACCTTTTACCATAAGGATCCCTTCTGTGTGCTACTGATGGCGAATGGAGATAAGACAAGTAGCATTTTGTGTAGTTTTACAACGCTTTTTACTACAAGGGCTGTCTACTCTTTTGTGAAATTTCTATTTCTCCTTAGATGTGGGCTCTGCATCCTTCAGGAAGTATGTGGTGGCTGTAGTAGTTGAAATATGAAGAGAAAAGAAACCGATCCAATGGTGTGGGTAATATTTATTTTGTTAGAAGGTAATGGATGTCAGTTGTGTATGATTTGGCTCAGGTGTATATAATTCTCCTCTTCCCTTCCGTGCACAGTTCTCTGCCCCAGTTGTGGCGATCGCAGCCAAGTGTACGGAATGTAAAATATGGTCATAAGGTTACCAGCAATAACTTTATGGTAATATATTACATTTATGCAATCTCCGCCCCCTAATCTGATGAGGGGGAATTTATAAGTCTACACTTTGCTGTAACTATACACTCTGAAATGGTGACTCGCCAAAAGTAGTTAAGTTACTACAAAGTGTAATAGGACCTTATGTTTCTTCCTGTTGAAAGCATCATTATTTATTTTGCTTTCCTGAACTGAAGGTCTTTTTTGAGAAGGTAATTGCCTAATCCTAAGGTGCTAGGTTATGTTACGTCATTGGAACCTTGTGAATATGTGCTAATCAAATTTAACGGAATTATAAACTAAGCTTCTTTTTTTTCTTTTTGAGACATCCTTGAAGACTACTTGTGAGCCTTCTAGTGATGTGGTATCCCGAGCTGTTGTCTCTGCTTCCAATTCCATTATCCCGCCCCATTTTCCCCACCAGTAGAGTAGTCCGCACCCAAAGAATATCTTGGTGTCTGTATCTTACGAGGGAAGGGCATTTTCGAATTCACAGTGTTCCGATGAGAACAACTATCCAAAGGTTAGTCATTATTATGAGTTTATAGCAGTAGAACCGGCCCACAAATGTGCTCTCACTTGAACACTGTGGATCTTCAGAGTATTAGTTTAGCCAATACTGTTAAAATGATTGGGACTTTGCAGAAGGACACACATGAATTAAGGTTGGAGTTGGACCAATCCTGATCCAACTTGAACTCTGACTTGAGGGTTAGATCAAATCCAGCACATTCATTACTTCTATTACAGGGACCAGTATATTGTGATTGCTTGCCCCCATATTTCTGTGCTCTTCTCCCATTATCAGACCAGCTCCTTTGGGCTAGTACCTCATTCTACTAACCCACCTATACCCTTACAAGGCCTTTGCAATCTAAATTGACACCAGGTAGAATGGCTTCTGCCGCAGCCAGGGTACAAACTATTCAGATGGTAAAATCCCTGGGATTTACATTTGCTCCTTCTGAAAGGTTCTATTTTGATGAGGACAAATTTGCAGTATCCGTTAACCAACGTCAGGAACATTTTCTTGTCTAACCCAGTGCATTCCAGGTAAGACATCAAGAGTTGCATTTGTTTTGTTACATTTGGAAGGAGCAGCGTCATTATGCTCAATTTGGTTTGCGGAGAGAGATGATCCATCTTTTATTGTACAACTTCTCAGCTTTTAGAGATGAACTACAACTTTTTGTGAAACATACTTGTCTTCCGTTAGTGTATACATTTTCAATCATCTGTGGCTGACGCAAATTGGCCTGAGGTGAAAAGAGTTGCTCGTTTTTAAAGAGGATTGGAGGATGAATTAAAGGACCTTTAAGCCTAGACTGTAGATCAGCCAGAATCGTGTACATAACTAATAGATTTAGTAAGTCGCCTAGATCACTGCTTACAAGAAGGTAAAAAAGAAATAAGATAGTAATAATGATTTTGGGAAAGAAAGAAAGTCCTAAGAATTTGGAGGGTGTTCATGCAGATTGGTAGTGTCCAATTTCTAGAGAAGGACAGAAAGGAGGATAAACCAAAACTATACTGTGGGTGAACAGGGGAGAACATCTATTGACCCTAACAATCTCAAACGTATTCCCTAGATGTGGAAGGGTCCTCCTCTCCCGTAAAGAGGCCATCAACATCCAGATCGCCCTGATCTAGATCAAAAATATATATTTATCAAAAGCTTCCTCATTCTGCGACCCAACGTCTTCCATAGCATGGTCCTGTCCCTCCTTTTGAGCACCTAGTGCTAGCTTGGGCACCTTTCAAATTTGTGCCCCAGAGTGCACTCTATACCTTTGAAGTGCTTAGCCCTCCAATTTGATTTGAGGTGCCTAGCCCTCCAATTTGATTTGAAGTACTTGAACCTCCAGGAATGCAGAAAGAAGAGTGACCCTCGATGTTTTTAATCTTTCTTGACCTCCCCCCCTTTCTTAACATCAGAGTCTCCACCTGCAGCGAAATCCTGGTTGATCTCTTCCTCAGAAACCAAGGTCCTCTTATTGGCCAAAACCTGGTGCAAGTTTTCGCATGCGCAAGTATGCATCTCTTGTTGAATTATTTTTTTAATTAAATCCTCATTAAAATTAGAAAGGGGATGTTCTGTGCTAGTAGTATCCTAATCTGACATCTTAACAGGAGAGAAAATTAAGAAGGGTAGCCGCCCTGAGATAAACAAAATAACACCCCCATGGAGGAATTCTCTTTTCCAAATGCACTCTATTTCATATAAATATTAATAGAGCCCAGTAAAATGTTCTAACAAGCATTTACAATGCAATGGTTTTGCCTTTGTTAAAGTTAGAGCTATTGGCATTGCTCTTGACATTTTTTTTATTTATGTTTTTTTTTTAACATAAATAAATGGCATTGTCATTTACAATAGCAGGGCATGGCACAGGGAAGGGGGGCGAGGAGAGACAAAGGAGAGCTGCGGGCTCAGGTAAGGGGGGGCGAGGAGAGACGAAGGAGAGCTGCGGGCTCTTGTTGTAATGCTTGCATGGATGAGTTGGTGCATGCATGCATGGGTGCACGCATGGATGGGTGTATGGATGTGTCTATGGATAGAAGCATAGATGGGTGGATGGATGGATAGATGCATATATACAGCCAATCCCTCAATTTATGCAATCCACCAACCCATCCAACCAACAACACATCCATGCATCCACCCATACATCATGCATACATTCATCCATCATGCATCCATCCACCCACTGTGTCCCACTCCGACCCCTCTAAATATAACTCATTTTTTCTGTATATAGAGATGACTGTATTCACTAGTATATGCAGTAGACCTTTCTACTCTAACATTCCTATGTGACTCTTGCAGTACATCTATTCATATCCCTTCCATATGTATATAGAAATATAACGAGAATCAACAGTCTCTTCTTTGTGTGACTACATGTAGTACATTTTAATTGTTTTCCTGTTTGTATCTTTTACTTAACGCATGTAAATCAAAGTCCTTAGGTTTGGCAACTGGTTCTTATGTAAAGCCCTCTGACACCTTCGGGTAAAGTTCGCGCTACATAAAATCACATTAAATAAAACTTTACCCCACAAATCCAACCATCCATTTGTGCCTAGGCTTACATTTTACGGCCTCGAAGCACACGGAAAAGGAACAGTTTACTAAGTCGAGGCTTTGTAGGGTGCATGGCAGGGGACAGTTTTAGGCGCCAAGGGAGGGTAGGGAGCAGAGTCAGAGTACTTCACGGAGGTAGGGGGCAGTTTTTTTATGGTTCAGGGCAGGGGGCTGCAGTACTTTTTGGAGCATGGCCTTATTTTAAAGGGCTCAGTTCAGGTGGAGGAACGGCACAAAACACCAGGCAGACAGAGGGAAGAAGGACACAAAAACGAGGGGGGGATGATTGTAACGGAGGGCAGAATGGCACAAATCACGAGGCAGACAGGGCGAAGAAGGACAGAAAAACGAGGGGGGGATGATTGTAACAGCGCGTAGAACGGCACAAAACACCAGGCAGACAGAGGGAAGAAATACACAACAAGCAGGCAACAGAGGCACGAAAACAGGGTCATAAGCCATCTCTTCAATCTTTATACTAAAGCATGACTCTTAATTTCCAGTGCTGCAACAATATGGTTTGAGGACCTCCTTTAGGCTTAGTCAGCACAGAATTCTCTGCACAAATGGCAAGGTTCCCACCGTGGCAGGAGAACTGCTAACAGTCCTTGGAGCTTTTAGTCCTTGTTGGAGGCCCGTCCTCAAAGAGGCACTTACTGCATCTTCTGAATGGAGAGGTTCACGATAATTGGAATTGGCCTTCCAATGCAGATTGTCCCTATCCAGGCATACTGGACTCAGGCCGAAAAAGTCAACTATGGCCCCATACTCAGCTTCTGAGCTGCTGTGATTTTTGCTTTTCAGAAGCAAACAGCCTTGGCTGGCCTGAACCTGCCCATGCTCAAAAATCATTTTTACTTGTTTACTTCAGTGCTAGGTAGGAGTGAACTCTACCGAACTGCTGAATTTACATGTCAACCCTTAGCAGTCTCTTGGTAACTGCTGCCACGTTAGCGGACGTGGATATGCACATTTTAAGAATAAGAATGGTTATTTATTCTACTCAATGTTCAATGTTGAGCCCGGAGCAGATTGTCCATGTGGAAAGAAAGGGTGAAGGTGGGGGGTCATTGAAGATCAATGCATTTGTTTCGATCACATGCACAGATAAAATACAGAATGATGTAAGCACCGCAATCTCGAAAGCAATAAATCCAGTGTTTATGTATGCAGGCTTGTCTTGCTTCTGTGATCCGAAAGGGGGGTGAGCAGAGGCTGTAGGACATTCTGCGCAGGAAAGGAAGGGAAATCGGTTTGTCTCTAGGGAACAAGAAAGCTTAAAGTTGATGGATGGCACTTGTTTTATATTTTTATGTTTGTCTTGATTTTTTTACTCATTCAAGCAGCTCTTCCTTCTCTCCTTAATGAAATAAAATGAGCAATCTCTACACTGCTTATCAATTGCCCTGGCGTTTTCTCACTAGAATCACATGGGAATTATTTTTAGCTAGACAGCTTCTCATTCATTCACCTTATTTATGAGACAAACGGTCCTATTTGAGTAACCTCTGCACTGCCATAAACACATTACTTGAAAAGAAGATTCCACACTATTTAGCACATGGCTATCACTATGTAACTCGACTTTGTGCTCTTCACAGTTTTATTGATTCACTGCATGCACGTAGGGTCAGTGCCACTGGGACTGGATGCAGAATACAAAAAAGACCAACCAGCGCCGGCAGGCAAACCCCCAGCCGGACCCACGCGCCAGCCTGGGGGGGGGCCGACATGAAAGCAAGCACGAACAAGGGGGGTGGGCAATAGGGGCCGGAGAGGGCTCCGGACATCGAGGGAGCCTTGCAGGCTCAGAGGAGCGACACCCTGCCACACGGAGCCTCCCCTAGCTTATCAATTGCCCTGGCGTTTTCTCACTAGAATCACATGGGAATTATTTTTAGCTGCTGCGGGGAACTTACCCAAGGACGATATCTTGTGGGCTGCGCCGAGTGAAGCCAGCCGTGGTGTATGTGGCGATCTGTGCCAAGCACAGCACCAGGCAAAAAACAGAATCTATGGGAGGAAAGGACTATTGTTAGGGGATGCCGGAAGGTGCGTCGTGCAGGTACAAGCGGATACCAGCAGGGCGGCTTACCGTAAAGTGAATGGAGACTGAAATCCAGAGCCTACGGCAAGTGCAGGCATCAATCCCGGGCCGCCACATTCGTGTGCGGTTTAGTTGAAATGATGTAGCGATAGTGAAGCTGCTTAGATTAAGTAAAGCATGCGCTTCCGGGTACAGCGCGTCATGAAGTCACGTGCCAGGGGCTACTCTGGTGTGATGGTGGGACTGGGAGGGGCATCAGGGGTGACGCATGAGTGACAGCGGGAGGAGGGAAGGGGCGCGTGGTGGTGGGAGGGGCGGAGGCAAACGGAATGAAACGGGAATAAAAACGTTATTGGTACAAACAATGAGACATAAGGTAGTGAGGATGGGGAGAGAGAACCTTTTGTAGGTACAAGGGCCCCGTAGGACAAAGTATACAGAGCGAGACAGTTTATACATGTGCCGCAATTAAGCAAATTATGGACATGGCTGGTATCAAGTGAATCACACGGGGCCGGAGACATGGAGAGCGTGAGAGGCAGCGGGAGGGGGGCGGGAACGGGGCCGGAGACACTGAGAGCGTGAGAGGCAGCGGGAGGGGGGCGGGAACGGGGCCGGAGACACGGAGAGCGGGAGAGGGGGTGGGAACGGCCAAAAAATAAAAGCAAGCACTCACCTGGACTTCTTCCGGGTGCCGTCAATGCCGGAACAGATTCGGGGGCGTTCCAGAGAATCGGCTTTCGGCTGACGTAGCGTGACGTAGCCAAAAGGGAAAAATTCTCGGGAACGCCCCCGAATCTGGTCCGAGATTGACGGACAGAGCCTTCTCCCAATGGCTAGCCTCCATTTATGGAGCTAGCCAATGGGAGGAGGGGGCGGATACCCGACCCCACAGAGCAAAACATAAGATTTTGCTAGCGCATGCGTACTTTGTACGCATTGGCTAGGCAAAACCTAAAAAGGCCCACAAAAATGGCTTCATCTAAGATTATAGCAAATAAAAACCGTAACGTGTGTTTCAATGACAGTGGATTCCTAGAGATGCCGCAACTGTCAAACAGTCCTTCAGACGTCACGGAGTCTCGAGCGAGCAGCTGTGTAAACCATCAGCTATGATGCATGATGGTACCATGTAGGGTGTCTGGCCTCAACGGGCCATTGCCCACTAAATTCCTTTAAAGATTCTCCCGATGCGTCATGCCCCTTTTGAGTGCGCTTCGGGGAGAAATATGGCCAAAAGCATGCGCCGGGCAGAGCCAAGCCCGGCGCTCCCAATGATCGGCAGCAGTGCACCTAAAACGAGGATGCGATTCAGGCCGGCACTGACTGTGAGCTCCGCACGACAGCGCGTCTGATAAAACAGGTACCTCAGTGCAAAGTGCCCCCTCATCGCATCCCAAATCAGCTGAGCGCCGGGGAAACGCACGGTACAGGGCGGAAAAGAGTACCGCTCATGAGGCGCATCGGAGAGACTGTAAAGATACAAATGAGGTACTGGAAGCGTTGTACAGTTGATTAAGTGTTTAATCCAAGAAAATTGGTTCATATAAATAAGCCCACAACAGACTCCAGCAGCGTCCTTGTTGTAACTGCCTTCAATAACTATAAAGGCAGTTACAACGAAAACGCATCTGCGAGGACATGACTTGAAGAATAATAAAGCACGAGGTATACAACATTATCAATTTTAACATAGTATATTTAAAAGATAACAGAGCGTGAAAGCACGCTCACAATACAGATAGAAATGACGTGGAGATTGCGAGCCGCTCTTAAAGGAGAAAGAGCAACTCGCAACTCTAACACATCCCCTTTATTATCAAACAGATGATGCCTCCTCAACAGGCATCCTCGACAGGCAATCTGCCCTAGCATTCTTACCACCAGGTAAGTACTTAATATCAAAATTATACTCATGTAACTTGTTGAGGATTCTGACAAGCCTAGCCGAAGCTTTTCCAGTACCATTACCGTTTAACATAAAAATGAGAGGCTTGTGATCATTAAAAATCAAAAAATGAGCCCCCCCAAAAAAAGTCTTAAACTTCACTGCCCAAGTGCAACCCAACGCTTCCTTCTCTATAGTACTATAATTCTTTTCGGAGGAGAGTAAAGACCGTGAAGCATATGCAATGGTATGTTCTTTGTTATCAAAATGTTGAGATAAGACTGCACCAATGCCCAATTGGCTGGCATCAACAGACACACAACAAAGTTGGCCCGGAGTGAAAGGAGACAGAATGGGTGCAGAGGTAATCAACACTTTGATCTCAGAGAAAGCTCTTTGAACCTCATCAGATCAATTGAAAGCTTTCCCCTTGCGCAACAATTCTCTCAAAGGTTGAACAATTAAAGAATACCCTTGGATAAAACGAGAATAATACTCGCAGAGACCAAGAAATGACTTAAGTGTATCTTTATCCTTGGGAGGAACAGTGTCTCTAATAGCAGAAATAAGTGACTCTTTGGGTTTGATTCCATCTTTGGTGATACAGTGACCAAGGTAGTCTAGTTGATTTACTTGGAATTTACATTTTTCTTTCCTGAGAGTAATTCCAACATTCTTAAAAGCAGATACAATCTCATATTGGAAAGGGTTTTGTTTCCTATCTGATTTAGCAAAAATTAGGACATCGTCCTGAAAGGCCCGTACCCTAGAGATATCTTTGAGGATCGTATCCATGAATTTCTGAAACACGCTTGCCGCAGAGGCAAGACCAAACGGCATGCGTAGATACTTGAAATCACCAAATGGTGTGATAAAAGTGGTAAGGTCTTGACTTTCTGCGGCAAGCGGTATCTGATGATACGCTGATCTGAGGTCCAATAAAGAAAACACACTTGCCCCACCCAAGTTTGCTAACAAATCTTGTACTTTGGGTAAGGGATGGCAATCAATTATTATGTTCTTGTTCAGGGTGCGAAGGTCCACACAGAGACGAATTTCGTTATTCCTCTTTTTACCGATAACAATTGGACTTACCCATTCTGATGAGTCCGTAGGTGTAATAACACCCTCCTTACAAAGTTTGTCAAGCATAGCTTTGAGATCCTGCCTTGTACTGAGAGGAATGGATCTCACTTTGTGCACAACAGGCGAAGCATTCTTTTTGAGTTTGATTAAATGCTCAAACTTTTTTATGTTACCAATTTTATCACAGAAAGTCTCACTAAATGTGTTACCTACATTGGTTTCTAAATCACTTTCAATAAAATTGATTGACTTACCTGCAGCTTGGAGGCAAACTCTGTCCGGGGTTCTTTTTGCGCCAGACCACAACTCGAACTTGCTCCTGTCCTCCTCCCTCCCGCCGCCGCAGCCCACAGCCACCAGCGGCCGCAGTGCGGAGGGGGGGGGCAATTACGGACCACAAATCCCAGACGCCCTAGCGGCACCGGAAGCCGCAGCACGTCATTTCCGCGCCAGGAGGCGCACAAAAAGGGTCACAACCTCCGTGGAGTGGGGGACTTACCTGCAGCTTGGGGGCAAACTCTGTCCGGGGTTCTTTTTGCGCCAGACCACAACTCGAACTTGCTCCTGTCCTCCTCCCTCCCGCCGCCGCAGCCCACAGCCACCAGCGGCCGCAGTGCGGAGGGGGGGGCAATTACGGACCACAACTCCCAGACGCCCTAGCGGCACCGGAAGCCGCAGCACGTCATTTCCGCGCCAGGAGGCGCACAAAAAGGGTCACAACCTCCGTGGAGTGGGGGACTTACCTGCAGCTTGCGGGCAAACTCTGTCCGGGGTTCTTTTTGCGCAAGACCACAACTCGAACTTGCTCCTGTCCTCCTCCCTCCCGCCGCCGCAGCCCACAGCCACCAGGGGCCGCAGTGCGGAGGGGGGGGGCAATTACGGACCACAACTCCCAGACGCCCTAGCTGCACCGGAAGCCGCAGCACGTCATTTCCGCGCCAGGAGGCGCACAAAAAGGGTCACAACCTCCGTGGAGTGGGGGACTTACCTGCAGCTTGGGGGCAAACTCTGTCCGGGGTTCTTTTTGCGCCAGACCACAACTCGAACTTGCTCCTGTCCTCCTCCCTCCCGCCGCCGCAGCCCACAGCCACCAGCGGCCGCAGTGCGGAGGGGGGGGGCAATTATGGACCACAACTCCCAGACACCCTAGCGGCACCGGAAGCCGCAGCACGTCATTTCCGTGCCAGGAGGCGCACAAAAAGGGTCACAACACCCGCGTCGCGGGACTGCGCGCGGGCTAAGCCCGGGCAAAGGGCGGGCCCTCGGAGGCCATAGGAGGACGGGACGGGCCACCCCCTTGGCCTCTAAAAAGGAGGTAAAGCCATGGATTGACTATTCCATTGACTATTACATCCGCCTAGAAACTGTTATATAGACCCCCAAGGGAGTGGTCACAAACTTACCCTTTTGGGCTGGATTCATGCCTTAGGTTTATAATACGGGCATGAAATTGACATTTCAGTACTAATGATTGTATAGTACTATTGATATAATTATTACAGGACAGCTCATAGACACTCCAACTACTATGGAACCTTCTCCAAAAACAATCATTACAGCGTCTAATCTCCCCTGGTTAGACGAATTGAATAGTAATATCAGGTATACCTTTGTGACATCACCCCACCCAGCAACAAACACTAGTCCGCTAACCCGCAGCGTAAGCATACAGGGGCCTTTACCTACACCCATAAAAGCCATTCCACAAAGCACAATTCCCGTTCAGGTCACATCTGCTAAAAGGAAACTCGACGGGGTTGGAGTAAATGGGTCCCAAACCAAAACACCAAAATTACAGAACGCGTCTCCCAATATAAACTTCTCTGTTGTCACTGCTTTGTCAACCCCAGAGGTGGGTAAAAAACTATACGATCCAGCATCCTCTTCCCAATTGGCTTTACTGGCCATGATCGAACAACTGATCAAAACCACTATCCATTCCCCTGATCGATAAAATTAACACCTTGGGGGATAGACTGACGGGGATTGAGGAAACTGTTAAATCCTATCTGGCACAATCTTCCTATACTGTAACATCTAACTGTTCGCCCCCTACTGCTTTTCCCAATACGCCCAAACAAACCATGCAAAACAAAGTTCCCCCAACTCAAGTACCAGTCCCTACTTCTGTGCCTCCATATGTTCCTAAGGCACCACCCATACCTGTTATAGATCACAATGTTGCCCCCAGTTTAGAATGTATTAAGATTCCCTGTATTAATCTTCCCCCAGAGGCCGCTCCATTTGTGTCC
Organism: Lissotriton helveticus; assembly: GCF_964261635.1. Lineage (NCBI taxonomy): Eukaryota > Metazoa > Chordata > Amphibia > Caudata > Salamandridae > Lissotriton > Lissotriton helveticus. Next base: position 783,069,871 of record NC_136061.1, read on the forward strand.
ATCCTCTCGGGGGTCCCCCCATTGAAACATGGAAAATCTGAGAGACCCACCGACCTGCTAAACAAAGTCAAGTTTTGGCTATCGAAAAATAGACCCTTACCTTATGACCTTGATGGCAGGATAATCAGCGCGAGGAGAGTGGGCTGGCTGGGTCCCCTTCGAAAAGATATTAGTGGCGACTTGGTTCTAATTAGATTTAGGAGCAGACAAGTTGTTCCCTATCTCCAGTCATGGCAGTCCCAAGAAGGTGATGGCCCCATAACAACCTGGGATTTGCACGATTTTTATCCAAGCAACTCATATATCCCCCCCCCCAAACAAAACGTTGAATATAATACTGAGCTGGGTCATAGAATTTGCTTACCAATTGAGCGTAGCATTCCTGCTTTTAATCGTTTTGTTTTACCGCAAAGCAGTTTTAAGTATAGTAATTTCTTTCAATTTAACCCTTTGACGTAACACAAGAACTGTTAATATTAGGCCTGTGAATACCATGAAATCTATTTAGATAATCATAATCGGAGGGTTAGCAAATCCTATTAATTTGTAGATAATATGTTGCTTTTTAAATGTATGTAGCTTGTTAAATTATAATTGTAATTTTAAAAAATTGTATGCTTTTATGGTTTTTAAACAAAAATCGAATAAAGCAATTTTTTGTATTTGATTTGATTTGATTGACTGTTCTACAAGCCTAATAGGATTGTCAGAGCCAGGAAAAAGAGCAATCCCCAATCTGGCTAAATCTTTCCAGCCAATTATGTTTTTCCCTTCACAGCTACATAAATGTTAGTAGTGATTTTCCTACCCAAACATGAAAGGACGTCAATAAAATAACCAGACATGTCAATGTCATGATCCCCAAATGCTTTGGGATGAACATCAGGCTGAGATAATTGTCTATCTTTCCAATTTTCCATAAACAATCAGTCAGGAATTATTGTAAAGGGAGCGCCTGAGTCAGCCATCACATCAATAAGAATATTGGAAATCATAGCTTGACAATAAGGTCCTTTGATTGAAACTTCCTCTAAATTGTCATCTGATAAAGCTAAAAACAATTTCTCAAAATCTTGTGAACATGTATGGGGTGTAGCTTCAATAGAACTGACTCTGACAGTGCTTTTCTGAGATTTACAAACAGACATAAAATGTCCTAATTTACCACATTTAGTAAATTTTTTGAATGAAGCTGGGCAATTTGGATTGTTTCCCAAATGATTGCGAGATCCGCACCTGAAACAGAAATTATTTGGTTTCTTAAAAGGTACTTTATTAAATATGTCTCTGGTATCAATGGCTGAAACTTGAATATCCTCATTAGATACCAAAGCTACTGAGGAGCTTGAGGAGGAAAAATCATTAGTAATAACCTTAGAAGAAACAATAGATCTTTCTATACCCTTAGCTATATCAATAGTTTCACTCAATGTTGGGTTTGCACAACCTAATAATCTCTCTTGAATTTTCTTTGAAGCACAAAGGTATACAAATTGATCTCTGAGGCAGGTATCTAACACAGCTCCAAAATCACATGTAGAAGCCAAATGTTTTAAAACTGAAATGTAGCCTTCTATAGACTCATCTACATTCTGCTTCCTTTTCATAAAATTAAAGCGTTCCAAAAGAATACTGGGTACTTCTGTAAACTTCCTGGAGAGTCTAGCTAGACCCTCAGCACAAACATTCCAACCTTCCACAGCACCCGCAGGAGCTGGAATTTGAGGTAAATTGTTGAAGACTTTATGTCCTTCAAAACCCAGATGACCATACAAAAGAGCGAATTTCCTTTTTGGATCATACTCGATAGCATCATTGGCAACTAGGTAATTCTGAAATAAATTAAGCCAATGTTTCCATGGAATTGCAGGTTTACCTGGTGATGGTAAAAAGTCAACTAATTTAAGAAGTTGGTTATTGGAAGCCATGAGAAAAAATATTAAAGATTGTCAAAGAAATAATGTATAATTGTGATAAGTTCTCTTTGTAAATAGTAATTGAATAATGCAATGAAATAAGTAGGTCAAACTGATAAATATAAGGCTTGTTGCCAAGTAGCAGAAATGTACTTTTGTAATTTATAATGAAAAGTTGCTGATATAGTCACTTGTAATGAATAAAGAACTGTATTGTTGGTTAATTTTTTTAAATAAATATGTAAAATTGTAAATAGTGTGCCTGTCACCGAAGAGCAGGCAATTCTTACCCATAAAATCTTCTTCGCGTAAGAAATTGGGAATGAAATCCTGTGTTTTCGAAGAGAAAAGACGATTGGTAGTAATGTTGCTAGGCAACTGCTGTTTTTCCTTTACCGAAACTGTCTTTTCATAACTGACACTTAAATACGCCCAAAACGGGAAATTAGCCAACCAGAGCCTCGTAAGGTGTAATGAGAAATCGTCACCACGTGAGGGGTTGAACTAACGCTACCATCCAATTGTGGCGCGTCTATTAGGGAAGAAGCAAACTTCTCTGCCAATTAGAGAGCGTTGGGCGTCGTGAGCTGGTGAAGAAGGATTTCTTCGTGAAAAATCCCAAAATCGTTTTTTCTTGTCAGTCGGTGGGCTGCAGTGACTCTGGTCACCAAATGTAAAGATACAAATGAGGTACTGGAAGCGTTGTACAGTTGATTAAGTGTTTAATCCAAGAAAGTAGGTTCATATAAATAAGCCCACAACCGACTCCAGCAGCGTCCTTGTTGTGACTGCCTTCAACAACTATAAAGGCAGTTACAACGAAAACGCATCTGCGAGGACATGACTTGAAGAATAAAAAAGTACGAGGTATACAACATTATCAATTTTAACATAGTATATTTAAAAGATAACAGAGCGTGAAAGCACGCTCACAATACAGATAGAAATGACGTGGAGATTGCGAGCCAATCTTAAAGGAGAAAGAGCAACTCTAACAGAGACCTCCGCCAAACTCGTAAAAAAAAAACTAAAATGAACAAGAAAGGGACCAACAGACAAAGGAATAAGAAGGTTTCGGTAAATTGGAATCAGTAAAGAATAACAAAACACAAGGTAAGTAAATAAAATACAGTTTACACAGGTATGATAAGCTCACAGCAAAATATATACTTACATGTGTGGAGCCGCATTTAAAAGAGGCATATTGTACTGTGTGCATGCCTATTATGTGGCAGCAGTATTCTGTTTTGGAATAGTGTTTTGTATGATGTAATACTTCAAAGTGGCTGCGTGGAGTTGCATTAAAGGAATAATGCATAATGGTAGCCTCCTGTCTTGTAATGAAATGTATATAACATTTTTAAAAATAACCAAGTAGCATAACTCAGAAAAGTTTGTAGTGCCTCTGCAAAGTCAAATCCCCTTGACATTCAGAGAATATAAGGCTAGGATAAAAAGCACACTCACAAGTTGTCCACTACATTGAACAGATTTACATTTATTTCAGTATAACTCCTAAAATTCATGAGTTGATAATGAAACTGACTGTCCACAAATTGTTCTCACGAACATCGTATCTATCAAGTCAGTGACATCTACTGCAAAAATATATATATATTCAATCTAGAGTAGTGACAGTGGGTGCTGCACTATAGTGTTCACAGCAAGATCACAGCCCTTTAGTGCAGCTCTGCTGGCCGATACAAACAATACGACCAGAATCCTGCCATCCGGCCCCTGCGCGCGCCAAAAAGAGTTTGGCTGGATGCGATAACAGTGGGGGCAGACAGCTGAGCACCCAAAATCGGCACCTGAAGTCTGCGGACTGGAGAGAACGGCTCTGGGCCGCATGGTGAGGCCTCCAAGGGTAGAAAGTTTTCCCTAACAAATGATGGAAGGAATGCTGAATAAATCATACATTCACCACCAGTCAAGAGATCTGGGTTAAATCCATTGTTCTTTTGCTCACCATGCCACCCCAGTTTAGATCCCGCCATATGCAAATTAGTCTTGACCCAGTGCTTCATGGGAACAGTCCAGACGAAACTGCCAAGCCAGGTCCTGCCTGAACCAAAAACAAGCAGCCTGGGAGCGGTTTCTGGGTATTACCCTTCATCAGCCAGGATAGCTTGAATCCAGTAGCACAGTGATCAAGGGACCCATGTCTGGGCATACCCATCCCACTTAGGGTGAAAAGTGTTATACAAACAAATGTTGGATGGAATGCTGAATGAATCATACATTCACCCCCAGTCAAGAGATCTGGGTTAATCCATTGTTCTTCTACTCACCATGCCACCCCAATTTAGACCCAGCCATATGCAAATCTGTCTTGACCCTGTGAGTCATGGGAATAGTCTAGACCTAACTGCCAAGCTAGGTCCTCCCTGGACCAGAAACAAGCATCCTGGGACCGGTATCTGGGTATTACCCTTCATCAGCCAGGTTGGAGCAGGACTCAAGCAGTGAAGCGAGTCAGCAGCAGTCCAAAGGGCTGTAGGATCGTGACAAGGACTGCCTGCCTCCTGATAAGGCCCACCTGAGAGGCACCAACAGTGAGCGCCACTGGAGTGTTGCGAGCATCATACTGGAGCTTGCGGCAGTGCAGGCTGTGGTGTGTGAGCCGTGGTCTGGGAACTATTACTGACGGGCCAGGTGGAGGTCACACCCGACCATGAACCACGCCAGCTGAAGTGCTGAAATTGTGGCCCTGCCAACGGCCTCCTGCATCTACGGTGGCAACAGCGGAACTAATTGGAGTGGAGCACTAATCGCATTGGCCTGGACCCCACCAGCAACTTAAATTGCAATGGTCTCAAGGGTGCAGACATAATTTATGTCACCTGGCCAATCAAGCGTCGTAGCAGGAGGCCGGGGAGTCCTGGTTGAGGCGGTGGAGGGACACGACTCGGGCGAGTCTAAGAACGTATAGCGCTTTTATGTGCTATCTTAAATTTATGAGAAAAAAGAAGAAAACAAGAAACAGTGATGCAGAAAACAGAAATAGAATGAAAAGGTAGGTAAGAACCACCTTAGGATATTTGGTATCCCATCATTACACATATATGTGCCCAGTGTCATCATCTGGGTTTACCAAACAACTACCTCTAGATCTCCCTTAGTAATCAGGGAGCAATAGAGAGGTTAAGTTGCATCCTCTTGTGAATACTCACAAGTGAAAAGCAAGTGCAAAAGGGATTTATTTGCTTATTTATAAAGTGTTTATGCAAAAAGCAGTGCAAAAGGTGGAAAGATGTGAATTAAAATAGGATAATCCTCAGAGGTATTCAGTGCAAATACTCCTTTGATGCTTGCTCTGATAGGTTTTCTAATTTAAAACCAAAGTGCAAGTTAAAGAAAGACAGTTAGAAGTTAATCACTGTCTAAGTAGTCAACATGTTTCAGCCACTAGGATAAATCTCCCTGGCTTTCGTCAGGACCTATACATACACAATCTATGTCACTGCAACGTAAAAGAACAACTGTTAAATCCTTGGAACAAGCATGATGCTTGCTGATATCTAGAAACAAATTCAAATGAATGTAAAGAATATTTGCCTCATCTCGTTTATGATAACATTCTAATTCTTATAGACATAGGGCCAGATGTAGGTAGAAATGATTTACCGATTCTTAATTACCGAATTTTACCGATTCGGTAATTAAGAATCGGTAAATCAGAGCGGTGGAGATGTAGGTATTCCAGATGTGCTGGAATACCGAATCGGAACAATTCGGTATTTACCGATTCGGTAAATACCGAATCGGTAATGCCCATTCATTCCTATGGGCTTTGAAGCCCATAGGAATGAATGGGCATTACCGATTCGGTATTTACCGAATCGGTAAATACCGACTTTCACAAGGGTGCAGGGGGTGTCACTTTGACACCCTCTGGCCCCCCCCAAAACAGGCTCGGGTGCCATGTGGCAGGCATACATGCCCTAAGGGCAGGTCTGCCTGTCATATGGCATAGGTGTGCATGCACACATGTGCATGCACACCGGAATCGGTATTTTACCATCAAATTGGATTTGATGGTAAAATACCGATTCGGTAAGGCTTGTGGGACTCAGAAGAGTCCCACCTACATCTCAGATTTACCGAATCGGTAAAAATACTGATTCGGTATTTTACAGAATCTGTAAATTTACCGATTCTGTAAAATAATGCCCCTACATACCATTTCTGAAATACCGGTCGGTAACGGCCGAAAATATCGATTTTCAGCCGTTACCGACCGACCTACATCTGGCCCATAGAGTGGAAAATAAACAGAGTGCTTACCACTACTTGTCCAGGACTGGACCTCACCTCACTCGGCACCAGCTCAAGTATTATTGAATGAAGCCCCACTCTATAAAATAATCATAGTCCCACAACAGACATTTTATAAATCAATAATCTATACAAACCGTTACGGCTGTAATGAATCAGCCGTCAACAACATTTAAATAAGTTAAAAGTACAAAAAAAGGACAAAAGAACAGACTTAATATTCAAATACCAAACTGCAACCAGAATGGATTAGTGGTGTGTCAACTATTCACGATATTTAAATGCGGGTGTTTATACAGTTTTTTGAGACTCATACTTATGGAAGAGGTGTGGCGCCGCGGCCAGGGTGACTGACGCTGGAATCTGGGGACCACGGTTCGATCCCCGGCTCCGGCGGCAGGTTAGCCTAGCACCATGTGACTCTGGGCAATAGCTTGCTTAATCTTCACGACGGCCCCCAACGCCTAGAGACCCTTACGGGTGATTGTGCGCTTTACAAATGTGGACTTTACTTTACTTTTACTTGTTTTTACTAAAAAGAATGAGTAAAACTACAATCTAAAATCATAAGGATGTTAGCCCAAGCCTTCATGAAGCATCTCTGTGCTGAATGAAAAAACAATATCACTTTTTATGTAGATTGCCCGCTATTTACTGTGTATTGCCAGTTCATTAAAGAAAGGTCACTAAATTTTAACACTGTATTATTGGGACTGTCCGCGTACTCATGTTAAGACAGAGAGGAACGGGCATAAGCAATCGCGCAAATAAGGACTCTCACACAACTCTGAATATAGTATAAAAGGTCACCTTTATTACAGGACAGCCAGAGACAGACCCGCAACATAACTTTTCGACCAAACTTTATCTTTATTTCTTCTCCAAACCTTTTTCATCTAAACCATAACGTTTTCCAATTCTTTCTTTTTCCAATAACCATAACTTGTTTTAATATCATCCTTGTGTTTTCCTTCTTCTTTCCATCTCTTCCCCACCTACCCTCCCAAGCCCTCCCCCTTAGAGAAAGGATGAATCCGCTCTAGATTATCCAATCCCCATCCCACATGCCAACAAAGACAACAAAAGAGTCTGCCTGAGTAGTCCTGAGGTGACATCTTGACATTTCGACTTGTAGCAAGAGGTATAATTGCTTGCATATTCTTTTTTTTTTTTTTTTTTTGACATGAAGACATGACAATCAACAAAAAGCACCCCCCTTTTGATTTTGCCACCAGGGTGGGTGGGTGGGTCAAACGCGACACCACCGTTTCTCTCACTCGCTCAGAGTGACGTCAGCCCTCCCTCCCCTCCCTTCCTTTGGACCTAGTCCCTCCCACCACCCAATCAGGCGCATGAGGTCGTCCCTCGCGCGAAATGCCCCAGGGGGACATTGGCTTTGCCAAGTGCCCCTGGGGGCCCATCGCGCAAATAAGGACTCTCACACAACTCTGAATATAGTATAAAAGGTCACCTTTATTACAGGACAGCCAGAGACAGACCCGCAACATAACTTTTCGAACCAAACTTTATCTTTATTTCTTCTCCAAACCTTTTTCATCTAAACCATAACGTTTTCCAATTCTTTCTTTTTCCAATAACCATAACTTGTTTTAATACCTACCTTCCCAAGCCCTCCCCCTTAGAGAAAGGATGAATCCGCTCTAGATTATCCAATCCCCATCCCACACGCCACCCAGGAAAACCCATGAGTTTTCCTGCCCCACCCAAAAAAAACCCCCAAATCTAGAAAACGGACTGCTCAAGTCAATGCAGAAGAACTGTGAAGGAAAAACTGTTCAATTGCAACTCATTTCGTTGGTTTGGAGCACCACAAGTCAACACACCAAAGGTTTGCCAAAGTATCTCTTAGTTCCATTAAATAATAGGACTGACCCATTTGTGACAGATGAACCCCATCGCTCCGTAACAAATGCAGCATGTCACCATTAAAATGTTCGTGTGCAATGACCGTAATGCCCATTGCCACGCAGTATGGCTTCAGTGCTTTATTAACCTTTTTGCGGGCCCTCTCAACGGCTGTCTGAACTCTGGCTCCTTTCCATTGGCTCCTGTAAAGAAATTCAGTCCAAACTACCCTGGTCCCTTCCCATCTGTCCTTGATTACCGCCAAATCCAGCTTCATCTGCTTGATTAAAGCAAGCCCCGAACATTCCACCAAGTCATTCTCCCCTAAATGCAGGATCAACAAGTCTGGAATGCCCCACACCTCTGCCATTTTGTTTAAGACCGAAAACAACTCCCCCCATTTCATCCCCCCTAAACCCCTCCAAATCACCTCATGGTCATTACCATACAACCCCAAACCTCTACCACATAGCTGTTGTTCGGCAAAGTTCGCCGCCCACTTCACAATGGAATGGCCGACAATCCACGTCCTCTTTTTCCGAGGAAAATCTGCCACTCGACCTGTGATGGAAAAAACACAATAACTAACTGGCCATATAAAGCGTATGGCATTGTTGTGTTTTTTTTTTTTTTTTTTAAATCTAACATATTTAAAACAACAATTGGATTTCCATCGGCCAATGCGCTGTAATTCCTCTGCCCCCCAACCCAACCTCGCAGCTTCGGTAGCCGCACCTATTCTGAATGAATGCATCCCAAAACAATGTGGATTTTTCCCTGCTAACTTCAATGCTTTCCGCAAAACTGCTAAGAATTGAAAACAAGTTAAATGCATTTCATTTTCATGGCAGAATATATCACCATCCCGAAAGACCTTTGAACCCACAAATGCCTCCCATTCTCCCACTGGACAGCAACCCATCACCCCGCTCCTGCCAAGTCGCACCAATGACCCTTTACCTGCCTGATCCGTCTTTGACCTTGTCAATTTGATCTGCAATACATCATTATCCAGCAGAACAATATCAGACGAACGGATCCCACCCAGATTTCGTAATCCTAGTAATTCTGATATCCTAAATGCACCGAAAAACAACCATATCATACTTAACCTGAACCTGTACCATTCCCATTCATCATAGCAGCATGAAGGCAACACACCCAACAATTTATGTAATAAGTCAAAAGTAATAGGGTCCCTCAACCTTGATGCTTGACCAAAGCACCTCCCAAAACCTTTCAGCATTTTCTGTAAACGAAAACCTTTCCGAACCTCACACCCCAACTCCAGTTGGCTATAAAAGGAAATGCCAGCTAACTTGCCCAAAATGGTGGACGGAGACAAACCTTTGTCTATTAAACTCAGCACAAAGCCCAACATGAACTTTTCATCTCTCACCGCTGTACCCTCCCTGCCATGTTGAGCCGTATAACCCAAAAAACCAGACCATGCCAGCTGATAGCTGCGTCGTGTAGATTCTGACAAGGATTGCTCGACAAACTCAGCCATTCTCAGTTCCCCAGGTCCCATATGTTCGGTGGAATCGGTGTCTTGCAATGGTCTGCTCCCGGTGCCAAATCCCGAAACCTCTGCCACTGACAACGAGACAAAGCGTCGGCAATTGAATTGTTGACACCAGGGATGTGTTGCGCTTTAAATACAATATTCAGCTGCAGCACCCGCAACATGTAAGCCCGCAACAACTGCAATACTTTCAGATCCTTTGCCCGCTGCCCATTCACCAGATACACCACCGCCATGTTGTCGATATGAAACAACACACATCGGTCTCTGAACTCTTCGCCCCAAATCTGCAGCGCCACCAACAAGGGAAAAAATTCTAAAAAAGCAATGCTGCGTCCTTGATTTAACCACTGTGCAGGCCACTGCTCCGCGCACCACCGTCCATCCCAAAATAAGCCGAAACCTAAAGCCCCGGCCGCATCAGAGAAGATCTGCACTGGCCAGACAGTGTCTTCCGATACGAAATTGATGGACACTCCATTGAACTCGTCCAAAAATCGCAACCAAATGTTCAAATCCTCCTTAATTTTTGCTGTCATCCGTATGTGATGGCGCGGCAAACTCGCCCCAGCCAGCGCAAATCCCAGCCGCCTGCAAAACGTCCTGCCTGCCCTGACAACACGACAAGCAAAATTCAAATAGCCCAAAAGCCTCTGGACTTGTCTCAACTGTACATGCTTAGCTCCCAAAATTTCTTGTAAAAAAGACCTGATCTCCTGCACTTTTTGCCTGGGCAAACGGGCCACCATCTCTTTCGTGTCTATTTCTATGCCTAGAAATGTTAAACTGTTCGTTGGACCTTCCGTTTTGTCCTCCGCCAAGGGGACACCAAATTCCTCCGCCATGTCCTGAAAGCAGGCCAAAACTTTAGCACATTGCTCCGTCCCTGCTTTGCCCACAAACAAAAAATCATCCAGGTAATGACATACAGCCACATGATCAGAACGCTGGACCACACACCACTCCACAAACGTACTAAAAGTTTCGAAAAGTGAACAAGAGATAGCACAGCCCATGGGTAACACCCGATCCACATAAAATTCTCCTTCAAAATACATGCCCAGCAAACCAAAATCCGCCGGGTGAATAGGTAACAGGCGAAAAGCGGCCTGTATGTCACATTTAGCCAGCTCAGCTCCCATCCCCGCTTTGCGCACCAATTCCAAAGCGTCGTCCACTGACGCATAAGTCACTGCAGAATCAGAAGTAGAAATAAAGTCATTGACTGACTGCCCTTCCGGCCAAGATAGGTGATGTATCAGCCGAAACTCACCCTTTGCCTTCTTTGGGATGACACCAAGAGGCGATACAATGAGGTTTGGCAAGGGGCAAAACTCAAAAGGGCCAACTACTCTGCCTAAATCCACTTCCTTTTGCAATTTCACCCTTACCACTGACGCCATCTCCTTTGCTGACTTCAAATTATCAGCCCAGCGTGAAACCCTGGGTCCTTGGTAACCAATCCGAAAGCCTAGTCGAAACCCCCAAAACAACTTAGCCGCTCCTCCAACATCAGGATATACCTCCAATGCGCTCAACATGGCCCGTAATTTAATTGGAGTAGGCGCCCTTTGGCATAAGAGGTGGTACAGATCCTCTCCCCCCCCTCTGCCCCCTAACATGTTCTCCCGGGTATTGGTTGGGAAAGCACTGAAAGACAGCATGCCTGCCCCCGCATTGAGAGCATTCATGCTTAAATTTACAGTACTGGCGCACACAGGAACCTCGGTTAAAGCTCCAACATGCTCCAGTTGTGGGCAACTGTCCCCGTCCAACGCCACCCGCCCCCTGTGTGGCGGGACGCTGAGAAAAGGGCCGGTAAGGAATCGGCAGCCCACTTGCTGTATGGATCGTGTTCGTAGAAGAGTGACCTGACAGCCATTGTAACCACAGCTCTTGATCAACCTCACCCCATGGCTTATCGTGGAATAAACTCATTCTCGCCCGAAACTCTTCATCGTAGTTCAGCCACGCATAACCCCCTGCTTGCAAGTGAGCCCTTCTAATGACATCTACATACTTGAAAAGCGAAACTGCCCTCTCTGGGTAGCGTTCACAATAGACACTGGCATAGATCAGAAAGGCCGCTGTCCAGTTCTCTATCGTTTTTGGGACTTTGGGCCGGCGGGACAATTCAACCTCCTCCTCTTTAGAACCTTCCTTTGCTTGCAGTTCCCTATGAAGGAGCCTGAACACATCCACGTACTCATGGTCCCAAATCCGCTGCCTAGTTCTGCTTGACAAATGTATACCTAATGGCATGGACACCCCCATGTAAGGCAGTTTCGAACCACTCCTTTTAGGTATCACACTCTGCTCTGAACTAGAAACCGATGAACCTGGGCTGGCATTCCCCGTCCTCCCCCCATGCCCCACCTTCACACCTTCACCTTGTTTTGACCCCAGCCCATCCCCCTCCTCCCCCCTTCCTTGACCACCCTCAGCAGGTGCCCCACCTGAACCACCAGCCAACGGCCGTGTCCAAGCAGCCCACCAGTCTGTCTTACCTGCTGGTAACTGCGCAGCCCGTTGCCGAAAGTCTTCCAGACCATCACGCCGATGATGTCCGCTCTGATTCCCGTGTGCCGGTGAGAGAACCGCTCCAGAACTCTGTAACACACTGGCAGAAGTTAATCTCCTCCCACACCTCCCCGCCCCAACTCTACCACCCTGAGGCAGACCACCTCTTGTCTCATAATCATTCTCTTTATCATAATCACCATCATCACCTTCAAAGTGCTTTTCATTTTCCAACCTTGCAAAACTCATACCTGGCCTATTGCCAGACGCAAAGTTGCTAAAACCAGTTTGAAAATCTGACTCAGGCCTCCGTGCAAAGCGCCCAGTCGCTGGTAGTAAATCCGCACCAGATCCACCTCTCAAAATAGCCCCCCCCCTAAGCACCGCGCTCTGCGGCGCCGCCTGAGAATAGCAGAACTGCTCATCTGGTACCAGACCAACAGCCTCAGAGAGGTACTCGCCGCTCGAGCGAGGACCCGCACCATACTTACCCGTCACCTGAGAAGATGAAGTACCCGCCCTCACAGGCACCGGCAACTCTGTGTGCTCCACCCACACCCATTGACCTTGCGGAACCGCAGACCCCGTGCTATGGATTACCTCAGGACACTCAGTCGGGCACCTGGCATTTTGGAAAACTGCAGTGGCTTCCTGTACCTGCCTGCCCTCACCCCTGCCACCCATGTCACTCCACCTCCCACCCCTGAACTGCCTGGCTCGAGGCTTCCACCTCAAACCTCTCAACCCCTGCTCATCCTGTGAAAGAAAATCACATGTTAACTCCACATTAAAATCCTCCTCAACCAATTGTCTCGGGGGGCCTCTAGGCCGGGGAACAAGAATTTTTTGGCAGTCCATGAAGGCCGCCTGCTGGGGCTGCTCATCGACATCTGGCACTCCTCCCTCGACATCTCCGCCTTCCTCAACTCCTGAAAATTCCTCCTCCTCAGACTGGCTATCGCTGGAATAGTCCACTAACATCGGACTCCGCCTGTCAGCCTCTACCTCAGGCGCTATGTCCAGTCTCCTGCAGATCACCTGCTGCCCTGCTGCCCTCATACTGAAATTCGGAGCAGCCGTCATGCTGGGACGTGACACAGCCTCCTCACTCACTTGTGCCGTAGTAGCGCGCAGCACCTCAGACTCACTGGCAGCCTCACCTTCCCTCAGCTGGACACGAGACACTCGCGTGTCAAAACTTCCACCAACGCTGCCTCCTCGCCTGCCTGCCCTACGTCTGGGCGGTGCCACACTTAGGGTATGAACCCCCCGAAACTCACTAGGGGCCGATGACGAACGCGGGGGAGGCAGCTTCTTACCCCTGCTTCCTCTGTTCGCCGAGCGCGCTCTCCTGGCTCTTGCCGCTGGCATCTTCCTGCCTCCGTCCTCTTCCTGGGAATTACGATGCACTTGCTGACAAGCGGCCACCGCTCATGACACACCCTCAGCTGCCAAGCGACGCGGCCTCTTTACAGAAACTGAGGTATCCATCACAGCGCCCGGCCTCAGTAAGTCGCTCCTCCCAACAGCCACCAAAGCGCGAACTGCCTCCAAGGCAATATCTTCAGATGACATCCTTCGTTTGTTGACAAAAAATCGCGTCCAAATACACTCCTAAAGGCCCAAATGACAGCTCTGACAGGAAAGGAAACAGGGCGCCTCAAACGCGACACCACCGTTTCTCTCACTCGCTCAGAGTGACGTCAGCCCTCCCTCCCCTCCCTTCCTTTGGACCTAGTCCCTCCCACCACCCAATCAGGCGCATGAGGTCGTCCCTCGCGCGAAATGCCCCAGGGGGACATTGGCTTTGCCAAGTGCCCCTGGGGGCCCATTGGTATAAAAAAGCAGCGAGCTTTAAAACCTTAACCAAATGGAACGAAAATGCGCGTCCTATTCTTACCTCTCCGTCGGTACCTCCCGGTGGAACTCTTGCTGGAGTGGAGGTACCTAACAAAGGGGTCGACGTGTGTCTTAAATCCAAAACATCAGGTGTTCCGCGTTATCGCACAGCGTGCGCGTTATAATGACATCACTCACAAAGGACTACCGCTCTCCAGCGAGCCCGCTGGGAACTGCAGTCCATATGCCTTAATCAGAAAAAGTGTACAGCGTAAGCAAGACCTGAGATACTCTCAGTTTCCACAGGACCATTAATTGCATACTTAGTACACTAGTGGGCTTAAGTAAGCGCGCCAAAATGTCAGAGATAATTCCTGTTAGTATAATGCGTTGTTATTGTTTATATTAGGAATACCCAATTTTACGCATCACTGCGTGCTGTACTGACGTTCTTTATGAAGAAGGACTATCAATCTACGGCGAGCCCGCCGGAAATTGTAATTACACTATAGTGGTAACACGTGGCCTGTGCCTAATATTTATGTCAATCCACGATGTGCAGCACAGAAAGAGTGGAATGAATTGATAAAAGTCCCTATGTGACCATTTAGGGGATCTTTTTTATGCAGAATGAAGCACGATTATATAAAACAATGTGTTAGATCGCAGTGTTTCCTAGTCTGCTTAGCCAAGCCTCTTGTGCGGTATGTAAGTTGCTACTATAACTGATAACACGTATTGTGTGTATTATTATATTTAAATAGACGTCGATATGCTGGAATATCTAAAAACGTTATGGAGACAAGGAGCATGACGTTACATTTCGTCATTAATAATTCATAATGGTCAGTCTTCATCAAATGAACATGTGCTCTCTCCTAGGTCCCATTAAGGAATTAAAGAGGTGGATAAGGTCTTATCAAATGATGGAAAAAGGAACAAGACTATAAAACAGTGAATCTGCTCACTATAGTTATGTGCATCAGTTCCATGATCTATCTCGTATGGCTATACAGCCTCTTGAGAAGATACCTATTAATATGAACAGATATTGAATATATACCTAAATTCGAGTTCCATAAGTAATGGTATTTATTTGTAACTGGTATGATGATTATGTTTGCTTGCACCTCAACCTTCAATAGTCAACATGGTCCTTACTAGTTTATGTGTTCCAGGCATCTGCTTGTGGACTTTACTAATGATTACACTCATTTGCGTACTGTAGTCTGTCATGGTTTAGGACAGGGTAGATGTTATTGCTAAAAAAATGAGTGTGGTGTATGACATCATCATTTTCTGGAGAGTGACATCCAGGGAATAGCATCATTAAGGCCCGCAGTATCACTGGACAATCTTAAGACCCATCTTTGTTCACGTTGGAATAAAAAGGAAGAGATATCACTAATATGTCTTTGAATTAATGGTTTTTCCAAAACCGTCCACATGAAGTCTTCTGCCCTATGTTCTTTCTCAGTGAAGTGTTTAGTTCGTTTCGTCATGTTTTTCTTGCACTGAAAGGTGCTCTTGTGTTCCATCATGCGGAGTTTAACTTTCTTTGTGGTCATTCCCACGTACTTGTACTCACTTGTGATCAAGTAAATTAGTGTTGCGGGGTATAAGAACACACGGGGACTTTAGTTGAGGTCAACGCTGGCTTTATTGATTTGAACTGCCGTCGCCGGCGAGTAGTGTTCCTATAATAAGGCAAAGGTGGATCTGTATCCCTTCTGGCCGGTGAGGTTTTCTCTTTCCTGGAGTCCGCTCCGGGTTTTCTCCTTTCTCCGGTTCCTCGGGGCGGGGTTGACCCTCTGGCTGAGCCACACTTCCCTTGTTATGTTATGTTATGTTATGTTAAGGCCGTACTTTTAGAGCGCACGGCTACCCAAAGGGGTGTCCCGGCGCTTTGGCAAAGAGACCTGAAACCTGAAAACACAAAGGCAGCAGCACCACAGTCGCAGTGATTACGCGGAAAAGAGCATGGTCTTCAGCTCTTTCCTAAAAGCCAGGAGACTCTTGGCTTTGCGTAGGGAGAGAGGGAGCTCGTTCCAACAGCGAGCTGCCACAAATTGAAAGGACCGTTCTCCCATCCGGACACGTTTGGCCGTGGGCACCTCCAATTTAGCCAAATCGGCAGATCGCAACACCCTCCGCGGCACATAGAAAGCGATCCGCTTTCTAATGTAATTAGGACCGATAGAATGAAGGGCTTTGAAGGCCAGCGTAAGAATTTTAAACCTGATTCTTTTAGAAATAGGCAACCAATGCAACCTATTCAGAAGCAGTTGGGCGCTGGCTCTCCTAGGCAGGCCGAAGATGGCTCTGGCCGCCGAATTTTGGACAATTTGCAGTCTGGCTAGGAGATACCTAGGCAGACCCGCAAAAAGCGCATTAGCGTAATCTAACCTAGATCCCACTAGCGCCTGGACTACTGTCTTCCGGTATTGTAGGGAGAGCAAAGGAAGAAACTTCCTCAACATCTTGAGGATGCCAAAACATTTCCCGGATATCCCCATAATGTGGGGGCGGAAGGAGAGTTCATCATCAAACACCACTCCCAGATTTTTCACTTGGGAAGATGATTTCTCAGGGGGGAACATATCCTGGGGCCACCAGGACTTCCAGCCCGGGTCAGGGGCACAGCCAAAGAAAAGCAGCTCAGACTTATCCGAGTTGCATTTCAGGCTGTGCCGCTGAAACCACGCAAAGACTGCACTCAGACAGTCTTTAATCCTGTCGCCGTCAAAAGCCTCTCCTTTGCTGCATGTGAACAGAAGCTGGGTGTCATCAGCATATGAGATGACCCGGGCCCCATAAGCCTCCGCTACCACCGCCAGAGGGGCCATGTAGATATTAAATATGGTGGGGCTCAGAATGGACCCTTGTGGAACCCCAACCTCTAGCGATGGCATTTCAGCGGAGAACGGAGGAGCCCAGATCACCTGTCGGCGGCCCGATAAAAAGGATTGAAACCAATCCAACACCGTCCCCCGCAGACCGATCTCCCTGAGTCTTAAAAGGAGACCAGCATGAGGGACGGTGTCGAAAGCCGCCGACAAGTCCAACAAGACTAACATAGCCTTACCCCCTAGATCAAGCGTCTCCCTGATGGCGTCGGTCACCTCCACGAGGGCCGTCTCCGTGCTATAGTTCGCACGGAAACCAGATTGAGAGTCATGGAGAATGTTGTTATTCTCAATAAAGGTGGTAAGTGTGTGTTGAACATGCTTCTCAACCACCTTCGCCAGAGCAGGGAGGAGGGAAATCGGTCTATAGTTAGCCAGCAGAAAAGGATCTAACTGAGGCTTTTTGATCAGCGGCAGAATAAGTGCGTGTTTCCAATCCCGAGGCACCACTCCGGAGCTCAGAGACAAGTTGAGCAGGGGGTTCAGCAAGCTGTTTACTGCCGGAGCCACCCTGCCCAGACACCTTGCTGGACATGCGTCCAGGGGTGAGCCGGATTGAAGCCGGGACAGTAGCTCCAGGGATGTTGCACAAGACAGCTGCGGGAAGACCGATAGTGTGGGCTCAAGTTCTGCCTCTAAAGATGGTACCTGCCCGTTGTAGGCGAGAACATCAGCTGCCCCGAAGGAGTCCACCGGAGGAAAGGAATCCTGAATAGTTTTAATCTTTGTGACAAAAAAGTCAGCAAGCTGTCTAATCCACCCTTCAGTGTGAGAGTGTGAGAGAGCTCCTACAGCAGGATCCACAAACTCCTTGACAATTCTAAAGAGTTCCCTACTCGTATTATCCGCTCGGTCTATCCTATGCTCAAGATATTCCTTTTTGGCTTCAGCAATATTTTTATGGTAATGTTTTATGGCATCACGATACTTTATTTTCTCCACTGGATCGTATTTGCGACGCCAGAGTCGTTCCGCTTTTTTGTAATCTTGGCGCATTATACGTAGAGTGGAAGTAAACCAAGGAGCAGAATCGTGACAGGGAGCAGTGGCTGGGTGAAACGCCTTGTCGTTGGCCTCCTGGCTCTTCTCGTCGCTGCGTCGCCTCAGCTCTCGGGTCTCCTGCTCTCGCCTCTCGCCTGTCTCCGTCCCCTTCCTCTACGCTCTCCTTATCGCCACCTCCACTCCACACGTCCTCTCCTCCTCTGGGTGTAAAACAAACTGGTTTGTCTCCGCCACCGGCTTTTACTTTCTCGTCCCCGTCCAGGCAGGGGGTGTGTCTGGGCTCGGGCTCCGCCCAGTTAAAGAAACAGTGTTCTTCATCGCCTTGACTGACAGAAGGAAACGGGACGTCGTGGTCTGTGGTCCAGTGCTCAGCTTGCTGCATAGATAAGGGAGACAAGGGTTTTTTGGCACAGACAGGGGACATACGAGTACCATATGTTTCCTCCTCAGCCGCCCTGTCACATACCACCCCCCTGGATTCTCCCGCTCGGGGAGAGGAAAACGCGAAAGGTAGTCCGCACTTCCATTGTCCTTACCCTTTCGGTGAAGAATCTGGAAAGAGAAGGGCAAGAAACCGCAGTACTCTAGGATTATTAGAGATATTACGGCTCATCCAGGTCAGGGGGGCATGGTCCGTGTATAGGGTGAATGGGTGACCCTCCAGATAGTACCTAAGCTTATCCATGATTGATTGATTGATTGATCCACCGCCCACTTGATAGCCAGGCACTCCTTTTCAATCGTGGGATACTTCACCTCCCTAGGGAACAGTTTCCTGCTTATCTAGAGGATGGGGTGCTCAGTACCGTCCTTGGATATTTGGGATAGGACGCCCCCCACCCCGTAGTCAGAAGCGTCTGTGTGTAGAATGAATGGACGCGTGAAGTCAGGTGAAGAGAGAACGGGGCTGGTGGTAATGATACGTTTGAGTGAATTGAATGCGTTCCACATCTCTGGGGTAGGGTCACGAAAACCGAGAGGCTTGTAATCCTTTTTCAGGGTGTTTGTGAGGGGGGTGGCTATGTTAGAAAGGGAAGGTATAAACCTACGGTAATAACCGATCAGTCCCAGGAACGCCCTCATTTCTATCTTGTTTTGGGGAAAGGGAGTGTCGGCAATGGCCCTTATTTTCTCGATTTGTGGCTCAATCACTCCATTCCCCAGTAAATACCCTAGGTATTTAACCTTTTGGAATCCCATCCGGGACTTTTTGGAGTTAACATGTAAGCCGGCTTCTCTTAGTTGTGTCAGAATGGTGCGTATATGTAAGAGGTGCTCCTCCCACGTAGAACTGAAGATTATAATGTCATCTAAATAGGCAGAGCTAAACGACTGATGGTTCCTTAGGATCTCGTTCATCAACCTTTGAAACGTCGCAGGTGCTCCATGCAGTCCGAAGGGTAATACAGTAAACTCATACAAACCCTCCGGGGTTGCAAAGGCCATTTACTTTCTGTCCTCCTCTCTTAAGGGCACCTGCCAATACCCTTTTGTTAGGTCGATGGTACTGATAAACTTGGCATTCCCTAATTTCTCGATCAATTCGTCGATCCTGGGGATCGGATATGCATCAAACGATGATACGGCGTTTAGGGCGCGGAAGTCCATGCAAAACCTTGTGCTGCCGTCTGGCTTGGGTACCATCACTATTGGCGAGGACCATTCGCTTCTTGAGGGACGGATTACTCCCAGCCATAACATTTCTTGTACTTCCTTCTGTATGGCTGGTCTTTTGGCCGCCGGGATGCGGTAGGGTCGTTGCTTGACTGCGGTCCTGGCGGGAGTTGCTATGCGATGTTCTATGCAGGTTATTTTCCCGGGTAGATTCGAAAATAAAGGGGAAAAAGGCCTAAGGGTTTCTTGTAAGGCCTCTTGTTCTGTTTGTTGCAGGTCTTCGTTGATGATCAGTTCATCCAATGATGTTGTAGGGTTGGAACTGGTGGGTATGGCGAGATGGAGAACTCTTGGTGGTGGCCCAATCCATTTCTTTAACATGTTTATGTGATAAATTTGGGTCTTTCTAGCCGTCACCTGTAGTTTGTATGTAGTCTTCCCAATGGTCTCGATCACCTGAAAGGGTCCCTGCCATTCCGTCTGGAACTTCTTGGTAGGGGACGGTAAGAGCACGAGGGCCCAGTCGTTCACTGCAAGCCGCCTCCACTTCTTCCCTTTGTCATAGCATAGTTTTTGCTTTGTTTGGCTTTTCTCGAGATTAGAGTAGGCGAGGTCCCGTATCTTATATATGTTGTTCTTCAGAGCCTGGCTGTATTCCAGGAGGGTCTTTGTTTCTCCCTGGCGTTCTGTCTCCCAAACTTCTTTAGTCATCTCGAGCAGACTTCGAGGTTGGCGTCCATATAACATTTCGAACGAAGAGCAGCCTTGTCATATAGCTACTATATATCTTTATAATGCGTTAAGTTAGCATAGGCACATTACATGTTTAAACGCCATTTTTCCTTTTGCTGCTTCTGCACTCGACACTTAATTGTTGATTTAGCTTTCAACCTAGTAGTTCGTTGTGATTTACATGAGAATAATATGTTATTACTCTGATATCAGCTTTGCTCAATAAACTATGTCTGTACAGAGAGTGCTGAAGCTTCAGGAACAACAAGATACTGAATTGTTATGAGGTCTGATCTTCGCGCCTTCATAGACATAACATAAGTGCAGCTTCTGCCAACTTTGGCTTTAAGGCGGGTTTTATATTGCTTTGCACGACACACACAAACACACTTGATGCTGTTCGCATGCAGAGAGAGCTGTTGTATGCTGATCTGATCTCTTCATTCTAGGATCCTGAGGTATGGGCCCGCCCTAATTCAACCCAAAGAGACCTTCTTAGCTATTAATATAATATGTGTGGTAGGGAGGGTGAGAAATAAGTGTTGTTAACTCTTATTCATTTACAGCATGTTAACATGCTGTCACCATTCGCTTTTTATGGACTAGTAACTATGCTGATAGCTTTGCTTTTGATAATATGTTTCCTTGTATTATCTAAGATACTGCGCCTGAGAAGACGACATTAGTAAATAAATATTTCAAATGTTCACGTGTTCTTCTTTACTCCACGTTCTGGTTTGAAATGATTGTATAACGAAAGAGTGCTCATGTGTTCCACGTAACCTGAGGTATTGTAAGCTCATGTTCTGGTTTGTCTAAACATTGGGAGTTTGTTATGACCAATGAGACACTGTAGCTAGCTTGGTGAGGGGTTTGTTGGGTACTAAGGTGAGTTTTGGGTCACCCTAATTCGCTGAGGTTCCAATCCTCTGTGCACAGTTCTGTGGGAGAACAGAAACCCTGCTACAGCCTAAGCTACTCTATGTTTGGCCCCTGATTACGTATAGTGCTAAAGGGAGAATACGGTCCCAGTCCTTCCCATTAATGGTCAACATTTTCTTCATGGTGGCCTTGAGGGTGCCATTGTACCTCTCCACCAGTCCGTCTGTCTGTGGGTGGTAAACTGAGGTTCGGATCTGGTGGAGATCTAGGAGGGCACATACTTCTCTCATGAGTCTGGACATGAAGGGAGTGCCCTGGTCTGTCAAGACCTCTTTTGGAAAGCCTACCCGTGAGAATAGTTTGAGGACCTTTTCTGCTATGGCTTTGGTGGTAGGTTCTCTTAGGGGAAAGGCTTCCGGGAATCTCGTGGCATAGTCCACGATGACCAACGCATATTGGTTCCCCCTATTGGTTTTTGGCAGGGGTCCGATCAGGTCCATGGCTAATCTTTCGAATGGTACCCCTATAATGGGAAGGGGTTGTAAAGGGACTGCCGAAGGTCGGTGTGTGTTCTTTTTTTGGCAAATGTCGCAGGCTTGGCAGTGGATCTTAATATCCTTATACACCCCTGGCCAATAAATGTTACGGAGTACGTTTTGGGTTGTCTTTTCACTGCCAGTATGGCCGGCTAACAAGTGCGTATGTGAATAGTACATGATCTGCTCTCTAAAGGTGTGGGGTACCAACAGTTGCGGTCATTCGTTGGGATTTCCCTGTCTATACAGTAATTCGTTTTTTATCAAAAACCTAGGGTATTTGGGGTCAGAGTCGTTTTGCGTAAAGTGAGCTTGCTCCCAGGCATTGTACAGTGTCGAGTCATTGGATTATGCGAATTTGAAACTGCGGTCTGTTATCCAAGGGTCGGAGGTAACCATAGCCGGGGTAGGGGAAGTAACAGGGTGGTTTTCTCGTCTTAGGGTCCGGGTGAAAAGGTCCAGGAAATGTGGATTGTCTGACCCTATAATAAGCTCCTCAGGGAGGGTCTCTAGGACCCCTACCTTAACCACTAGAGGACTTCCCTTTGTCAGTTGCAGTGGAATGTATGCCACCGGATATCCCTTTACGTCCCCATGGACACATTTTACATGTACTAGCGTCTCTGGGACTATCTGACTCGGCTGCACAAAGGACCCCTGTACCACTGACTGTTTGCAGCCCGAATCTAGTAGGGCCTTAACCTGTACCCCATTCACCCATACACTTACATGGTAGGCTCCGCCTAACTCTGCGGTAAACATGACTGCCTTCGGTAGGTATCCAACTTCCATCGGTGTTTCTTTTCTGGGGACATAACCGGGCTATATGTCCCCAGGAACCACACTCGAAACATTTTGGCCCTTTAAAGGTCGGTATGTCGGGCCTCATCGGTTGAGAGGGATATGAATCCCGCATGGGGCGAGTTTTCTTTTCGAACCGAGGTGGGGGTCGAGATGCTTTCTCTGGTTCTGGTGCGTTCAACCGGGGCTGAGCCCGAGCAAAAGTGGTCGCCATCTCCACGGCCTGTTGAGTGGTCAGGTTGGAGTGCTGTCTCAGCCATTTCTGGGTCCCATATGGTAGTGCTTCCAGGTATTGTTCGAGATAAACCTTATCCATAATATCTTCCTTAGAACTATCTTGCGCGGTAAGCCATTTGTCAGCGGCCATTTTGAGTCGGAAGAAGAGAGTTTTTGGGTTCTCTCCTGGGGTGCCCCTCTCCTTCCTGGACCGAACCCGATATGCTTCGGTGTCTAAGCCCAAGTGGTCCAAGATGATGGTTTTGATCTGGCTGTAAGGGGTCTGACCTGTAGCATTGGCCACTTGGTAGGCCGCTTGGGCTTCACTGGTCAGAAGCGGGGCCACAAAGAAAGGCCATTTGTCCATAGGCCACCCACACGCCCGGGCTACCCTCTCAAAATTTGTTAAAAAGGCGTCAGGGTCTTCCCCTTGTATGTACTTTTGGAGGGAGATCCCTGAAGGTGTAGGGGTCTTGGATCTCTTGGAACGAGGTTACCAGGGTCCACTGTCAGTTTCTGCAGTCCCTCGATCTGCGATGAAACGGTGCTCCTAAAGGTTTCGCGGTCAGCCTGGGCCGCGGTTAACTGCTGCTCGACTACCCAGCCCAGCTGGTCCTGTCCTTTTACGAGTGTCTGTAATAGCTCCCCCATCTTTGTGTCAGAGATGGTTAGGCTGATGCCCGCATTCTCCACCACTTGTTGCGGGGTATAAGAACACACGGGGACTTTAGTTGAGGTCAACGCTGGCTTTATTGATTTGAACTGCCGTCGCAGGCGAGTAGTGTTCCTGTAATAAGGCAAAGGTGGACCTGTATCCCTTCTGGCCGGTGAGGCTTTCTCCTTCCTGGAGTCCGCTCCGGGTTTTCTCCTTTCTCCGGTTCCTCGGGGCGGGGTTGACCATCTGGCTGAGCCACACTTCCCTTGAAGCGTGGCTGGGCGAAACGCCTTGTCATTGGCCTCCTGGCTCTTCTCGTCGCTGCGTCGCCTCAGCTCTCGGGTCTCCTGCTCTCGCCTCTCGCCTGTCTCAGTCCTCTTCCTCTACGCTCTCCTTATCGCCACCTCCACTCCACACGCCCTCTCCTCCTCCGGGTGTAAATCACACTGGTTTGTCTCTGCCACCGGCTTTTACTTCCGCGTCCCCGTCCAGGCAGGGGGTGTGTGCGGGCTCGGGCTCCGCCCAGTTAAAGAAACAGTGTTCTTCATCGCCTTGACTGACAGAAGGAAACGGGACGTCGTGGTCTGTGGTCCAGTGCTCAGCTTGCTGCATAGATAAGGGAGACAAGGGGTTGTTGGCACAGACAGGGGACATACCAGTACCATAGGTTTCCTCCTCAGCCGCCCTGTCACAATTAGGTTATCGCTTATACAGTTTGTACAACTTTTCTGTATCCAAGGTTTGGAACTGCCACATCAATGGTTTTTGATTGTTTAGTCTGGGCACATACTCCACAAGAACCACAAGGGAAATTGCCCTGAACTTTCGGTAGATCCCACAATGTTGTTTCTTTCTCTTGCTTAGCGCTCCGTGGTCGTATATGAACAAGCTTGTCTCACAAGTTATGGCTTCTTTTGAGTGAAAAAAGCAGAAGAGGTATCTTGTCAGTACAACTGTTTAAAATACACCAGTGTCTCCTCACGCTCTTCTGGATCCCATTCGTAAGAGCGCTAAAGGTGTGTACAAACGTAAGCCGGCCCAGTGGAGGTTTGATTGTTGGTATTTCAATCAAAGCTTCCCGGTTGTTGTTAGTGGCATGTTTTTTTGCCCTCCTGATGAGTTTTTTAGGGTATTTCTCTTCTTCCAGTTGTTTGTAAAGATTCATCGAATGTTCTTCAAACTTATCTGTGGTAGAGCAGTTTCTCCGTACTCTTAGAAACTGCCCATAGGGCAAGTTTTCACGAAGTGATTTGGAGTGTTGACTATCGAACCACAGCAACGAATTCCGAGCCATCGGTTTGCGATACAATTCACTTTGCAAACTCCCTGATACATGAAAAATGGACAGGTCAAGAAAAGCAATGTTTCCTTTGTTGGCTTCTACATTAAACCTCATTTCTACTATTGAGCCAGTCTTTAAAATTCGCCACTGCTTCCAAAGTACCACGCCATATGACAAAAACGTCATCTATGTAACGTTTCCAGAAACAAATCAATTCTAAGAATGGATTTGAGAAGTTAAGGACATTTTGCTGTTCAAAAGCATGGCCATAAAGATTAGCCAAGCTTGGCGCAAAAATACTGCCCATGCTGGTGCCCGACACCTGAAGATAAATTGTTTCTTCATATTTGAAGAAGTTGTCCTTCATTGCTAGTCGTGCCAGAGACATAATGAATGGCACGGTGTTCTGGAGTCCAGCTCAGTGTTAGTTAGTATTTGCGAGATGGTATCTAATGTCTCATCTTGTGGTATTGATGTATAGAGTGACTCAACGTCAAATGACACCAAATAATCCAATTCCTCATCAAAATCAATGTCAGTAACAGACGTAATACTTCTTTGGTGTCTTGTAAATATGTCGGCATAGTTTTCACTAGGGGATGCAAAAAGTGATCCACGAAAGTGGATAAGGGCTCTAGAAATTACCCTATGCCTGATATTATTGGTCTTCCTGGAGGTGGTCTTTGATTTTTATGGATCTTCGGAAGACAATAAAATCGGATGGCTTGTCTGTAGAAATAGTGCTTCTTGTGCCGTGATCCAGCCAGAAGAGAGTCCTTCTTCAACCAGTGCTGTTATTGTATTTTTGAGTCGCTCTGTAGGATCTTCTTTCAAAGGTCGATAGGAGTTCCTGTCTGAAACCTGGCGTAAACATTCATCTCTATATGTGTAAACCTCGCCGGCAGAGGTACTAGCGCTGCAGGCCTGACTGTGCTAGCCAGGTACTGGGGTGCTGATAACCTTAGAAACTGCAGCTACTGCACCAATCTGTGTGCAATCGATGAGCTCCAATGGGGCTCTATCTTTCACTTGCGGCGTGCCTAGCCTTGCAGGCCGTGGATGATCTGGAGAAGTGGAGAACCGGGACTTATGGGCCTAGCGGCGCAGGGCACGCCTGATATCTCCGGGTTCACCTGCCTTGTCAGACAGAGACACGAGACACTCTGTTAGGCGTAGAAAATCAGGTTTATTAGCTGCAGCTAAGCACAGTTATCCAAGAAGTACAGAAGTATATTCTTAGGAGACTGCCACTTCAGTCTGTGGCGCACAATCTTTTATACAATACACATTTACAATACTCACTCCCAAAACATACAGTCCTGACAAATGGGAAAAGTTCGAAAACAAGCTATCGGGTATCTTGTATATGCCCTGCTTTCAGACCCCGTGTTCTCCCCTCCTCTCAAGTTAATCAATGTTAGTGCATGTAATTTAATTTGCAGGACGTATTTGCGAGCCTCAAAGGACAGTTGTGTAACAAGAGAATACACAAAAAGAATAGTGAAGGCCAGTTAAATAGGATAAGATAAAGGAAGAATGGTGAGACCCACACAGCCAACTAAGACAAGGATCAATCAGTCTAGACATGGATTAACTAACTCGGTCAGTTCCTGACATCGGTTTCTTAAACAAGGACAAAGGGTTACTCTTTAACAGGAGAGGCGAGCAGCTGAAAAGGCAAAAACATCATGTTCGCCGTGTCGCCTCAGTGAGGGCAACACAAAATGGCGGCTGTTACAAAATGGCAGCTGACAACGAAGCAAAGTCGAAAATCACGGTACCTCAGACCCTCCTTTTGCCATTACTCAGGCAAAACACACAAAGGACTCACGCTAGTCTGAGTCAATGTCAATGGTCATGAGGTCATTGAGCTGTTGCTGCAACATCATCTTAATGTTTTCTGTTTGCTGTGACATAGGCTTTGGAACACACAAGGTGGCACAAAGACCACAGATAGCGGGACCACATTGCAAACAGAGACAGCAAGAGAAAATGATGGCTAAAATCATCCCAAGGAAAGTTAACACTTTCCATCCCCATGTGGACAGTAGTCCCCAAAACCATCCCATCACAGACCAATCTCCTGAGTCCTGATGAATAGACTCGGAAATGACATGTAGCTTAAAAATGGCTTGGTATACTGTAGGAGCATTATCCGGAATGTAAATGCAGCAACTAGACCCAATCAATTTACAAACTCCTCCTCTATCAGCAAGAACAATGTCTAACACCATTCTGTTTTGTAAAGTCATAAGACGATCCGCCTGAAGTTCAGCCATCAAATTACTCTAGGCTCCCGAAGCCACATTTATCGTAGCCTCAACAACACAAACCAACTGTCTAATGTTTCTGCTATTGACCATTGGGCCCCAAAAGGGAAGAAACCCTTTAATGAAGTCTCCTCCCTCTTGTCCAGCTGTGTCTCCAGAATCAATAACCCATCTACCATATCTTTTCCTGTGGTGTCCTGAAGGAGCAGTGTATGTAGGGGGAAATAGGAAAGCTATATAGCATGTTCCTGAAAAATAGGCAGGAAGCCATGTGTAGGCCCTATCATGACAAACAAAATATGTACCTTGAGATGGTACTAACGGAGAAGAAATCAAGGGGGAATAGACATAGGTATGGGAACAAACACTCTTTTCCTGTTTATTTTTATTATTCTGACCAGTTATTTGCAAACACAGGGTGCCTTCATGAGGTCCAAATTGGTAGGGATCTTCTTTCTTTGGCCCTGTCAGTGAGGCTAGTAATGTAGCGAGTCACATTCCAACCATCATATGCCCATTTCTCATCCACGGGAATCTTACTAATGTCGGCAATTGTGGCCATAGTCCCTATTCCTTTAATCAAAGGACTATGACTATAGTCTGATCCACCAGTATAGATATCACCAGGAGGATATCGGAGTTGGTTCTGATATGCATTGGAAAACATAGCCAAATAAGCCCAAGCGGAACCTTCATATGAAAACGGGAGAACTAAATATGGCATCCCTTTCTCAGCGTTATGGGGCAAAAGCCCACAAACCCAACAATCAGTAGTATTAACTACCAGTTGATGCTGATGTAACAACTGAATGAAAGAATTGTTAAAATATTCTGGTCTCCTAACTTGTTCATGGTCTGGGAGTGTGTAGAACTTATGCGGGGAGTCAGTAGGGGAAGAGAGCAAAGAAACAGAAGTCGGAACAGGTGCTTGCTGCATAGTGTGGACAATCCAACCCACAAAAGCTAATAAAATACATAAACACACTAGAATACATAGTGCTACGCCACATCGACTAAATAGCAATTTCTTATATTTGTTTCTTTTCACAATCATAACATCATTCCCTTCCATCTTAGTATCCACTTCTCTAAAGGCGTTGCTCACGATAATCTTCCTAGATCACTTAGGTGTGATTATTAGCCGTCCTATGACACTGCAAGTCCTGTTGACCTAGTCACTATTCAGGTCACAGCCTAAGACTCCTACCGTGACCCTGCAACTTGATGGATAGTGGAAAGGAAATGTTTTTTTTTTTTAAAAAGGCAATCAAAGGACAAATGAAAAAAGAAAAAAGTGTTCAATTATTGTTCAATTGTCTTTGGTCACCCTAGATCTTAGGTTGTACTGGGTCTTGCCAGGTACCATTTGGTCCTTAAACAGAGTCTCTGGGTTAGTGGTGTCCAGTCTTAGATGTGGTGGTACAGCTTCTTGTAGCACATCATCATCTTCTTTTTCAGAGTTTGTCCAGTCCAGGCGTGCACTACTAAAAGGTACAAATCGGGGTACTTTCTCACATTCGATATTGCCAATGCGTTCTTGAACCCACTGATCATAAGGTAAAGGCAAGGGTACCCTCTTACAGTGCACGCCGTGGACCCAGTTTTTCTTTCCGGCGACCTTCACAGCTGTACGTGTTGTTAAAAGGACTTGTCGCGGCGGCCCCCAACGAGGTTGCAGATTCTTCTTCCTCTGAAAGTTTTTCAGACAGATGTAATCTCCAGGTCGGATGGAATGACCTGGATCTGAGGAGGCCTCCGGTAAAGCGTTTTGGACCTGTTGATGAATAACACGTAATTTAGTGGTGAGGTCATGCAAATAGTCAACCAACAATGGATATGGAATGTCAGAGTACTTTTTAGGTTGCGGGACTCCCCAAACATTGGCTGGGCGTCCGAAAGCGACCTCATAAGGACTAAGCCCTAAACGAGAGTGCACAGTTGTTCTCGCAGAGAGAAGTGCCAAAGGTAAAGCGTCAGGCCAAGCGAGGCCCGTGCTGCCCTGAATCTTAGCTAATTTGAGCTTGAGAGTGCCATTATAGCACTCTACCAAAGCCGCTGACTGAGGATGGTTTGCCGCATGGAATTTCTGTCTAATGCCAAGACCCGCACACACCTTCTGCATAATTTGACCCACAAATTCACTTCCATTGTCACTCCAGACAATGCGCGGCAAACCAAACCTTGGGAAGAATTCTTTCAAAAGGACTTTGGCAGTGGACAAAGCAGTATTATCCTTTAGGGGGTAAGCCTCTATCCATCTGGAAAAGGCACAGACCACCACAAGGACATACTTGAGGTTGTTGGAACGTTCCATATGAATGTAATCTATTTTTAAAACATCAAAAGGATACGTAGGGGGAGAAAAATGACCTGCCAGAGTTGGGGTTCCCTTTCCTGGATTATGCATTAAACAAACAATACAATGCTTCACTACATTTTCCGCACATTTAGGAATACCTTCGTTGTGCCATACTGGAGCCAGAAGCTTACATATTCCTTTCACACTGATATGAGCTGGACCATGCGCCATAGTAACTACAGGTAGTACATAGGCATCTGGTAACAACCATCTTTGGTGTTCCGACAATTCCGTCCAACATGCTGTCTCATCCAACATTCCCGTACTTTCTCTCCACTTACTCAATTTCTTCCCAGTCGCTTCTGCCTGAATCATTTTCACACTTTCCACTGTGTCTTCACACATACCTACTTCTCTAACCCAATTTGCAGGGCCTGCAACATACATATGGCTCTTAACGTTTCTCGCTGTTTCCTTCGCTACTTCGTCTGCGAATGCATTCCCTCGACCTACATCATCAGTGATCCTCTTATGCGCATTGCACTTTACAATTGCTATTTGGGTAGGCAAAGTAAGTGATTCAAGAAGGTCAGTAACCAACTGACCATGCTGTATTTTAGTCTCATGGGAAGTAAAGAATCCTCTTTCCTTCCACAAGCGACCAAAACTATGAGCCACGCCAAAGGCATATTGGCTATCGGTGTTAACAGTCACTTTCTTTCCCTTCGCTAACACACATGCTCTTGCCAGCGCAATCAATTCCGCTGCTTGTGCTGAATTGTGTGTAATACGTGCAGTTTCCACTACTGTATGCAAAGTGGTAACAACATAGACTGCAGTCGTATCACCATTAGGAAGCTTAAAACACGAACCATCTACCCATAGGATCCCATCCGGGTCCACAAGTGGTGTATCTTTTAGATCTATTCTGCCTTTAGTTTCCTCCTCTGTTCGGAGAAGACAATCATGCTGATTTTGTGTACCCTCCTCTTCTGGAGTAGGTGAACAACATTGCTGGATTCAAAACATTACATCGTTTGATGTGTATGTGGCTTGCTAAAAGTGTCAACTCATACCCAGACAAACGAGCACTCGTCAGATGTTGCGATTTCGTTCAATTCAAAAGAGTATCTACTGCATGTGGTACCATAACAACAAGAGTGTGATCTAATACCAATCCAGCAGATTGACGAATAGAGATCGCCGCTGCTGCTGTTGCTCTGAGACAACTAGGCAATGCCTTGGCTACTGGATCCAAAGTAGCCGAAAAATAGGCACATGGCCTTTGTTTGTCCCTAAATTGTTGTGTTAAAACAGACAATGCACAACCTTCTCGTTCATGCACGTAGAGTGTAAAAGGCTTACTATAGTCTGGAGTACCCAACACAGGAGCTGAACACAAAGCAGTACGTAGATCAGAAAAACTCTTCTGACATTCGTCAGTCCAAGAAAGAGGTTGGGGTGTGTCTTTCAGAGTAAGTGCCAACAAAGGTTTAGCTAGTAGAGAAAAATTTGGGATCCACTGTCCGCAATACGAGGTAATACCCAAAAAGACACGCACTTCCTTTTGCGTGGATGGCACAGACATTCGAGAAATGGCATGAATACGTTCTGGAGTCAATCGCCTTCCCTCCTTCGACAAGAGATGACCTAAGTAGGTAACCTCTTGTCTGCAATATTGTAACTTAGAGGGTGACACCTTATGATGTAAATCAGACAAGTGGCACAAAAGCAAAACAGTCGCATCTTTACAGACATCTTCCGAATCAGCAGCCACCAATAAATCATCCACGTACTGGATTAAAGTAGCACCGGAAGGCAAAGAGAAAAAATCCAATTGCAATTTCAAAGCTTGGCTATAAATGGAGGGACTCTCACAGTAGCCTTGAGGTGCACGTTTAAATCTAAAGCTTCGGCCTCCGAGAGAGAAACCAAAAAGATCTCTACTTTCCTCAGCAATAGGAATACTAAAGAAAGCATTCTTAAGATCGATAACTGAGAACCAAGCAGCCGGAGCAGGTACCATTGTGAGCAAAGCAGTAATATCTGGGACAACAGGAAACTGAGGGACAACAATTTTGTTGACCTCTCGAAGATCAATCACAAAACGATACACAGGTGGCTTCGAAGGATCGGTACGTTTAAGAACAGGCAAAACAGGACTGTTGCAAACGTTTCCTCTTGTTTCTTCAATGACACCCTTCTGAACTAAATCATGCACAATAGCCAACAGAGCTCTTTCACCATCACTAGAAATCTTGTATTGAGGAATACGTGGCAATTGAACATTTGGCTTGACGGTAATCACGTAAGGTGGTATTCTGAGCAAACCAACATCATTGGGACCCGTGGCCCAAAGCGTAGCAGGAAGTGAACGCAATTCAAGTGGTAGTTGATCTTTAGACAGATACATAGGAGAAATCAATTTATCTCCCAACGTAAGATGTACACCAGAGGGGGAGCAATACAACGTTGCATGTAGACGTTTCAATGAATCCAAACCTAACAAATTCTCACCGCAACCAGTCGTTAAAATGAGCGGGGCTTCCAAGTCGTAAGGACCAATAGAAATGGGTAAGGGACATGAAACTGGGTTGCTAACTGGGGCGCCAGAGAATCCTACAGAAACATTCGGTAAGCCAGACAAAGGTGCCCCAGGGAGTTTGGAGTGAATAATAGAACTTCTGATTGCACCAGTATCCAAAAGAAACGGCTCTGAAACACCCAATGCAACAACGTTAACATAAGGCCCATCCTGATCCACTGGAACTGATACCATTCCCTTGCTTTGTCTACGGCTGTCCTAACTAGTGGAAAAGTCAGAATTTTCGTTCTTGATGCAATAATCGTCATTGTAATACTGTGCGGACTGAGAATTCTGCTGATCAAAATAATTCATAGTATTCTATGGGGGTAAGGAAGGCTGTCCTTGAGACGGCACACCTCGTCCTCTACCCCTGGGTGTTGACTGAAAACCACCACAGCCTCGTGGGCCTGATAGTCCACCATTACGTTGCAATAAAACCGGACAACTATTCTTGAAATGACCTTCCTCTTTACAATAGGTACATTGATTAGGACCTAACAACGCTCTTGGAACAAACGATGTAGGTTTCTGTAACAATCTCTGAAACTGTGGAGGCTGTTGCAATTGATTCTGAGCAGAACGAGGGGGATAAGCTTGTTGCAAAAGAACCTTCGTTTTCAAATCTTTAGTCTTTTTCTCTGCTTTTTTCCTTTTCTTCCTTATCCCTGTTCTCGTAATATTGAGCAGTAGCTAATATCTGGGCAGATGAAGAAACGGCCCACGAACTCTCAGAATCTTTCAATTTGTGCGATAGCTCGGGAAGTAAATTAAACACAAATGTATTCCACAAATAATCGCTGTCCACCCTCTGTACTCAGATCTTGACAACTATGGATCGATGAATGTTTCCTCGAAACGAGTAAAGAAATCAGAGACACTCATCTTTCTTCTGTTTACACGCAGCTAACTTATCCCAATTAACTCGGAGGGCAGGCATCATCGTTTTCATTAGAGCTATTATTCTACCAGGCAATTCAGTGATCAAAGCATCGGGTTTAGCACCACCTACTTGTAGCGCGTCTGCGGCAGCTAAAGCAACCCAAGTACCACCCAAAGCTTGATCATGATCTTCCTTACAAATCCGAGCCCATATTGCTGGAGGGACTACGTTACCCATCAGTAAATCAATATCTGCCAAATTCATAACGCACGCATCAACAATCTGGGACAACTCTTTATAATACCCAGCAGGATTCTTACGAGGGTCCGGTAGAGACTGTTTAAGCGCTAGAACTTCAGATCTTTTCCAAGGGTCATGTACCCATATACGCTGGAAATGAGCAGGGACACCTGGAACATTACCTACTTGCGCAACCGCTTCTCTCCATATAGGAGGAACTTCTCGCATAGGATAATGTTTCACTTTATGCCTTACCTTAGGATCCGGTTCAAGAGAAGCTTGAGAGAAAAAGGAAGACCTAAAAGTGATGTGTTCGAACAGCATCCTCGACATCGGAACCCACAATAAGACCCTTATCGAAGGTAGCCTGTATATCAGATAGACCCTGAGGAGGTAAATCCAAACCCATATCACCCCATCCTTTAATCAGGGTATTACACATAACATTAAAAACATATCTCTGCGTAGGCGCATTCCACTGAAGGAAAGTATCCAAGATATCATGAACATTATACAGTGGACCACTCATGATCCAATTGCGGGCGAGAGAATCTAACCTTATTCGTTCATAAGTATCTGGAATTTGACTACGGGATTGTCTTCGGGACGAAGCAGGAGTCAAATTAAGAGACCCAAAGAAAGGTGACAAAAGACCGGAAACGGTATCAACTAATCATTGACGAGCTGTAGGAGAATCAGACAGTAAAACTGGAGACATCGTGTTAAGCACAGCAGGAGAAGAACTATCAGTAGTATAAGAAACTGGCGGTGAAGGAGACTGAGGTACAGAAGTTGGTGGCAAAGGAAGCGGAGGCTGAATTACTGAAAGAGGCAATTGCGGGGGAACTGGAATAACTGGTTGGACAATAGGTTGCTGAACAATAGGTTGTAATGGAGGTGCATTAGCACCTAATACATAAGGTGGAGGTAATCGCAACAGCTGAGACATGAAAGGATCTTCATCAAGATCTTTACTTTTTGTGGGAGGAGTCAACACTGGATAACATCTATCTATTGCCATGCGGTGCTGCCGTTCCGAAACGTCAATCATTTGATCAACTTCATTATTTTTAAACTGTTGAGCAGCCTGTAGGATCGTCATATCCTGTGCTTTCTTATCCTTTTTCGCTTGTTTCATTTCTTTCTGTTTGGCTTCCTTACGCCAGAGGCGGAAAGAGTCACACATTGCCGGCCGGGCTTTTCTTTTAAACAAAATTGATTCTAAATTGTCTAATATGTCAGGCTCAAAGCTACCATTTTGTGGCCACTGCAGAACACCATCTTTCTTTGTATATCGAATCCATGTTTCATTAAAAATAATAGGACCAAGCTCATGTTTGGAATAGAGCTCGTAAGTGGGAGTTCCAACCAGAGGAATTGGACAAGAGTCCTCGAGCTGGGAATCCTTGTTACAACTAAAACAACAACATTTCCTAAACTTACTAAGTCCAGGCATTTTGTAACGAACTGGACTATTCTCAAACTTCAAGGGGTTTAAGACAATTATTACAGCACAAACGTACTTAGCCCTTGGCTTCGACTAATGCATTTGTCGAATAAAAACCAAAACAAAGAGAGTGGGAGCTCCCCACGTATACTTAACTAAGTATTTTCTCACGCCAACAGGTGTTCGTCTAACGTCTCGCGATACCAATCATCACCAGAGGGCCAAGGCAGGGCGACAGTCAGGGCAGCAGTCGTCCGCATCCGTCGGAAAGGAGTAGCCGCGTTGAAAAAGACCTTCGGTCCACTTTCGACATACAGGGGTCGCTTGACATGGTTCGCGAATCCTCCAGAATTTTTCTGCAAGGCTCCTCACGATCTTCGGGCTGAACCGCTACCACTGAAGCCGCCCCACGTTGGGACGGCAATTGGAGAACCGGGCCTTATGGGCCTAGCGGCGCAGGGCACGCCTGATATCTCCGGGTACACCTGCCTTATCAGACAGAGACACGAGACACTCTGTTAGGCGTAGAAAATCAGGTTTATTAGCTGCAGCTAAGCACAGTTATCCAAGAAGTACAGAAGTATATTCTTAGGAGACTGCCACTTCAGTCCGTGGCGCACAATCTTTTATACAATACACATTTACAATACTCACTCCCAAAACATACAGAACTGACAAATGGGAAAAGTTGGAAAACAAGCTATCGGGTATCTTGTATACGCCCTGCTTTCAGACCCCGTGTTCTCCCCTCCCCTCAAGTTAATCAATGCTAGTGCATGTAATTCAATTTGCAGGTGGCAGGACGTATTTGCGAGCCTCAAAGGACAGTTGTGTAACAAGAGAATACACAAAAAGAATAGTGAAGGCCAGTTAAATAGGTTAAGATAAAGGAAGAATGGTGAGACCCACACAGCCAACTAAGACAAGGATCAATCAGTCTAGACATGGATTAACTAACTCGGTCAGTTCCTGACATCGGTTTCTTAAACAAGGACAAAGGGTTACTCTTTAACAGGAGAGGCGAGCAGCTGAAAAGGCAAAAACATCATGTTCGCCGTGTCGCCTGAGTGAGGGCAACACAAAATGGCGGCTGTTACAAAATGGCAGCTGACTACGAAGCAAAGACGAAAATCATGGAACCTCAGAAGCAGCAGTGTACCCTGATGGACAGACTGCTCACAGATCGGCCACAAAGCACCTAAAGTTACCCTTGCAGTGTCCATAGTGCAGATAAGGTGAGACTTGGTGTAGACTGTGGGCATAGCTCCTGTGGGCCTCCCTACAGCCACAGGTACTCCTCCAGAACCATATCTTATATAAGTGCCTGGCTAGATAGTTTCCAAATCAATGCGTTGACTATATCTCAGCTGTTGGTGGGCATTGGGCCGGTAGCTGAGATGCAGTCACAGAGAGTCTTGCTGATTCTAGTATTGTGCCTGCCAGTGATGTGACCTTGTTTGCAGGACTGACCCGGCTACGTCGCTCTAGCAGTCACTGATAGTTCAGACCTTCACAGAGAGTGGGACCCGGTGCTGGTGAGAACACTGCACTGGCTGTGTAGGTAGGCAAGGGGTGGATGAACACGTGTCAACCTCGCACTCAAGCTTACAATAGACATTATCCCCCAAATGTTGAGATGGTGGTAGTCTGTCCCCCTCCTGATAAGGTAGCCGCAACATCATGGAATGGCTGCGTTCTTGTAATGACTCCTGGTGCGGAAGTCTGTAATGGGAGACTGCCATTGAAGGGACACCTGGAGGGTAGGTGTCTGCACGATGGGAAAAGTTGACTGCATGTAGTTGCGCCTCACGTTTGGATCCAAGCGCCTACCAGGCCCCTCCACAGGTGCCAATTTCAGACCTGGAACAGGAAAAGCCAAGACAGCCTTGGAGGCCACAGTTGCCTTGCAAGAAAACCTCCAGTCTAAAGATGGCAAGATATACTCGCTGAATTTGCATCTTTTTCGCCTCTACAAAGCTCAACGACGTGCATTATGACATGTGAAGCAGCGCATCTCCACAGCAGAGGACGATATGGAGAAAGTTTTTGCAGTCATACAAGCTAAGAACAAAGACTTAGAATTAGCTCATGCAGGAACAACGTTTGCATCACAGGTGTCCCGGAATTCACCATCTCTGGCAAAATGGAGGCTTATGTAGAAACACTACTAACAACGTTCTTCAGCTAGTCCAGGCGAGGCAGTGCCATACTAACAATTCATGACCAGATGGGGTGACCCTTACATAGGCAGGAGGAGATTAATAACCGCTTCAGGGACTATTATACCCAAATATACAAAAGCTCCGGCCACCGAGAGGTAGGAAAGATCACGGACTATCTGTCACCCCTCCCACTACACACCCTTGAGGCAAAGGAGGCAGAGTTACTGGGGGCCAAGATAACAGAAAAGGAAATCAGAGGGGCATTTAAGCCATGTGCCAGGGAAAAACCCCAGGCACTGACGGGCTACCTCAGGAATTATATGCAACATATCTTGCAGAGCTAGTGCCTAGACTAGTGGAACTATATGTTCAGACATGGGCCAGAGGGAGTCTACCGCAGACTGCACGAGAGGAGGTGGTGGTCCCCCCATTCAAGCCCGACAAGGCCCCCGACGGAGTGCACAGCATACAGGCCGCTATTGATGCTCAATTTAGATTTTAAAATACTAAGTAAAACATTGGCGGATCCGGTTTTTGCGGAGGAGCTCCGAGAGGCCATAGTAGAGTACTTTGATTTCAACACGGGCTCGGTGGACACACATGCTGTTCTTTGGGAGGGCTTTAAGGCAACCATCAGAGGAGTTTGCATCACTAAACACACTGGTCTGCTTCGTGACGTCAGGTCTACCCTCTCACGCATAGAGCGCAACATAGCGACACTAGACGAGGCACAGCTGCTACACCACACGGAGGATAGGGAGCGCAGGCGCTTGCAATTAATGGTTGACTTTCGAGAGGAGGCCGAGCGGGAGCATAGTTTCCTGTCCAGATCATTTACGGCCAGACAATATGGGGAGGGGGACAGACCTGGCAAGCTGCTTGCGAACTTACTTAGACCCCCCCGCTCCACCTCATACATCACTGAGCTCAGGGGCCCGGCCGGGGACATGGTGCACACTACACCTGAGATCTGCGCCACCTTCCTCTCCTACTACACCAGCCTCTACACCTCCACCCTAACTGATGATGCTGATGAGAGAGGGGACTATCTTAATGAGATTGCCATGGTGTTTTTAGAAAAATGGATGATTGATTTCTTAGCGGACCCCATAACAGCGGACAGTATCGAGGAAGCCATAGACTCCATGAAAAGCTAGTCGGCCCCCGGGCTGGATGGGTTCTCGGCTGACTTCTACAAGGCCTACAAGGACCTCCTGGTTCCCCGATTAGTTGACGTATACGCAGAGGCGCTCGAAACTGGATGCCTGCCCCCGACTCTGAGGGAGGCGGTCATTGTACTGCTGCCCAAACCGGGAAAAGACCCTACCCTCTGCGGCTCCTACCGCCCCCTATCCCTATTGAATCTTGATGATAAGATCCTAGCGAAAGTTCTTGCCATGCGCCTCTCCCTCCTGATGGAAGCCATAATCTCACCCGCCCAATCGGGCTTTATCCCACACCGCTCCACTTCCCTCAACCTCCGCACATTGTTCTCTGTCCTGCACAGAGTAGACCCTGCCACTCCGGCGGCGGCGATATTACTGGATGCCGAGAAGGCATTTGACTCCTTGGAGTGGCCTTTTCTGATGTCGGTGATGCGCCGCATGGGCATACCGGAATGCTTAGTCGGCACGGTTGCACTACTTTATACCATGCCCGTCGCCCGCCTCCGCCTCAACGGTACCCTCACCGCCCAGTTTCGGCTATCACGCGGCACTAGGCAGGGATGCCCCTGTCCCCCCTCCTGTATATATTGGCGATGGACCCACTGGTTCGTCATTTCCAGGAGAGGCATTTACATCGTGGCCTCCAATTTTGCACGGGCCCACTCCTTGTCTCGTTATATGCGGACAATACTATCCTTTATGTCCGACACCCACAAACCAATCTGGAACTGTTACTCCTTGAAATTACCAGATTCGGCAAGTACTCTGGCCTTCGTATCAACTGGCACAAGTCGGTAATATTCCCACTCACGCCCTGCACCACCGAATAGCCCTCTTCTTTCCCCCTTACATGGTGCCGCGACTCTGTGAAATATTTAGGTATCCACATTCACTTGGAGACGGACTCCATTCTTAAATTGAACTACGGCACTGCACTCACGGCTTTGGAGGGACAGATAGAACGATGGAATAGACTCCCGCAATCCATGGCTGGGCGCGTTTCTATCATCAAAATGGTAGTTTTGCCTAGGTTCCTGTACCTGTTCAATAATATACCTAGTCTTTTTTTACGCAGCTCCGCTCCTTGCTCCTAACGTTGGTGTGGAGAAACAAAACCCCCCGGGTGGCTTGGCAGGTGCTGACACTCCCGTACGACCGGGGTGGCCTGGGCGTGCCTGACTTTTACCTTTACTTTTTAGTGGCGCAGTGCTCGTACGCTCACTCATGGTTTCATCCTGACGCCAGGATCCCTTATCTGAGGCCAGAGGCCGACTTGGTGCTACCGGGGGCATTGTCTACCACACTTCCGTCGGGTTTCCCGAGGGATCCGACTGACATTCAAACGGTTTCTTCTACGTGCTGGGCGTGGGGGAGACTGCGCCGTCTGGTGGACCTCCCGCAATTGTACTCCCAGGCCCTCCCACTTCCAAACGCCACTTGGCTTCCGATTACCAGGGAATCAACGGTTCGCCGGACGTTAACCAAGTTCCACTTAGACACCATCGGGGATCTGTTCCCGGAGGGGCACGCTTTCCAACTGACGGAAGATCCTAGATTTACTGACAGGACGTTCATGGACTCTTTTGCCCTCACCAGACTACGCTCTCTGCTGCGCGCTTCCTTTCCTTCTTTTCCCCTCCCCCCTGAGGAGATGACACCTTTAACTTTTGTTATTCAGCACCCTTCGGGTACTCATCTGGTCTCCAAACTATACCGGCTGTGCTGTGATCTCCTCCCCTCCCGAGATCAGACGGTACGTGCTGCTTGGGAGGCCGACTTGGGATACTCTATTTCTGACGAACAATGGTTGTGGTGCTGCAGGGCGACCAAGAATGTGTCTATCAATAGTAAACATAAGCTTTTACACTTCAAATTTCTACGTCGGTTATACTTTACTCCAGCGCGACTACATAGAATAGACCCAGCACGCTCTCACAACTGTCCCAAATGCGGTGCCCAATTCACAGATTTTGCTCATCTCTCTTGGACCTGCTCTAAGCTGCATGACTACTGGTCTGGTGTACATGCTACCCTTGGCACCATGCTCAAACTAACCCTGGTCCCGCTCCCTGAAATTGCCCTACTAGGTTATGTGGCAGAGTTCCCGAAGGCTGTGCGCAGACTGGCGGCGCTGGGATTTCTCCTGGCAAAGCGAGAAATTGCGCTGAGATGGTGTGACCGGCGTCCCCCTACACACGACTCCTGGCTCCGGAGCATGGCCCAATGCAATCTCAACAGCACTGAATACTCGGAAATGGTCCACTCGACATCCAGGCCAGTCGACATCTGGGGCCCATATCGGGCGTACATAGCGAGCTCTGCCGAGAGTACTCAACTTTCGCCTGCCCACACGATGGCCCCGGAGGGTATTGGTTGAGAGGTGGGGCTGGATGCTGTGGCTAGTCATTTGTTATTTCCACACTTGGTGAGTGCGCCGGGCACAGCTCCTCACGCTCGCTTGACTGGTGGAACTGGGTGGGTCAGTTACTCTACATGCTCAGTGTCGATATAGTTCCCTGGCGTTGGCCTCTTTCCCCTTGTGGACTGCATAATTGGAACGTGGTTGGTTAGTGTTGCAGTTGCTTGTTGAGACTGTAATGGCACCTTTTGAATCCTTAAATCGTATTGCATTAACCTGCTCTGTTTTGTTGGTTTTTCTTTTTCTAATTTTCTTTCTGGATGACAATGCTTACTTTGCTTACATGTTATTTCATGATGCTTCAAAATAGAAAACGTTCTGCTGTCATGATACACCACATTTATATTGCACTTGATGCGCACTGTGCTATCTCTTATATTTCAAAACGCCTCCGGGCCTCCGGGCTGTCGGTACCCAGGCTGTGTCACCATATCGTCCATCTGCCTTGTTTCAGACATTTCACGCTGCCGGCCTCCGGGTTGTAGGCGCTAACAGCAGTGTAACGTTTGCAACATCCAATAAACAGCTGAACGCAAAAAAAAAAAAAAAAAAGTAAAACATTGGCCACCAGACTGCTGCCACATATGACCTCTTTGGTCCATCCAGACCAAGCAGGCTTCATTCCTAGCAGAAATACAACCCTCAATATCAGACGTCGCTTCGCCGTCCTAGAAAGGAGTGTGGAGGAGACACCGGGAGGAGTGATATTTGCTATTGACATAGAGAAAGCATTCGATAGCCTTGAATGGGAATTTCCGTATGTGGTGCTCACACTTATGGGGCTTGGACAGAGATTTGTCCGGTGGGTTAAAGTATTTATTTCTTTATGTCATTTGATTTGTAAAGCACCTTAATCACCCCACGTGGGGTATCTCCGCGCTGAGAACGCCTACAGGTGAGGCAGTGGGAGTTTAAAAGAGTGAGGTTTTTAATTTTTCCGAAAGCTTAGATAGTTGGTGCAAAGGCGTATGTCCAGTGGAAGCTGGTTCCAGAGTTGAGGTGCTAGATAGGAGAATAATTTGCCTGCCAATCTGGTTCGCTTGATGCGAGGGATGTCAAGAAGACCTTTCCCATTGGAGCAGAGAGTGCGCGATGAGTACTGTACAGAGACCCAGTGGCGGGGGTCCGCACGGGTCGCACCATCTCAGCACAATACCGGGTGGAGCGGGTAGGAGGCAAGGATGCCCCCTCTCCCGCCTTTTATTTGTCCTAGCGGTAGAACCGCTTGCCTGTAGAGCGTACTCTGGGACACCCTATGAGGGTATCCAACTAGCTGATCAGACACACCACATTGCATTATATGCCGACGACCTTCTGCTATTTCTAAAAGATACCGTTACAGATCTGAGGGGGGCCAGGCACATGATGGACGAGTTTGGAGCCCTCTCGGGGCTTTGCATCAACTGGCAGAAATTACAACTCTTTCCAATAACAGGGGATACTCCACCTCCTATGGGACTGGGGGACTGCAGTGGGAACTGCGCTGTTTTAGATACCTGGGCGTGAAACAATACCATGACCTCTCTGATGTCCAGGAGGGGACTGTAGGGGGGCCCTACGATCGCTGAAGATTTGTATGACCTTCTGGGGAACGATATGCCTTTCGGTG
Source organism: Lissotriton helveticus (assembly GCF_964261635.1). NCBI lineage: Eukaryota > Metazoa > Chordata > Amphibia > Caudata > Salamandridae > Lissotriton > Lissotriton helveticus. The sequence continues at coordinate 783,111,520 of NC_136061.1, forward strand.
GTGGGACAAATTTCTTCACTGAGAATGATAGCTCCACCCGAATTCTATATGTCTTCACCACCCTATCGGTGTGGATCCCCAGTGCATGGTTTCGATCACTTGACTCCCTTATTACTACCTTCAGCTGGTGGTCAGGCAGAAACAGATTAGCCTTGACCACATTGAGGAGGGCGCAAGGGGAGGGGGGATTAGCGATACCGGATATGGAGAACTACTACCTAACTGGACAGCTCCAACGATTCACGCAATGGGTAGCCGGTAGCTTGGATCCAGAGCGGAGGAAGCCCCCATTCACCCTGGATAGGGCAGATGTCATGAGTACTCTAATGGGCAACACTAAACTGCGAAAGATTAGCTCCTCAGAACACAGAGTGCTGAGATGCTGTTGGGCTAGATGTCTACAAAAAACAAAGACCAAACGTCCTTACTCCCTAGAGATGTCGGTGACACAACTAGAGGCTCTCCCACATGGGGGCCACTGGAGGCGGTTGGAGGAGTGGATACAGGCAGGGGTTACTAAAATAGGAGATCTATACAGCGACGGGGAACTACTCACATTCGCGGCCTTCCGAGCAAACTGGGACATTCCACCGGGACACTTTTAGGTCTTGGCCTGACGTGAACTGCGCATGCGCTGCCTTGTCATATGAGGCTTTTTGGAATCAATAGGATTCCAGAAGCCTCAACCCAGCTCTGCCTTATCTTATGATTCGTGCGCATTGTTTTGCGTCACAAATTATGCCAAAGGCAGTGCAATGATTGCACTGAAGGCATGTCACTCCCTCATTGTTGCCAGCCTGTCTCCTTTTATCTGTGCCCTGCGGGATTGGATCTTTTACCCACGCCGTTACACTATTGCCTTTAATTACCGGGGAAGCACTATTTGTTTCCCCTTCCGTCTGTCTTTCTCAGACACACTCTCAGAGACACTCTCATGAGCCAACGTGTTCCTGAACTGAAGGGAACACCGTCTGGGCTGACGGAGACCATACGGGCCCTGGAAGTAGTAGTGTATTCTCCACAAGTCACCTCAGGGAAGCAAGGACAACACTCAGTGGCATGGCGGACTGCCAGTGTGAACACCTCGCGCAAGCCTTTCCAGCACAGAAACTAAGTTACACAAGGCGCCTGTGCTGTGCCACTCCAAGCGCTTTTATCAAGCCTGCCTTATGCGCACGCTGCTAACATATTCCAGATTGGTGCGTTTCCATATTTTGTTGCCTCACGGTGACAAACACTGGATGCAACAAATGTTTCTAAAACAGGGCAGAAGACAACAGGGCGCTCGTCTGCGGCTGGGCTGTGGGTAAACAAGCTGTGGCAGCTCGCGCCTGTGCCACGGAGGGCTGTCAGTCAGTGGAAGACACTCTTCATGTTAATTTTTTAAAACTCTGGCCGAGATTAACAAGTAAATGGCCTGTTCTGTCTACAGCCCCCCCATCCCGCGTCTCTGTTCACAGTATTGACATGTCCAAAGTGCGCAGATTTAAATTATTTTGAAATGCAGACTTATACTTTTCGCATTGCACTGTAGCTGAATTAATAAAGCGCGTCATTTCCCTTGCAAGCTACGAAGGGCTTTAGGTGAAGGGTATTAATAAAACATTGTTGGTTTATTGTATGGCTTATAAGGGGCGTGTTCCAGTGTTGACTAAAGTCTTTTAGGGGTTAACACACAAAACCGTACTCACATACCCCTTTTGCTACCCTGCTTGCACTTTCACTCCCGTCTCTCTTCACCTGTTTTTCTCAGCAGGTTTCTTCGCACCAGGCCCCTCTGATTCTCCGCCACCCTGACCTTTATCTGCGGTCCTTGGGTGTCTCTGAACACGTCCCGTTCTCTGCCTGTCTTTTCACTTTTAGCGCTCTCGCCTCTAGACAGCTCCATTCACTCTCCCATACCTTACACACTGACCACCTCTGGGATGCCCCGTCTCATTCACCCCTCCCTCCCAGTTTTCTTTTTTTATCACAGTTTTCTTTCCGTGAGATCGGTTTATTTATTTGGTTTTCCACCCCCCGGCACCCCAAGGCGTTTTTCCTCTCTTACACACAAACACTGCCCCAGGTCTGTCAAAACCAGTTCCCCAGTTTAGACAAGCATTGGAAATGCAATAGGTCTCGCAGCATTAGAGTTAGTGCATTTAGAATTGTTTATGGGTTTTTTGTTGTAAATCTTTTGCATTTTTTTTTTTTTTTGCCAATGCTAAAGAATTACAAATCAAAAAAGCAATAAACAATTGTAAAAGCTGTAACTAAAAATCCTACGAGACCTATTGCACTGTGTGAGGGTGAGGTGTTGAGGGTGAGTGAGGGTGGGGATGAGTGAGGAGTTGAGTGTGAGTGAGGTGTTGAGGGTGAGTGAGGTGTTGAGGGTGAGTGAGAGTGAGAGTGAGTGAGGGTGAGGGTGAGGGAGGGTTATTGCGAGTTAGGATGAGGGGTTGAGGGTGGGTGATGGTGAGGGTGAGGTGTTGAGGGTGAGTGAGGATGAGTGAGGGTGAGTGAGGAGTTGAGGGTGAGTGAGGGTGAGTGAGGGTGAGTGAGGGTGAGTGAGGGTGACTGAGTGTGAGTGAGTGTGAGTGAGTGTGAGTGAGGGTGAGTGAGGGTGAGTGAGAGTGAGTGAGGGTGAGGTGTTGAGGGTGAGTTGTTGAGGTTGAGGTTTTGAAGGTGAGGTGTTGAGGGTGAGGTGTTGAGGGTGAGGTGTTGAGGGTGATTGAGTGTGAGTTAGTGAGGGTGAGGTGTTGAGTGTTAGTGATGGTGAGGTGTTGAGGGTGAGTGAGGGTGAGGGTGAGTGAGGGGGAGGGGGAGGCGTTGAGGATGAGTGACGTGTTTAGGGTGAAGTGTTGAGGGTGTGGGTGAGGAATTGAGGGTGAGGGAGGGTGAGTGTGGGTGAATTGTTGAGGGTGAGTGATTGAGGGTGAGGTGTTGAGGCTGATGTTTTGTGGGTGAGTGAGGGTGAGATGTTGATGGTGAGTGAAGGTGAGGTGTTGGGTGAGGCGTTGAGGGTCATTGAAGTTGAGGGTGGTTGAGTGAGGATGAGTGAGAATGAGGGTGAGTGAGGAGTTGAGGGTGAGTGAGGGTGAGGTGTTGAGGGTGAGTGAGGGTGAGTGAGTGTGTGATGTTGAGGGTGATTGAGGATGAGTGAGAGTGAGGGTGAGTGAGGATTTGAGGGTGAGGCGTTGAGGGTGAGGTGTTGCTGGTGAGTGAGGGTGAGAGTGATTGAGTGTGAGTGAGTGTCAGTGAGGGTGAGGTAGCGTCTTACTGATTGCCCGTGAAAAGCCCAATTATCTTCTTATATGTGAAAAAGAATGAAATGCGATAGGTACATTTTACAAAAAAAAATGTGAGCTTATGTGTTGTATTTATTGTTATAAAATAGCACTCGCTCGGTAGGGAGGCTACTTCAGAGCTGATAAAAACAGAATTATACATTTAATAAACTGTCATTTTTTGTCCTGTGTGTTTAAGCGTAGTTGAGACATTGACAGCACGAGTCTGAAATATAAATGAAAACAACGCAGCAGGACCCGGTGCCTTTTCATCCCTAAAAGTATTTACCATTTGAGGAAGGACAAGGCGCGAACCCGAAATGCATCGAGGGGTGTGATGTACAAGTTGCCTATCTAGAATGTGAACGATTGTCCGATAAAGTATTTCAATCAATCATGCAATAGAAGTATAGAAAATTATTTTCAGCAAAGAAAAGACAAATGCACCAGTTTACGTTGGGATGACTGAATGCCAGCCACGGATACAAGAAAATTTATCAGGGATTCCAGGCTGCAATCGCGTAGAGTGTTAGGGGGTGTGAGGGGGGGAGGATGAGTGAAGTTATTTGCGTAAGAGAGTGTGTGAGTGTGTTAGTGTGAGGGTGAGTAAGTGTGTGTGAGGCTGAAGGTGTGTGATGGTGTATGAGGGAGATGTTGTTTTAGCGTTACTGAGCGTGTGTGAAAGAGTGTGATAGTTTTGTTGTGTGAGGGTGATGTTAAGAGTGTGTGTATATGTTAATAATAATTAAGTAATGTGTTGTTTGTAACTAAAGGTGTCCCCTTTGTATTACTTCAGTCTTATGTGTATATTAGTATGTAATTTTAAATGTGTATGTATTGTACTAACTATGTGTATGTTTTGTAACATGTTTGTGTAGTCTCGTTTTTATTTTTTTTTTAAAATGGCCGACGTATAGCGTCACGTCGACGTCTGCTATGTTTAGCGGTCTAGTTTATTTTTGAGTTGTGTGTGTTTTTTGTTTACGTATTTTTCTAGCCAATCGGAGCGCGACGTTTTTGACGTAGCGTTCCGATTTGCATACGTCAACCGTTGAATTCCCCATTGATCGAGAATGTTGGTGCGCGGAAGGCGTGTTCTTGTCCCGGTGGTGTTGCTGCGTCGTTTGACAGGTAAGAATGTATTCCTAAGTTTATTTTAATGTAATGTAATGTAGTATATATACTATGTAAAATTTAAATACTTGCTAAATTTATTTAATTCACTCGTAATATTTGTTAATGTTTGTAATGTAACATAAAGTAGTGTTTTTTATTGGCGATGTGTAATGCATATGTTTTGTTAAACTGTAATGTAATGTATTAATGTCCTTTTTTTGGTAATTTGACATACAAAAGGGGTTTGTTTCATTTCGAAGTGGTAAATGTGTTGTAATATATTGATGTAAGTTGTTTTTTTATTTTTTTTTTGTGTGATGCTGAAGTAGTCGGATAATTTGTTATTGACGTACTTGAAGTATGAAATGAAACTTTGTGTCTTTGCTGACTGTAGTATTTTTAGCAATGTATGAACGACATGTACAGTGAACTAATGTATTTTTCGTTAGATTTTTGTGACTGACTCTTTCTATGTTCGTAATATGTTTTATTGTGGGGTGTGGCGTTGCGTGGGTGAGTGGCGTTGCGTGGGTGAGTGGCGTTGCGTGGGTGAGTGGCGTTGCGTGGCTGAGTGGCGTTGCGTGGCTGAGTGGCGTTGCGTGGCTGAGTGGCGTTGCGTGGTTGAGTGGCGTTGCGTGTGAGTGGCGTTGCGTGTGTGAGTGGCGTTGCGTGGGTGAGTGGCGTTGCGTGGCTGAGTGGCGTTGCGTGGCTGAGTGGCGTTGCGTGGCTGAGTGGCGTTGCGTGGGTGAGTGGCGTTGCGTGGGTGAGTGGCGTTGCGTGGGTGAGTGGCGTTGCGTGGGTGAGTGGCGTTGCGTGCCAGAGTGGCGTTGCGTGCCAGAGTGGCATTGCGTGGTTGAGTGGCGTTGCGTGGGTGAGTGGCGTTGCGTGGGTGAGTGGCGTTGCGTGTGTGAGTGGCGTTGCGTGTGAGTGGCGTTGCGTGTGTGAGTGGCGTTGCGTGGCTGAGTGGCGTTGCGTGGCAGAGTGGCAGTGCGTGGCTGAGTGGCGTTGCATGTGTGCGTGGCGTTGCGTGTGTGAGTGGCGTGTGTGAGTGGCGTTGCGTGGCTGAGTGGCGTTGCGTGGGTGAGTGGCGTTGCGTGGGTGAGTGGCGTTGCGTGAGTGAGTGGCGTTGCGTGGGTGAGTGGCGTTGCGTGGGTGAGTGGCGTTGCGTGGCTGAGTGGCGTTGCGTGGCTGAGTGGCGTTGCGTGGCTGAGTGGCGTTGCGTGGGTGAGTGGCGTTGCGTGGGTGAGTGGCGTTGCGTGGGTGAGTGGCGTTGCGTGGGTGAGTGGCGTTGCGTGGGTGAGTGGCGTTGCGTGGCTGAGTGGCGTTGCGTGGCTGAGTGGCGTTGCGTGGCTGAGTGGCGTTGCGTGGCTGAGTGGCGTTGCGTGGGTGAGTGGCGTTGCGTGTGAGTGGCGTTGCGTGTGTGAGTGGCGTTGCGTGGGTGAGTGGCGTTGCGTGGCTGAGTGGCGTTGCGTGGCTGAGTGGCGTTGCGTGGGTGAGTGGCGTTGCGTGGGTGAGTGGCGTTGCGTGGGTGAGTGGCGTTGCGTGCCAGAGTGGCGTTGCGTGCCAGAGTGGCGTTGCGTGCCAGAGTGGCGTTGCGTGGGTGAGTGGCGTTGAGTGGGTGAGTGGCGTTGCGTGGGTGAGTGGCGTTGCGTGGCTGAGTGGCGTTGCGTGGCTGAGTGGCGTTGCGTGGCTGAGTGGCGTTGCGTGGCTGAGTGGCGTTGCGTGGGTGAGTGGCGTTGCGTGGGGGAGTGGCGTTGCGTGGGGGAGTGGCGTTGCGTGCCAGAGTGGCGTTGCGTGCCAGAGTGGCGTTGCGTGCCAGAGTGGCGTTGCGTGGGTGAGTGGCGTTGCGTGGGTGAGTGGCGTTGCGTGGGTGAGTGGCGTTGCGTGGGTGAGTGGCGTTGCGTGGGTGAGTGGCGTTGCGTGGCTGAGTGGCGTTGCGTGGCTGAGTGGCGTTGCGTGGCTGAGTGGCGTTGCGTGGGTGAGTGGCGTTGCGTGGGTGAGTGGCGTTGCGTGCCAGAGTGGCGTTGCGTGCCAGAGTGGCGTTGCGTGCCAGAGTGGCGTTGCGTGCCAGAGTGGCGTTGCGTGGGTGAGTGGCGTTGCGTGGGTGAGTGGCGTTGCGTGGGTGAGTGGCGTTGCGTGGGTGAGTGGCGTTGCGTGGGTGAGTGGCGTTGCGTGGGTGAGTGGCGTTGCATGGGTGAGTGGCGTTGCGTGGCTGAGTGGCGTTGCGTGGCTGAGTGGCGTTGCGTGGCTGAGTGGCGTTGCGTGGGTGAGTGGCGTTGCGTGGGTGAGTGGCGTTGCGTGGGTGAGTGGCATTGCGTGGGTGAGTGGCGTTGCGTGGGTGAGTGGCGTTGCGTGGCTGAGTGGCGTTGCGTGGGTGAGTGGCGTTGCGTGGCTGAGTGGCGTTGCGTGGCTGAGTGGCGTTGCGTGGCTGAGTTGCGTTGCGTGGCAGAGTGGCAGTGAGTGGCTGAGTGGCGTTGCATGTGTGCGTGGCGTTGCGTGTGTGAGTGGCGTGCATGAGTGGCGTTGCGTGGGTGAGTGGCGTTGCGTGGGTGAGTGGCGTTGCGTGGCTGAGTGGCGTTGCGTGGGTGAGTGGCGTTGCGTGGCTGAGTGGCGTTGCGTGGCTGAGTGGCGTTGCGTGCGTGAGTGGCGTTGCGTGCCTGAGTGGCGTTGCGTGGTTGTTTTAGCGTTACTGAGCGTGTGTGAAAGAGTGTGATAGTTTTGTTGTGTGAGGGTGATGTTAAGAGTGTGTGTATATGTTAATAATAATTAAGTAATGTGTTGTTTGTAACTAAAGGTGTCCCCTTTGTATTACTTCAGTCTTATGTGTATATTAGTATGTAATTTTAAATGTGTATGTATTGTACTAACTATGTGTATGTTTTGTAACATGTTTGTGTAGTCTCGTTTTTTTTTTTTTTTTTAAATGGCCGACGTATAGCGTCACGTCGACGTCTGCTATGTTTAGCGGTCTAGTTTATTTTTGAGTTGTGTGTGTTTTTTGTTTACGTATTTTTCTAGCCAATCGGAGCGCGACGTTTTTGACGTGGCGTTCCGATTTGCATACGTCAACCGTTGAATTCCCCATTGATCGAGAATGTTGGTGCGCGGAAGGCGTGTTCTTGTCCCGGTGGTGTTGCTGCGTCGTTTGACAGGTAAGAATGTATTCCTAAGTTTATTTTAATGTAATGTAATGTAGTATATATACTATGTAAAATTTAAATACTTGCTAAATTTATTTAATTCACTCGTAATATTTGTAAATGTTTGTAATGTAACATAAAGTAGTGTTTTTTATTGGCGATGTGTAATGCATATGTTTTGTTAAACTGTAATGTAATGTATTAATGTCCTTTTTTTGGTAATTTGACATACAAAAGGGGTTTGTTTCATTTCGAAGTGGTAAATGTGTTGTAATATATTGATGTAAGTTGTTTTTTTATTTTTTTTTTGTGTGATGCTGAAGTAGTCGGATAATTTGTTATTGACGTACTTGAAGTATGAAATGAAACTTTGTGTCTTTGCTGACTGTAGTATTTTTAGCAATGTATGAACGACATGTACAGTGAACTAATGTATTTTTCGTTAGATTTTTGTGACTGACTCTTTCTATGTTCGTAATATGTTTTATTGTATTTGAACTAATTCCGTCTGGATAAATGCTATTGTGTTAAGCGTTTCTTTTTTTGTGTAAATCTCGACTATTGTATTCAATGCGTCCCATTTTCCGGATGAATCGTTCTTGTTTATTTCCCTCTGAAAAATTTGATTGTTTCTGAATTTTTGTTTATTTCGTCATATTTGCTTTATATTAGACGGAATTCCGTGAGAAGAAGTGCTATTGTTGTATGCGTCCGGTTTTTTGTGTAACTGTTGACTACTGTCTTTAAACCGTCCCATTCTCCGGATGAATAGTGCTTGTTTATTGCCCGGCGAAAAAGTTGCCTGTTTCACTTGTGTCTTTGTATCTCCTCGTCCTCGCTTCCTGCCACATATTTGTATTTGTTTCCTTTGTGTAATATTGTTGTAATATCGTACGAATTAAATTTACTTTTTGGCCCGAAGACTGATTAACATCCTTGCATCCTTTTAGGTCAATGATGTTAAGTTTTTTTTGTGTCTAACGTATCTGATGCTATACTCCGTCGACCCCCTTGTTTTCCGTCCTGAAATTTCTTTATGTGTAAGAAAATGGCCTAACATTCCTCAAATTGCAGAGTGGGTGAATGCTGCAGAGTGGGTGAATGCTGCAGAGTGGGTGAATGCTGCAGAGTGGGTGAATGCTGCAGAGTGGGTGTATGCTGCAGAGTGGGTGAATGCTGCAGAGTGGGTGAATGCTGCAGAGTGGGTGAATGCTGCAGAGTGGGTGAATGCTGCAGAGTGGGTGAATGCTGCAGAGTGGGTGAATGCTGCAGAGTGGGTGAATGCTGCAGAGTGGGTGAATGCTGCAGAGTGGGTGAATGCTGCAGAGTGGGTGAATGCTGCAGAGTGGGTGAATGCTGCAGAGTGGGTGAATGCTGCAGAGTGGGTGAATGCTGCAGAGTGGGTGAATGCTGCAGAGTGGGTGAATGCTGCAGATTGGGTGAATGCTGCAGATTGGGTGAATGCTGCAGATTGGGTGAATGCTGTCTATTGGGTGAATGCTGTCTATTGGGTGAATGCTGTCTATTGGGTGAATGCTGTAGATTGGGTGAATGCTGTAGATTGGGTGAATGATGGAGATTGGGTGAATGATGGAGATTGGGTGAATGATGGTGAGTGGGTGAATGATGCAGAGTTTCTGAAAGATGGATAGTGTGTGAATGATGGATAGAGTGTGAATGATGGAGAGGCAGAGTGCTGTTGCGTTTTTGAGTGTTAGTGTGTGTAACTGAGGGTGAGTCGTTGAGGGTGAGTGAGGGTGATGTTGAGTGAAGGTGAGGGTGAGGTGTTGAATGGTATTGAGGGTGAGGGTGAGGTGTTAAGGGTGAGTGAGTGTGACTTGTTGAGGATGAGTGAGGGTGAGTGAGGTGTTAAGAGTGAGGTGTTAAGGATGAGATGTTGAGGGTGAGTGATGGTGATGTTGAGTGTAGATGAGGGTGATGTGTTGAGTGTGAGTGAGGGTGAGTGATGGTGAGGGTGAGTGAGGGTGTGGAATTGTGGGTGAGGTGATAAGGGTGAAGTTAGTGAGGGTGAGGTGTTGAGGGTGAGGGTCTGAGGGTATGCTGTGCTGTACCTGCTCCGTGTGTGAGGGAAGCTTGCACTGTTGCCGCCTGTGCTGTACCTGATGTATGTGTGATGAAAGCTTGCACTGCTGCTGTCGGTGCTGTACCTGTTCCATGTGTAAGGGAAGCTTGCACTGCTGTTGGCTGTGCTGTACCTGCTCCGTGTTTGAGTGAAGCTTGCATTGCCGTTGCCTGTGCAGTACCTGCTCCGTGTGTGATGGAAGCTTGCACTGCAGCTGCCTGTGCTGTACCTGATGTATGTGTGAGGGAAGCTTGCACTGCTGCTGTCGGTGCTGTACCTGTTCCATGTGTAAGGGAAGCTTGCACTGCTGTTGCCTGTGCTGTACCTGCTCCGTGTTTGAGTGAAGCTTGCATTGCCGTTGCCTGTGCTATACCTGCTCCGTGTGTGATGGAAGCTTGCACTGCAGCTGCCTGTGCTGTACCTGATGTATGTGTGAGGGAAGCTTGCACTGCTGCTGTCGGTGCTGTACCTGTTCCATGTGTAAGGGAAGCTTGCACTGCTGTTGGCTGTGCTGTACCTGCTCCGTGTTTGAGTGAAGCTTGCATTGCCGTTGCCTGTGCTATACCTGCTCCGTGTGTGATGGAAGCTTGCACTGCTGCTGTCGGTGCTGTACCTGTTGCATGTGTAAGAGAAGCTTGCACTGCTGCCGCCTGTGCTGTACCTGATCTATGTGTGAGGGAAGCTTGCACTGCTGCTGCCTGTGCTGTACCTGCTCTGTGTGTGAGGGAAGCTTGCACTGCTGCCGGCTGTGCTGTACCTGATGTATGTGTGAGGGAAGATTGCACTGCAGCTCTCGGTGCTGTACCTGTTCCATGTGTAAGGGAATGCTGTTGCCTGTGCTGTACCTGCTCCGTGTTTGAGTGAAGCTTGCATTGCCGTTGCCTGTGCTGGAGCAGCTCCGTGTGTGATGGAAGATTGTGAGATCTGGCATAACGGAAGGATTGGTAGTGCGTGCACAGTTTTTTTTTTTGTTTGTTTATTGTTGTAGTGAAAAGTTTTATGTATGCACTGTGTATGTTCTCTTTGTGTGTTTTCTTTTTTATATTTTCTTTATTTCAGGGAATGAGCTGCTACGATGGACAGGTAATGACAAATTAATTTGCATAATATTGAAGCGTGTCTTTGTGACTTTTATACTTTTGTTTATTGATTTGCTTATTGTAAAGCTAATGTAATTATTTTATTAGGTCTCTCTGCTCGCATGTACTTTCTGCCTGGCTTCTTGCATTTGATTTTTATTTTATCAATGGCTGCTATTTTGGTGTATTTGTTGCCATGGATTGTGTTCCGTTTTGCCGTACGTGTTTTTTGGTCGCACTTGGCTTGTGTATACGTTTCTAAAATTATTTAGTGTATGTAATTAAAAGTTTTTTTTTTTCTGTTCTAGTAAAGGGTATTACGCAATGTATTCCCTTTACGTTTGTTACGTAAGGGATGTTAGCGTTCTATTTTTTAATTGATGGTGATGTAATTATGAGCGTTACGTAATTTTTAGCCAATCGCAGCTCTACGTTGTGTGACGTAGCGTTGCATTTGACATGCGTCAACGGGGCTTTTTCCAAATTGATGTGAATGTTCGTGCGGTAAAGGTGTGTTATTCCTCCGTGTTTGTTGCTGCGTCGTTGCGTGTGTGAGTGGCGTGTGTGAGTGGCGTTGCGTGGCTGAGTGGCGTTGCGTGGGTGAGTGGCATTGCGTGGGTGAGTGGCGTTGCGTGGGTGAGTGGCGTTGCGTGGGTGAGTGGCGTTGCGTGGGTGAGTGGCGTTGCGTGGGTGAGTGGCGTTGCGTGGCTGAGTGGCGTTGCGTGGCTGAGTGGCGTTGCGTGGGTGAGTGGCGTTGCGTGGGTGAGTGGCGTTGCGTGGGTGAGTGGCGTTGCATGGGTGAGTGGCGTTGCGTGGGTGAGTGGCGTTGCGTGGGTGAGTGGCATTGCGTGGCTGAGTGGCGTTGCGTGGCTGAGTGGCGTTGCGTGGCTGAGTGGCGTTGCGTGGGTGAGTGGCGTTGCGTGTGAGTGGCGTTGCGTGGGTGAGTGGCGTTGCGTGGGTGAGTGGCGTTGCGTGGCTGAGTGGCGTTGCGTGGCTGAGTGGCGTTGCGTGGCTGAGTGGCGTTGCGTGGGTGAGTGGCGTTGCGTGGGTGAGTGGCGTTGCGTGGGTGAGTGGCGTTGCGTGGGTGAGTGGCGTTGCGTGGGTGAGTGGCGTTGCGTGGGTGAGTGGCGTTGCGTGCCAGAGTGGCGTTGCGTGGGTGAGTGGCGTTGCGTGGGTGAGTGGCGTTGCGTGGGTGAGTGGCGTTGCGTGTGTGAGTGGCGTTGCGTGTGAGTGGCGTTGCGTGTGTGAGTGGCGTTGCGTGGCTGAGTGGCGTTGCGTGGCTGAGTGGCGTTGCGTGGCAGAGTGGCAGTGCGTGGCTGAGTGGCGTTGCATGTGTGCGTGGCGTTGCGTGTGTGAGTGGCGTGTGTGAGTGGCGTTGCGTGGGTGAGTGGCGTTGCGTGGGTGAGTGGCGTTGCGTGGGTGAGTGGCGTTGCGTGGGTGAGTGGCGTTGCGTGGGTGAGTGGCGTTGCGTGGCTGAGTGGCGTTGCGTGGGTGAGTGGCGTTGCGTGTGAGTGGCGTTGCGTGTGTGAGTGGCGTTGCGTGGCTGAGTGGCGTTGCGTGGCTGAGTGGCGTTGCGTGGCTGAGTGGCGTTGCGTGGGTGAGTGGCGTTGCGTGGGTGAGTGGCGTTGCGTGGGTGAGTGGCGTTGCGTGGGTGAGTGGCGTTGCGTGGGTGAGTGGCGTTGCGTGCCAGAGTGGCGTTGCGTGCCAGAGTGGCGTTGCGTGGGTGAGTGGCGTTGCGTGGGTGAGTGGCGTTGAGTGGGTGAGTGGCGTTGCGTGGGTGAGTGGCGTTGCGTGGCTGAGTGGCGTTGCATGGCTGAGTGGCGTTGCGTGGCTGAGTGGCGTTGCGTGGCTGAGTGGCGTTGCGTGGGTGAGTGGCGTTGCGTGGGGGAGTGGCGTTGCGTGGGGGAATGGCGTTGCGTGGGTGAGTGGCGTTGCGTGGGTGAGTGGCGTTGCGTGCCAGAGTGGCGTTGCGTGCCAGAGTGGCGTTGCGTGCCAGAGTGGCGTTGCGTGCCAGAGTGGCGTTGCGTGGGTGAGTGGCGTTGCGTGGGTGAGTGGCGTTGCGTGGGTGAGTGGCGTTGCGTGGGTGAGTGGCGTTGCGTGGGTGAGTGGCGTTGCGTGGCTGAGTGGCGTTGCGTGGCTGAGTGGCGTTGCGTGGCTGAGTGGCGTTGCGTGGGTGAGTGGCGTTGCGTGGGTGAGTGGCGTTGCGTGCCAGAGTGGCGTTGCGTGCCAGAGTGGCGTTGCGTGCCAGAGTGGCGTTGCGTGCCAGAGTGGCGTTGCGTGCCAGAGTGGCGTTGCGTGGGTGAGTGGCGTTGCGTGGGTGAGTGGCGTTGCGTGGGTGAGTGGCGTTGCGTGGGTGAGTGGCGTTGCGTGGGTGAGTGGCGTTGCGTGGGTGAGTGGCGTTGCATGGGTGAGTGGCGTTGCGTGGCTGAGTGGCGTTGCGTGGCTGAGTGGCGTTGCGTGGCTGAGTGGCGTTGCGTGGGTGAGTGGCGTTGCGTGGGTGAGTGGCGTTGCGTGGGTGAGTGGCATTGCGTGGGTGAGTGGCGTTGCGTGGGTGAGTGGCGTTGCGTGGCTGAGTGGCGTTGCGTGGGTGAGTGGCGTTGCGTGGCTGAGTGGCGTTGCGTGGCTGAGTGGCGTTGCGTGGCTGAGTGGCGTTGCGTGGCTGAGTGGCGTTGCGTGGCAGAGTGGCAGTGAGTGGCTGAGTGGCGTTGCATGTGTGCGTGGCGTTGCGTGTGTGAGTGGCGTGCATGAGTGGCGTTGCGTGGGTGAGTGGCGTTGCGTGGGTGAGTGGCGTTGCGTGGCTGAGTGGCGTTGCGTGGGTGAGTGGCGTTGCGTGGCTGAGTGGCGTTGCGTGGCTGAGTGGCGTTGCGTGGCTGAGTGGCGTTGCGTGGGTGAGTGGCGTTGCGTGGGTGAGTGGCGTTGCGTGGGTGAGTGGCATTGCGTGGGTGAGTGGCATTGCGTGGGTGAGTGGCGTTGCGTGGGTGAGTGGCGTTGCGTGGCTGAGTGGCGTTGCGTGGGTGAGTGGCGTTGCGTGGCTGAGTGGCGTTGCGTGGCTGAGTGGCGTTGCGTGGCTGAGTGGCGTTGCGTGGCTGAGTGGCGTTGCGTGGCAGAGTGGCAGTGAGTGGCTGAGTGGCGTTGCATGTGTGCGTGGCGTTGCGTGTGTGAGTGGCGTGCATGAGTGGCGTTGCGTGGGTGAGTGGCGTTGCGTGGGTGAGTGGCGTTGCGTGGCTGAGTGGCGTTGCGTGCCTGAGTGGCGTTGCGTGGCTGAGTGAAACAGGCAGAAACGTAAATGGAGAGGGGGGTGAGAGTTAAAAGAGAGAGTGAAACAGGCAGAAACGTGGAGAGTTAAAAAAAAAAGCAAATGAATCTAAGCTGCGAGATGTGGCATAACAGAAGGATTGGTACTGCGTGCACCGCTGCTTGGGGTATCTGCGAGATTTGTGTAAGTAAATGGAGAGGGGGGTGAGAGTTGGAAGAGAGAGTGAAACAGTCAGAAACGTGGGGAGTTAAAAGAAAGAGGGAATGAATCTAAGCTGCGAGATGTGGCATAACAGAAGGATTGGTACTGCGTGCACCGCTGCTTGGGGTATCTGCGAGATATGTGTAAGTAAATGGAGAGGGGGGTGAGAGTTAAAAGAGAGAGTGAAACAGGAAGAAACGTGGAGAGTTAAAAGAAAGAGCGAATGAATCTAAGCTGCGAGATGTGGCATAACAGAAGGATTGGTACTGCGTGCACCGCTGCTTGGGGTATCTGCGAGATTTGTGTAAGTAAATGGAGAGGGGGGTGAGAGTTAAAAGAGAGAGTGAAACAGGCAGAAACGTGGAGAGTTAAAAGAAAGAGCGAAAGAATCTAAGCTGCGAGATGTGGCATAACAGAAGGATTGGTACTGCGTGCACCGCTGCTTGGGGTATCTGCGAGATTTGTGTAAGTAAATGGAGAGGGGGGTGAGAGTTGGAAGAGAGAGTGAAACAGGCAGAAACGTGAATCTAAGCTGCGAGACGGAGAGGGAGGGAGAGAGGAGGAAAAAGAGAGGGGGAGTGAGACAGAGGGAGGAACACAGTTAGAGTGAGACAGAGGAAGACAGGAGAGAGGGAGGGGGAGCTATAGATGTAGGGAGAGCGCGAGAGAAAGAGAGCGATAAAATTATGTGTATGCCGGGAGGGCTCAGTGCACGAAGCCTTCGGCTGCAGGGTCCTGTGATTAACTTCATGGTCAGTTTTATGTTGTTGCTGTCCCTCCAAGCGCAATGCCGCTGCCAGCAATACCAGCATCAAAGAAAACAAGACGGAGGGAAGAGAGGGGAGAGGGGAGAGGGGAGGGGGGAGGAGAAATGCGACACGGCGGGAAGGGGCAGGCAGGATGACTCAGGGGAGGGGGCGGAGCGGGGCAGAGCGGCATGTGGGTGTGAACAAGCCGGGCCTTTGAAGTGAAGCTAAGTTTCACTTCAAAGGTGTCGGAGGAATGCGGGCGGCTGTGCACGCGCTTTTAAGCTCAATGCACATGCGCATTGAGCTTAAAAGTCACGGGCACTGCAAGGAATCGCCACGATTCCTTGAAAGTTAGATAAAGTCTGGATGAGCCCCTATAGTCTCGCTTGCTCGATGCGCATGCGCATCGACAGGCGAGACCTAAAAAGCTTTACTTCAGCGCTTCTCTCCTCTCCTTGCATATCAACACGGTGGTGTGAGGGTGTCTGCTGGTGGAGTGGGGTTAAGGCGGGGGGAGAGGGAGAGGTGTGCTTGTGACAACTACCACAGCTATCCACTAATGCCAAACAACACGCTCCTCCACCCAAGGTCACGTAACAGTTAAAAAAAAGAAAGAAAAAAAAGATACGTTGGAAAATGCACTTTGAAGCCCGGTGGATCACTGATAGCTGGGATTATTTTTGCCACTGTGAGTTTCCAACGCTCCCCGCCGGTATGATACAAATCATATTTGAATGGCGAGAACGTGTGCAGAAACAATTCCATTAGGCTAACTGCACTGTACCAGGCACTGATAAGCACAGTGCAATTGCCACTTCGAAAACAGTGTAGAAGAAAATTTTGAGTCTAGTTGTCATTTTTTGGGTGTGACATGTTTGCAATATCGTTTGAAATACAAAACAATTTAAGAAAGTGAAGACACAATGGTGAATGTTTTGTCAGAAGGGAGATAAGGCAGAGACTGCATCCGAAAACAAACATTAAAAATGCAATACGTTTCGCCTTTCATTAAGTTAAAGCCATTTGCTTTGCTATACAATACCATTAGCAAAGCAAATGGCTTTAACTAAATCAAAGGTGAGACCTATTGCATTTTCAATGCTTGTTACTATATGGGGCCATGCGCAGACACTGGGGACAGGGGACAACCGAGCCGGCTACATACTCCACATGTGAATATATAAGTTTAGCTGGGGGCGTCATCAAAGCTGTATCGTGCCTCTATCGATCCATTCAACGGGATTCCACGGAGCCACTGGAGGGGCCACGGGCCAAGTGGGAGGCGGACCTTGGTACTCCCATAGAGGATAAGGACTGGGAAAATACACTCCTGAGGGCCACTAAGGTATCCCACAATGCACGATTCCAGTTAATTAGTTTTTACACTTGACATAGAGCATACATCACACCAGACAGAATCAATTGATATTTCCACCGAGATGATGCGAGCTGACCACGCTGTCAGGAGGCAGGAGCTAACTACATCCATATGATGTGGAGCTGCCCACAGCTTGAAAGGTACTGGCAAGAAGTGATTAGGGAAACAGCGCGCGTTACAGGGAAAGATATACCATGCACCCCAAACCACTTGCTGTTTAACCTGTTCCCCCACTCTGCCAGGACCAAAGTTACGGCAAGGTTCCAGGACCTAGCATATACATTAGCAAAGAGTGAACTAACAAGCAAATGGAAGGCCCCAGCGGGTCCTAGTGTGCTCAATTGGAAGTGGGAATTGGAGAAGTGGGCAGGCTGTGAACATAGAATACTGCTCCGGAACGCAAAGCGCGGCATAGGCAGACCGGAGAGAGCGCATGCCTGGGGAGCCCTAGTAGATGACCTGAAAAATGTAGACCGGGTGTCCACTCCCAGCCTTGATTTCAAAGTAGCGGTGCATGCTGCCCGACGAGAGTTCTTCCCTTTTAAAAATCAGTTGCAGAAGGAAGACAGTTTGTAGGCTATGCTATCCCCAGCGCACTGAATCATTTATTTCTAGGGTAGAGAAAAAAATTGTGCAACTCCACGCAAACCAAAGAATATCTAAAGACTAACACCCAGAAATGGCGATATCAATCTACAGTAGACCCTACACATGGTAGCAATTGACTTAGCATTTATGATAACACCACTTTGCTATAACACACATCAGAGCCGTTGTGGTGTGGTGGGGATGTTGGGTTTGCGGGTGCCCTGGTTTCCCTGTATCCCACCCTGCCTTTCACCTTTGGTATCATAAGGATGGGAGGATTAATCTTATTTCTCAGTCCAGTCCACCTCTGATCAACTGGAGTGCTGGGACTCTGGTGACCTTGCTGGGAAAGCACCCCGTAGACTGACAATGTGTGGTAACGTGAAACAAACTGTTCTTTATAGTTGAGCTTATGTGTATTATCTTTCCTTTCATTAAACGAGGGACTGTTTTTGGCATGGTTGGGATGCTGAAGTGGGTGGGGGGGGGGTTGTTTGTTACTTGTTTAAGTTATGACAATGAAACTAATTGCTACTGTACTGAGAATGTACATGGTACACACGACACCCCAATCAGCAACATACGACTGGTCCAAGAAATTACCCAATGGATCTGATCCAAGGCCACATACGCCTTCCAGAGTTAGAAATGTCCAGGGGCTTAATAATCCCCCCAAAACCAGTCAGGTTCTTTCTTATCTAGACGCACATCATATACAACTTGCTTTTTTACATGATATGCACCTCACACTGCTCAGTCAGCTGTGGGTCCCGATAGGCGACTTATAAATTGTCATCATCCTATTTCTCATACTGCAGGGGGTTTATGATCCTGATTTAAAAATTAAATAAAACAAGAGGTGCCCTTCACAGAAACACTCTGTAGTGGACAAAAATAGCCAATATGGAATAGTGCAGGACACTCTTTATGGCTCTCCGGTTACGCTAGTCAACACTTATGGCCCGATTATAGATTACCCTGGATATTACATTAGAATCTGGCATCCCATCCATGCTCGTCCGCCTACGACAGTAATATTGAGGGAGGACATCAACACTTAGACCCAGATCTTGACCAGTCGGCTGTAACAGACTGGCATGGCAAATAATCTGCTAAGATTGTCAGTGATTATATGACAGAGTATGATATGGTATGGTGGACATATGGAGGCTTCAGCATGCCTTGAAGGTACATTTGTGTCGTCTGTTCGTGGTTTCTCCTAGACTATTGGTTGGTCATGCGGAAGGTTAGCATGGATTTTTCACATCTCCCGAAGACATCCGATTACGCCCCAGTGAACCTCATGCTCTTGATACCTACTCTTCCCCGCCCCAATTTATGTGACTGTTTCAAGTAACAGCTCTTCTGGATCCTGTGTTCTGAGGGGATCCACTCTGCCATCGCAATACTTTGGAAAAAAGTTGGATCGGTGGAGGGTGTGGGTGTATTGTGGGAAGCTTAGAGGCCACAATCAGGAGGGTGTGCATAAGCATGCAGGCTGGAGTGTTGCATGCAATACACACCCAAATCCAAAGAACGGAGACCCAGCTGTTGTCCCCAGAGAGGAAATACGAGGGAGACCCCTGCCCTGCCATTCTGGCAGCCATCCGTGATCACATAACTGCTTTTCATGAACTCGAAACCCAGGAACTGAAAATTGTAACCAAACGCAACAGTGTTAAAACATATGGGGAGGGTGGTAGGCAGGGGCGTAGCTTAGCTACAAAATTGAAATCGCCAAAGGGGCATGCACATGTAATAGAAATCACCACCCCAGAAGGCACTGACCATCATCACATCCCCTCAATCCTCACTGAGTTCACGAAATTCTATGCCCAGACGTACAGAACCTGACCTCCTGTTGTAGAGGAAGAGATGGGGAGCTACCTTGAGATAGCTAGCACTGGAGTGGCTGTCTGTAGGACAGTGGGAATTCTTGTCACATTCTATTACATCCTAGAAAAATAAAGCAGCAATACGCTCTCTTCCAAAAGGTTAGACCCTACGGCCTAGATGGCTGAACGGGAGAGTTCTATAAAGAATGTGCAGAGTCACTGGTGCCACATCTGCATGCCTTATATGAGGAGGCATACACTAAGCAGATACAATTCTCCCCTTCCCCTCACTCATAGAAGGTCCAACTTGTTACATTATTGAAACCGGACCAAACTCCGGTACACTGCGAATAGTACCGGCCGCTGTCATGAATAAAAACGGAGGCAAAATTGCTTGTGACTCGGGGCAGCCACTGCTTCCCAACTTAGTGTTGCTGGATCAGTCAGGCTTTGTGCCGGCCCGCTCCACCACGCATAACTTGCAGACCCTATTTGCACTGCTGCATCAGCTCATCATTGCAGGTGGCGGTCTTCTGGACGCAGCCACAGTTTTTGACTCCATTGCATGGTAGTATAGGTTCCTAATTATGACCCGAATGGGGATACCTGGGGCGTTTCTCCAATGGATACGATTACTGTATACTAAGCCAGTGGCTCCTGT
This sequence comes from Lissotriton helveticus, assembly GCF_964261635.1. Classification (NCBI taxonomy): domain Eukaryota; kingdom Metazoa; phylum Chordata; class Amphibia; order Caudata; family Salamandridae; genus Lissotriton; species Lissotriton helveticus. The sequence continues at coordinate 783,130,875 of NC_136061.1, forward strand.
CTGTCTAAACAGTAACATGTCTGCGAATTTCCCAGTATATAGGGGCACGCGCCAAGGGTGCCCCTTGTCACCATTATTATTCGCCATTTCAGTGTAGCCCCAACCCAAGCTTGTTGACACACGCTATTCAGGAAGCCTATAAAGGATTAGTGGTGAATTAATATGGTGAAATATGAAGTAATTTCAGTGGTGGATATTAGTCAGTTACTTGGAGTGAGAAGAATAGCAGAGGGATAAAACGGGAAGAAAGATTTGCATTCATATAGCACTTGTTCCCCTGTTGGGGGTTGAAACGCTTTTCTGGCGAGTAGCATGCCACTCTGGAACCCATAAAGGATTAGTGTTGAAAATTAGTATAGTATAAATATGAAGTAATTTGAGTAGTGGATATGTTAATCAGTTATTTGGGTAGTATATTAGTATAGTTGAATATGGAATTTGAGAAGTGAACATGTTAGTCTGTTAATTTTGATTGAAAAGGATAGTGGAGGGATAAAAGAGTGAAGGATTTTTCTTTTTTTTTTAGGTCTTCGCAGTAGGAGGAGGCTTTTGGATGAGTAAAAAGGAGTTTTGGAGGGGAGGAGTCAGAGGGAAGAGTTTAGAAAGGTTTGTTTTAGGGTATGTGTATAGTAAAAAGAGGTGTCAGATGATGGAAGGAGGGGTAGAGTAGGAGAGAGTTTAGAAAGGGTTATTTTGGCGATCATAGTAGTGGTATGGTGTTTGGGATAAACGAGAGTGGATGTAGAGGATGCATTGATAGATGTATAGGATGAGAGATAGGGAATTGGAAGGAGTAGTAGAAAGAAGTTTGAGATGAGTCAGAAGGTTGGGCTAGAAGATATATTGAGCGAAGTATAGGCTGAGAAATAGGGTAGTGCATTGGAAATGCTAAATTAGAAGAAAGTGATAAATATATAGATTCATAGGTAAATTGAAAGTATATAGATACATAAAGGAGGTAATTATATGTAGATTAAAGATATTGATAGAGGCACGGGATGAGAAATAGGGTAGTGCATTGGATATGCTTTTTCAGGAGAAAAGTAACAGACACACAGATCCAAGTACATGGAAGGTACATAGATGCACAATGGAAGTATGTACATGTAGACCAAAGATGATTTTTATTTATTTATTATTATTTTTTCTCTTAACAACATAATATTCTTTTACATGTTTATACAAAGTAATACACAAAGATAGGTACATATCTATAGTGAAAACAATTGCTTATATATTGTGGTGCATGCTGGTAAATTACTCTGTGCATAGTGTTGTGCGTGGTGTACATTTGGTGGGAGTGTGTTGCTCTGTTTGTGGATGGTGTGGGCTGGGTATTGCTAAATAAGAAAAAGGGCATAATTTCTGGCCCTAGTCCCGACCAGTCTCGAACAGGATCAAACAGGCAACTGCCCTTGTCCTCTCCGCCCTTAACAGGCTCAAACAGGCAACTGCCCTTGTCCTCTCCGTCCTTAACAGGCTCAAACAGGAACTGCCCTTGTCCTCTCCGCCCTTAGCGTTGACGCCCGGCTGAGACACCCTAAGCCTGGCCTCTTATTGCCCTAGCAATCAGGTAACCCCTTCAGCCAATGGGGACCCTAGCCCGAACACTATCCAATCACACTAGCCCTAAAATCGTGAACCATTAGGAGACCAGGACTGTACAGCCAATGTTAGCCCTAGTCCAAGCACCCAGTAAGTTCAAAAACCCTGATCTCTACGTCCAATAAAGGCCCTAGCCCTACCAGTAGTCCCAACCCAAGTCCAAGCAACCAATGGCACAGGTAGCCCTAGTCCCTACTTCCAATAGAAAGCCTAACCCTACTCTTAGTCCCAAAACTAGTCGAGCAACCAATCACACCAGAAGCCCTAGTCACTACTTCCAGTTAAAGGTCTAACCCTAGCCCTAGTCTCACCCTATTCCCAACAACCAATAACATTGGTGCTGCACCTGAGTGGCCCGTGCGCAGATGGCCCCCACGACGACCCACCCGCCTGTCTGCAGGGTTCCCAGTGGTGCCCTGCCAGACTTGGAATACCTTCTGGAGCTGCTGCACTGGCCGGCCAGCCTGCCGGTCCTGGGGCTAGGGCCGTGGCCCGTCTGAGCTAAGATTGGGCCGGGGATCACCAAAAGAGACATGGCGTGCCCTGTGTCGGCACCTCTTGGCCTTCACTGCCATCTCTGGGAGGTGTTCTGCTATACCTCTCAGCTGAGGCTCTACGTCCACTGGGTGGGCCGCTGGGTGGTAGTTGACGATCCGGCCGAGGGGGCTTGTCTGCAGCGCTTAGCCTGGAGGCTTGGCGGCCACCTCGGGCTGCCAAAACAACAGAGGTATGTGGGGTCAGCTGCGGACACTGCATAGTGCACATCGGCACCAGGTAACAGAGGACCAGCCCTGGGCCTCAGAGGTTTGAATGGGACTGCGGGGATTGCCTGGCCTGCCCGCCCGTGCCTCCATATTTGAATATTACTCCATTCCTGTGTAGCCCGGGGGGGATGTGATTTCTTGGGCCCTCCCTGGCATAATATACCCACTCCTGGCTCTGCAGTGACCGTGTTGAGCCATGGAAGAGGGCTGCTACACTCGCATGCTGCCTGTGTGCTCGTAGACTGCCCCGGGATGCAGTGGTGAATGGCTGACAGCTGAAGGGACGTGACTGGCTGAAGGCCTGGCTCTCTGGAACGCAAACTGCATATGGAGAACGATAGCCATGGGCCTACACAACTAGAGGTGGGACCATACAGGAGCTGATTTGGCTGTTCATGCCCTGGGCACCGTCCGTAGGCTCTGTTGCTCCTCACCACAGGAAAAGGGGGGATTGCCATAGCAGTCGGGGGAGGAGCGGCACCTACAGGGCCTATTGCGAAGCCGCTTGCCTGCTGCTTGGTGGCAGGCTCCACGCTCCTGCAGAGAGAAGCAACCTAGGGGTTGAGCACACAATGTGAGAATAAGCTACTCAAGACTACAACACCCTCCCGGCACCAAGCCCAGACCAATAATTGCTAGAATACTGAATTTCCTTGACAGGGCTAATATTCTACGACAAGCCAGGCTGCGGGACTCCCTGATGTTTGAATCACAACTCATACCAAACTAGTCCAGCAGAAACGACAATAGTTTATGGAGGCGAAGGCTCGCCTCCCCGGCCTCAAAATTGCATACGCTCTGCTAATCCCAACTCGCCTAAGAGTAATTTATGAATCTCGCACCATGTTCTTAGATATACCTGAGGAGGTATTTGCATGGACTGATGAAGAAATACATGTGAAGTCCCGCACCCCACCACCACTCGAGTCAGACTCTTCCACTGGCAACAACATACACTGACATTCCAAACATAAAGGAAAGCAGTGTCACAGGTCAGGATCCTCATGGCGTTCATGGACAAACAAAGTAGATCGATCAATACCTTCCTAAATGATTTGAACTCATTGTTAACCTCTGAAATATTGCTACAGTTCCACAGACGAAGTAACTTGATGTCCTTTTTATCTATTTCTTAACAGGCTATGAATGGGTATTTATGTTTGGGCTATGCTCCTAGTTAAGACCTCATCTGAACACTAGGTAAACGTTATGTTCATGGGTTGGTTCCTGGGGATCCATTGGAGGGGCGCGGTCACCAAACCCCTTTGGGGTAGGCTTAGCTCGCCCTCCAAGGTATGTACTTCAACGTTCCTGAGGTATTGAGGTAAATGTAAATGTATTGCGATTTATATAGCGCACGTATCACCCGAAGGCATCAAGGCGCTTGCCTTGGGAACCCGTCCTGGTATTCCCCTGTGAGATAACCCCAGCAGGGTATCCACAAGGTGAAAGCCAGGCATCCTGCCGCGAGGGGGGGGGAGGGGGATACCCCATGTCCGGCCAGATTCAGGTATGATCTTGTATATCACTCGGGATCCACTAGAGGCTCCAGAGGCACAACCCATACCAATAAACACACTCCTGGATAGATACACGGGGCAGATATGAAACTGTAGCAGGCACCATATATGGTGAGAGGGTGGGCCTGGGTAGTGTGGATGCTCAACCACCCCTCACCCAGGCCCTCATTGAATGGCTAATGACTATCTGGCAAGATATACCTGAAGGATTAATGGCCATGGGGGGGGGGGGTGACTGGAAGGATGTAATGCACCCTAGAGAGATGGCGACCCCCTGGGGGACCAGGGAACATGAGAACCACACCTACTGCACCCGTCTAAAGGTATGGGATGGACAGACATATGGGGTATGTTTCATCAAACTGAACATCGTATAGTTTCTGGCGTGGAGATACTACCTAGGGGCCTCTCAGATCATGCTCCTTAGCCTTTGGACAGGGCTGAGTCGGCCCCCTCTTCGCTGGCGCATGTCCTCAAGGCACCCGCATTATCAGCAATATCTAACACGCATACACTGAGCCATAATGGAGTACATTGCATCCAACACTGCAACGGTGGCCTCGGCTGGGATCCTTTGGGAGGCCATGAAACCGACCCTTTGCGGAGTTGATATCTCCCTATGCATATACAAACGTAAGCAACAGCTAGAGAAATTCATACAAATAAAAGCCCTGTTACTGACCTTCGAGCAGGAGGGAAGGAGGGGGTATCAGCGCGTCAACAAATGGCTCAAATTCAACAGTTATACAATGGAGAATTAATTAAAGAAGCAAAGACGATTTGGCTTGCATCTAGAAGCGGAATCTACCAATGGGGTGACGAATCTAGTAAACTACTGCATAGGTTATGTCAACAAGACACACAGCCAACCCACATACCCCGAGTCAGAAGCCCGGACGGGGAAGCCCTGATAGAAGCCTCATTAATTGCAGGCAGTTTCACAGACTACTACAGACAGCTCTTGTGAAGAGGTGTGGCGCAGCGGCCAGGGCAACTGACGCTGTACGCTGGGGATCACGGTTCGATCCCCGGCTCCGGTGGCAGGGGTCTGCCCAGCACCACATGACTGGGCAATAGCTCACTTAATATTCCTGATGGCCCCCAGCGCCTTGACACCTTCGGGTAATTGTTCGCGCTTTACAAATACTGGACATATACAGAGCAAGATAGTCTGCCAGCAGCAACTATTCAAAAGTTTATCGACAACCTTCCCCCGAGGGCGCTCACAGACACAGCTAGAGGACAGCTTGACGCTCCACTCAGAATAGAAGAACTCACAGAGGCCGCTGCCGAGCCCCGATCAGGCAAAGCCGCTGGCCCTAATGGCGTCCCATGTGAATTCTTTAAAATGTGCATGCCACAATTGGGGTGACCCCTATTTGGAAGCATTGCAGACTGGAGTGCAGGAGTGTAGATTAGACATGCTGAGGTAGTGGTGTTTTTCAAACCAGGTCATCCCCGGAACTCAATTCCTCTTACCGCCCGATCTCCCCTATAAACCTAGAGGCCAAACTGCTTGTCAAAGTGTTAACCATTAGACTCATGCCTTACATAACAGACTTGGTCCACGCGGACATAGCCAGCTTCATGCCACGGCACTCTACACATCACAATATCAGATGTGGCCACAATGCCATAGCTGCTGCCGACCGCCTGGGAGCCCCAGTCGCCCAACTCCTGGCCGAAATAGATAATGTCTTTGACTCAGTCAGCTGGATGTATCTTTTTGCGCTCCCGCGACGGCTACATTTTGGGCCGAAGTTCTTAACTCATATTAGCTTATTATATACCGATCTTACAGCTGCAGTCGAGTGGCTGGCTCATTCTCTCCTCGATTTCCTATCCATAGAGGCACCGCCAAGGCTGCCCTCTATCGCCGTATCTTTTCGCATTAGCAATGGAGCCATTGGCGGCATGGGTGAGGAAGGACGCCCACCTGCAGGGTTTTTAATGGTCACTTGAAGTGTCGGACAGGATCGCACTATATGCAGATGATGTTTTATTTTTCATAACCGTTCCCACATACCAGGCCCCCGGCTCCTCCACATAATGGAGGTGTTCAGAGAGGCATCTGGGCTCCACATGAATACGAATAAATCAGTCCTTAGGGCGTTGCTGGGCATGCAAGTAGGGGGAACATGGTCGAGGGAACTTACAATTGCCACAGATGGCATGCAATACGTAGGTGTCTCTTTGTCTGCCTCACAGACCTCTGCATGGCGACACAACCTTGCTTCACTGACGGACTGGGTGCTGACACATGTGAAATTGTGGTCTCACCTACCACTTACCCTTCTCAGCTGCTCCGCCATCTTCAAGAGGGTTTCCCTCTCCCATTTGCTGTATCAATTGCACCACCACCCATACCTGATCTCAGCCACATGGCTTCAGCAAATCAATGCCATACTAAGTCACTTCTTGTGCGATACCCCCACAATATGTGGATTGATAACATGTGCGTAGTGCTACTCTGCTGGTGCCGCCTCCCCGCGGCACCAGCAGAGTAGCGCTACGCACTTTATCAGTCCACATATTGTGGCAGTATCGCAGCGGCAGACATACAGTCCTATCACACGGCAACGCACCTGTAAATATTAAATGAATGGTGGTACAGCGTCAGAGATGATCCAGCATATGTGGTTGAATGCCTGATAATGGGGGTGGGGGGGACACCTCTATCCACAAATACCTTTTTAAGGAATCAGGGGGCTGGACATTACCACCTGCAACAGGAGTAGTCTTCCGGGTGTGGTAACAATAACTGTGACGAATGGGGTGGTGGGGTAGAATAACGCAGGAAACCCCGATATGGTGCAACTGCCTTCTTCCTCAGATGTATATTTTACAACACAAGGGAACTCAAGGTGCAATCGTTAGGGACCTATGGGTAGTACTTTTTTCACAGAGACAATGGTCCCTAAAGTAACTAAGTGAATTCAATACAAAATAGACTGAATAGTTCTATATTGATGTCCAGCCGGACAGTTTAATTACATTTAATAAGAAATTCGTATCGAAAATTTTTTTTTGTTAAAAGATGTAAGTGGGACACCAGCCGGTGCCTGACTCAACAAACTCCACCAGGGAGAGACATACAACATAAATTTTGTAGGCAAAACAAAAGGCAGTCTGATTGGTATGAATTATATACAGACTATTCATAGACTACACATATGCACACATAAATACTGATATATTAGTGACATTTGTGTATTTTGTCGACGACGTTTCGAACTTCCATTAGTTAAGAGTTCATCTTCAGGACATTTGATCCTTTGCCTATTTACAGATGCTAACATAATTACCCATATTACCACATGGGTTGCATGGGTTGGTGCTGTTAGTCACCTATAACTAAGTCAATATAAGTTGTCTGATCAAAATTGATCAGGTTTAATGTAATCCAAGTTGTGAGGAACTTACATGCCATTTTTTCTAACCTCCTAATGATTCTGTTCTATTTTTCTTTCTTCCCCTACATGTAATTGTATGTCCAATTTGATGCTAATTTTCAACTGTACCACTAATATGGGTAATTATGTTAGCATCTGTAAATAGGCAAAGGATCAAATGTCCTGAAGATGAACTCTTAACTAATGGAAGTTCGAAACGTCGTCGACAAAATACACAAATGTCACTAATATATCAGTATTTATGAATAGTCTGTATATAATTCATACCAATCAGACTGCCTTTTGTTTTGCCTACAAAATTTATGTTGTATGTCTCTCCCTGGTGGAGTTTGTTGAGTCAGGCACCGGCTGGTGTCCCACTTACATCTTTTAACAAAAAAAATTTTTGGGATACGAATTTCTTATTAAATGTAATTAAACTGTCCGGCTGGACATCAATATAGAACTATTCAGTCTATTTTGTATTGAATTCACTTAGTTACTTTAGGGACCATTGTCTCTGTGAAAAAAATTCTTCCTCAGATGGCCACATTGCCTGGGTTCCGGAACTGAGATGACATAAGTATAGCTACATTAGGGACAGTTATACTAGAGAAGACACTTATATCCTTCCACCAACTGCAAACTGAATACCATATGCCACGTATACAGTTCTACAAGTACTTGCAATTCAGACAAACCTTCATCACAAACAGTCATACCCCATTGACCGCCCTCCGGGAGACATGGCACACAAAAATTGGTCCAATTGAAGACGATAACAGCACCGAGGCTCGGTAGTCCCCTCGCAGCGCAGCCATTTTACCTCGCCTAGGTCTCATTTAATTTAAAAACTTACCTCGGGCATACTACACACGATATAGACTATCGCAGTCCAGCCTGGTGCCGTTCCCCACCTGCCTGCAACTCACAGATGGCACATTCCTTCACAAGGTTTGGTCATGTGGCGTGATCACCAGATTCTGGCGAAGAGTCCACTCCTGCTTATCCGAGGTTCTGGCTTTGGATCTTCCCACATACCCCAAATTAGCCCTCCTGCACGTTGCAGATGACATTGGGGGTAATAAATATAAAACTTCATCTCCCTTCCCTGGGCCTCAGCATAGCCAAGAGAGACATAGCCCGACTCTGGAAGGCAACTACCCCTCCATTGGTAGGAGTTGCAAGCAAGGGTTGGATTTATGTATGGCCTGGAACACCGAGTATTCACTGCTCAAGGGTGCCATCAAAAACATATCAAGATAAGGCAGCATTGGGCAGATTACCGAGGCATACTAGATATAGCCCAGTAGAGGTACAATTGCCTAATGCTAATATACAATGTATATACTAGACGATAATCAGACGTGAATGGGAACTCATAGGGAGGCATGTTGGGGGCATAGCAAGCTTTAGTACTCATGTTTGATACTGTTTGGTTAAAGATGTACCTGTAAAAGGAAATTGCGCCATATTTTCATATTTGCATATTCTACCGATATACCCATGTATAACCGTCACTACAGTTCTACTGTGGCTACAAATGCAAATAAAATGTTTTGAAAAGAAAAATAAATAGCCACTCAGTAACATCGCACTGGGCAGTCATTTTCGAACGTTGAAGTGTATAGTGTATCACTGTTGTACTGAGCCAAGATACATATGAAATGGCAGTAAGCTAGAGCCCTGTTTGGATTGTCAGGAGAGTTGCAGGATGAAAGAAAAAGAAACAAAATGGTAATGTAAAGGACTGGTTATGGACACCGAACTGTAATCCTTTGCAGGCGCAGGAAAACAGAATTACTTACAAGACACTAGAACACTGGCTAACCCATTGCTCCATGCAGTATACACGGCCATGGAGAGAAGCAGAATGTGAATGGCACTCTAACAAACAGAAGAGGGCTGACTCACAGACCCTATGTATTTACATATATGTAGACTTTTTTTAATATGGTACCCAGGACTACATAGGATTTTCACAATGCAGTTTTTCTACCACCGGGGTTTGACAAAAGAAGTAATCAACACCAAAATGCTTGCTTACTACATTAATTTGTGGGAATACATGTTACAAAATGTCAGACAATGGCTTTAACATACAATTTACATAGATAGTAATCATGGAATGCCTACTGCCTTTGTTGCATGGTTTCATAATAAATTGATTGGACCTATGGCATTTGACATAACATTTTCCTACCGAACCAATCAGGCCTATACTGTATCATAGGCCCATCACCATAAAATACTCATCCCTCAACGAATACCATCACAAAACCACAGACAGCCTGTTACCAGCTCTCTCTTCTCAAGAAAGTGAAAGTTTCTTTTACAAAGCGACCTCAGAGCGGGTGTTCAAGTTCGCATACTCTAGCATCTAAATTCTGGTAATACCCGGCTTCCTGACCTCCCAGGCTTCACAATGGTCATCCTCCTCAGGGGCATTTATAAGGCACAGCACTCATCCAAGGCCTGAAGAAATATGATTGCATCACCTCATCCTGATGGCGCTCAATGGGTTAACCTTGCCGACTCATTACATCTTCAAAACCAGCAACATCCTTTACAAAGACATCGTGGCCAACACCCTCCTTATCTTGTAGACAAGCTCACTATCTCTGATGTTTCCCAGCACACCTGCAGTCAGGACACAATCAGACTGGAGACTAAGAAAGTTCAAAAAGAAAAGAAAACAAGGCAGCAGGACTTTTCTATGTACACACCCTGCAGCTGGAATAACATCTCCATAATCCCTCAGGACCACACCAAAACTGCAAGGATTCAAGAAAGAGTTGCAGATACACCTCTTTAAAGTACACTACATCACAATACAGTAACAGAACGCGTCTGCTCTGACAACTCAGCTACCTCTCCTATCACTCGGACTGCATGCTTCCCTGTACAGCGCTCCACTGCCCCGACTAGGTTTGCGCTATACAAATGCATACATACATACCTACATGGTACCCATCCTGTAAAATCACCGTTTTCAAGCACCAGAGCAGCTGTTGCATATCTTCTAGAAACCTTCTATATATAGGCTTGAATGTCTGCCAAGTTAGCCACCAAAGCACAAAAGAGATTCTGGTTAGTCTTGAAAGAACAGAGTGGGCTAAAGAACGGTGATGGATTAAACTCAGATCTTTTGACTGGGTGTGAGTGTTTGATTGGTTCAGATGCTCTGTCCATCACCACCCCCTTTTGTACCGCTTTGTTCGCCATAAGTGTGGCAGGGTATGCTCAGACGTGAGTCCCTTGCTCACTTTGCCACTGGATTCAAGCAAGCCGGGCTGAAGACGGCTGTAATGCCAGAAACCGGTCCTCAGAAGCTTGTTTCCGGTCCAGGGAAAGCATGCCTTGGCAGTTCGGGCTGGAGTGTTCTCATGAGGCACAGGGTCAGACTGATTTGCATATGGCCATGTCTGAACTGGGGTGGCAGAGTGGGCTAAAGAACGGTGATGGATTAAACCCAGATCTTTTGACTGGGTGCAAGTGTTTGATTGGTTCAGATGCTCCGTCCATCACCACCCCCTTTTGTACCGCTTTGTTCTCCATAAGTGTGGCAGGGTATGCTCAGACGTGGGTCCCTTGCTCACTTTGCCACTGGATTCAAGCAAGCCGGGCTGAAGACGGCTGTAATGCCAGAAACCGGTCCTCGGAAGCTTGTGTCCGGTCCAGGGAAGGAATGGCTTGGCAGTTCGGGCTGGACTGTTCCCATTAGGCACAGGGTCAGACTGATTTGCATATGGCCATGTCTGAACTGGGGTGGCAGAGTGGGCTAAAGAACGGTGATGGATTAAACCCAGATCTTTTGACTGGGTGTGAGTGTTCGATTGGTTCAGATGCCCCATCCATCACCACCCCCTTTTGTACTATCTAAATTATACAGCATAAAAAAAGTAAATTGTGAGCACCTTAACCCTCCATGCGGAATGAAGGGAATACATAGGTGTCATGGAGCAGAATAACAAGTAGAAATACAAGTACAAATAACATTGTACATTTGATTGATATGCAGTTAGTAAAGTATTTTAACACCCCTACAGCCCACCACTTCTAAATCCACTGTTAAAGCAGAAAGGGAATAGGTGACGTTCATATGCCAGACTCCGCTTTGCTTCAGAGTTGTGTCTTATTTGTTTGATTGTGCTCTTTTGGGCCTGCGGCACCATACATAACCCAAAGACATTCTTCTCAAAAGCAAGTCTTGGGGCCTGCAGGTTGTATCCCCAGTATTCCAGAATGCCGGTGTTACCAAGTGAGGTGAATGCAGGATGTAACCTGCAAAAAAAAAACAACATAAAATATACATAAAAATAAAAAGGCACAGCATGGAGTAAGAGGAGAGAATGCACCCAGCAGGTATAAAACAACAAGTTTCTGTGGCGAAATATAATAAAATCCAGATTCTGTAATGCAGGACCTACATTTACATGAATAACGATATACAGTTTATGGGAATTAAGAACTGTAATTTTCCCCTACTTGTCTCTTATAAGCAGTAAAGCTAATGCTTGTGGAGGTGCAAGAGGGGATAATAAAATACAGGACTCTCGGAAGCAACTGAAGAGGTAAAATTACTGTGTTAAACCTCATTGCCAAAATCTCATCACCAGGCAAACCTGGGATGCTTTGATAATGAGCCAACTGAAGGGACGTCTGCAAACTATCCTTAGGTCTAATTTTATTAATGATTTTTTGCAATGCAACATCCAGAGAATGTTTACCACCAACTGAAACAAAGCAAAGGGTAGTAGTTGTTTACTACTCGCACTTCGTCAGCATCCCTCTATTTATAGTGGGTATAGTTTTAATGCAATTGCTTGTGAGACAGAATGGTGCCGTTAGGTTATATACAACTACTACCCGAGGTGTGATATTACATACTGGATCCTAGGAACCAGAATGTATGCAAATATTGAAAAATGAAACCAAATCACTCAAATAGTATGAGAATAAGTATGCGGTCCAAACACTAAGGACTTGCATTTGCAACAATCTTACAGTTTATTATTTTTGAAATTCTTGTATAATCTTCGGTGCAATCAAAATGTTTCATAATTTCTTGATTCAGAAAACAGCCAACAAGTGTTTCGTCACAGTGACTTTTTTAAGAGTCAATAAAGCAGATATCAGAGAGCAAACGTCCAAATAGTAGAATCAAAATGCAGTTGGTTTGTGTCTGCAGCAGAACCTCTGACCTTGCTAGTTTTGATTAAATCAACGGTGGCAAACTGAGCAGACCGTTCGAGAAATATGGTAAGAAGTCACAGCTAAGAGTCGTTATGGAATCAGCTCACTCATGGTGCGACCGAAAGACCACTTGTCCCAGTAGTATACTCCGAGCCCTGTTAGTCGGGGTCTGCTGTAGTGTCTCTATAATCTATTACGTTCTAGTATGTAAACATTTGAGAATGGAGTTAAAGGTGGCGTACTGCGTGAGCTGTGAAGCAGTACGTTCTAATAAAACTATTTACCAATCCGCTCACACTGGAGAAATAGAGGATAAAAATATCTCCTAGTACTGGCGCAAAAAAAGTGTGAAAATACAGTGGATTAATAGACTATATTGGTTGTTCCCAAAGTGAACATTCTCCGTGTTTTAACAGATGATGGAGTTCGTAGTAAGCTCCAATCTGTGTAATGTATTGTCACCCGTCTCCGTGCTTCATGCAAAATAATAAACTGTACGATTGTTGCAAAATCAAGTCCTTAGCGTGTGGACCGCATAATTATTCTCATACTGTTTGAGTGCTTTGGTTTAATTTTTCAATGTTTTTTTACCAAATCTCTTAGAGCAGATGAAGTGGAAGAATATCAATGTAAATAACAAGGTGTGTCTGTGTGTGTACCTTTTATGATGGAAGCTATTATGAACAGATAATAATGGATTTACCCAGAGTACAAAATAGGCCACTTTCGATGATCTTGTTACTAAATGAAACTTCATCGTGCCCATCAATAAAATGCTTCAAGTGTGGACTTGACTACTCTTTTGTTAACCTTAAAGGCAGATGAGGATGTAATAAAACAAGTTTGAGTGGCCATTGTTACCAGGATTGTAAAGCATTTTGAGAGTAATAAGGCAATTGGTGAGCTTTAAAAATGGCGTAACACATGCCTTCGATTTGCGAGAGTGAGCCCAACTTTCTGTATTGAAAAAATTGAGTCAAATAGTGCATTTCCCAGTAAACTTTCCCATCAATTGGGTAACAAATCATAGGCTCAGATAAGGCTCTGGATTTATTCCAGTACTTTCATGCTGTGGCAGCTAAGCCTGAACGTTCTAAGGAGAACTGCAGGTATGACATTTTATCACATTTGAGCAGGTTTGCCAATCCCAAGATATCCTAAAAGGATTTTGTCTCCCTCTTCCCCTCTCGATCCGTCTCAACATGGGTAATCTCCGACTCTATAACTGCCTCTCTCTGACTCACCATCTGTTCCTTTTCTTTCTCTCACGGTCTCATCCGCTCACCCAGGCTGCGTCTTTTTTCTCTCTCCCTGTATTGCAGTCTTACGGTCTTCCCGTTTGTGCCACTCGTCTTCCGGTCTTTTCAGAGGCAGCATTCTAGTCCAGTCTGGTTTTTTTTTTTGTGTCCTCATTTTGCCCTTGGAAAACCACATAGGAGCACTAGGAGAGGGAAATGAACTGTACTGTCGCAGATAAACTGGTAGTGCCATCAACCAACTGATATTGACACTCAGTATTGTTCAAACTCTCCAAGGAGTGCGCTGCGAGATGTTAACCATGAAAGAGCAATGTTGCTGCTATTCAATACCCATTGTAGATCGGGGAGGCCATGACATTGATTAAGTCGAGGGAGGAGAGCAGACCAAGCAGCGTTAATCATTGGACAGGGGGGGGGGGGGGGAACCCACGGTCAAAAGAAAGATCACTTAGACCCAATTTAAAAGGTGCCAAAAGCCACGTTTATCAGGGTTACCAGATCTTGCTAGATCGATTTTAGACATTTGTAGAACTGATATACGTCAATCTAACAAGGTAGGAGGCAGTGGTTCCTTCCATTTCCTGCAGATTTCTCTCCTTGCCAATAGGATACAATAGAACAGAAGTATTTTTGACAGAACCATGGATTTCCAGTGATGTTCCGAAAATTACGAGCATTGCGTTGATTGGGATTTGATACCCCGAAGATGTTGACAACAGAGTACTGATAGAGTCCCAATAAGGTAACAGCAATGGGCATTCGAAGAACATATGTAGGTCGGAGGCTGCGAGCAACCCACACTTAGGGCACGCCACGGTGGAGTCAATAGAAAACTTCGATAACCTCTGTGGAGAATAGTACGCCCTATGTAGAGTAAAAAGATGGTTCCTATGCAACCACGCTGGCTTCACTGTGTCCCACAGGATTTTAAAGGAGGAGTACCAGATATTCTCGAGATCTTTTCCAATAAAGGAAGAGCTCCACAATGTTTCGGGTAGAATTAAATCCCCGTCGACCTCTTCTAGTAACAGGTTGTACCAGAACGAGATCTCCTTAGTTACAGGAGGTTTGTCCATCATCAGGGTCAATATTCTGCTATCCCCTCCCATTTGGAATCTACCCCTAACATAACTCTGTCCATGGGCCCAACTCACTATCTGTAGGTATTTAAATCTATTGAGACCCAACCCCACTCTAGCTGATAAGTAGTCCCAAGGTAGCAAGACACCGTCTAAGTAAAGGTCCCCCCAGGCCTCCAGACCAGCCTCTCTCAAGGGTGTTGCCAAGCTATCAAGGAGCCACGCCGGACAACCCGGAGAGTCCCACAGTGGAGACCTACTTGCAAAGTGCCCCACCTTTATGGCACCTCTTAATTTACACCATGTCTTTGTAAAACCGAACAAAGTCTTCAACTTAACCTTTTTTAAAAACTTAGGATCCCCGAATTTAAGCAAAAAAAACCTGCTGGCCTACTCCCTCTCTAAGTAAAGCGGCAAACATACTGCCTACCCCAACATTTGTCGGCATTTTAAGCAGCATCCTGGCATGGGAAAATTGAAAAGCCCAAGCGTAAAGTTGTAAGTCCGGTGCTGCCAGACCCTCCTTTTCTCTACGGCGCCTAATCTTTTTCCATGCTATCCGTGGTATATGGTCATTCCAAATAAAAACTAATATGGCCTTGAAGTTTTGTTAAAATAGAGGGTTCAAAATGTAACGGGACAGTATTGAACAAAAAGGTGATTTTGGGTAAAATAGACATTTTAACCAGGTTAGCTCTACCCAAGATGGAAAGGGGGAGTGAAGACCAAGACCTCATAAGCTTTCTACAATCCCTCGCAACAATGTCAAAGTTCAACAGTGTGATTTTATCTATGTCCTTTAAGATGGTGAGACCCAGATAACGCATAGAATGACTTAGCTGAGCCCCTGCCATTGGCTCAGCCTCATTACACAGCATCATCTCAGTTTTGGATGCATTGATTTGATATCCAGATATCTCACCATAGTTATGTGCCAGTGCGATGACCGCGGGGAGTGCTGTACGCAGATCTGAGGAGAAGTTAAGAATGTCATCCGCGTACAGGGCAACTTTCCTCTCCCATCCCCTATAGATAAAAGGCTTGATGTTAACATCGTCCCTCAGCCGTTGGGCAAAGGGTTCAATATATAAATCAAATAGGAGAGGGGAGGGGAGAGGGGGCAGCCCTGCCTGGTTCCCCGAGTGATGTTAAAAGGGGCTGACAATTCCCCGCTGACCAGCAAAGAAGCTGTGGGTTTCCGATACAGTAGGCTCACCGCTCTGCGGAACTCCTCCCCAATGTTGAACTTCCCCAAGACCCCCGACAGGAATGCCCAATTCACCCTGTCGAAGGCCTTGGTGGCATCCAACGTGATCACAGCGAGGGGCAAAGAGTCCGCAGTCGCCATATCAATGGCTCCCAGTAGATCGTAAGGCAAAGAGTCCGCAGTCGCCATATCAATGGCTCCCAGTAGATCGTAAGTCAGCTCAAAGAGCTGGCGACCCTTCACAAAGCCTCGTTGGTCCGGATGTAGAATACAGGGTGCCACCTCCCCCAATCTTCTGGCAAGGCAGATGTAACAAGCTTAATAGTCTGAATTTAAAATGGAGATCGGTCTGTATGAGCCGCAGCTATCAGCTGATTTACCAGGCTTCAATATCAGAGTAATTGAAGCGTAGTTCCAAGAATCAGGTGGGGACAAACCCTCCTGGAAGATCTGGTTGAACAACTGGGTTAAAGAGGGGACTATTGTTGGTAACAGGGCTAGATAGACCTCCGAGGGAAGGCCATCGGGACCTGATGCTTTGCCCTTCGTACTATCTGCGATAGCTCTAATAACCTCTTCATTCGTAATGGGTCTGTCTAAGGTAGTTTTCTGGTCGGGCGAAAGAGAAGGGAGGGAGGGATACTCCGATCAGCCAATCATCCACTTGCCTCACCTCGATAGTCTTGTCCTCATGATAGATGTCCTTAAAAAAATCAATCACGAAAGGCACTTCTGATGTCACTATCTGCCGAGTGAGCCACTCCTTCAACTTTAATATGGTCTATGTTGTTTGACTCGATCTGTTTTTACCTTCCACGCCAGGAGCTTACCTGCACATTCTCCATATTCAAAGTGGGCCATCTTATTGGCCTCCCATCTCTGGAGAACTCGTGCATTCAGGGTTGAACCCAGTTCCCCTTTTAATGTGATTAGCTTATTTTGCCAATCTTTATAAATTTCTGGTGGCGCTGTAGGATGTAACAAGATATTCTCCTGCACCCTAGCCATATCGGCTTCCAGCGAGGTGACCGTGTCTCTATAGATCTTCCTTTTATACGAGACCTTGTTGGTGATTAGGCCTCGCAGAAAAGCCTTAAATGCATCCCAGACGCAACCTGGGGAAGCGGACCCGATGTTATTATCGAAAAAACCCTGTGCTTCTGATTTTAAAAAGGAAATGTCATCTGGAGCATTAAGGAAAGAGCGGTCAAACAACCATGTTCTAGGTGTGGATTTTAAAAGCCCGACCAATTCCAGGCACAAAGCTGCATGATCAGATAGATGGAAAGGAAGAAAATAAACATTTTGCACGGATTTAACTAATTCCTGACTGACCAGCGCTAAATCTATCCTTTTTTTTTTTTTTTTTTTTTTTTGAAAACCTTTATTGTACAGAGAGCTCACAAATACGGGCCTACAACCCACCGGGCTGGCCACCACAGAGCAGAATTTCAGGAGCAATGCACAGAGTATCACAGTATACAAAGGCAAAGAAACAGGAGAAATAACAAGCATCTTAGAGCAGTCACAGGAGAAAAGAATTAGAAAGGTAGTTTTCTTACTTTTTAAAGGACGGGTTAGGGAGTTCAGGAGTATGGCGAGCCGAGAGACAAACCAGAGGGGTGGGGCCGCGGCGGGCAGCAACACAGCGATCGTAAAAAAAAAAAAAACAGGAGAAACAAATACGAAATAGGCATACCAATAAGCACCGGTCAAAACAACGGACAGGAGGAAAGGCCACTGCACACATCGTCCAATGCCCGCCCACCGCAGCCACCACCCGTCCCACCGAACAGCACAGAAAAGGACCCAAATACAAAAACAATACGAAACATACCCCCAATAAAAGAAGAGAACCCCACAAAAGGGGGGGGGGGGGAAGGGAAAGGGGAAGAAGGAAAAGGAAGGGACTCTTACCCAAACACCCGCCCCCGGGCGACGAAACAGGAAAACTAAAACCCGGTACAAAATAGACATTAAAAATAAAGAAGACACACCCAGCAAATCACAATCATCGTGATACTGGAAAAATACCCCAGAAAGACACCAGGGGGACAGACGACGAGACAGAGCCCCGAAAGAGGGGATACACAAGGGCCATAGAACCAAAAAGGGAGAAAAAAGGAGGAAAAAGACCCCCCAAAAACAGCAACAGACCCCCCCACCCACCCCACAAGCCCACCCTACACCCCTGCAGAAGGCTACGGCCAACCCCCCAGCAGCGTGCCTGTCGCCCTAAATAGAACCCGAAATATAGAAGAAAGAAACAAGGTAGAAACAAAGGCAAAAGAGAAGGGCCAGGGAAAGGAGGGAACATTACACACGGGAGAGGGCGAAAAAACAGTATTATCTGCAACCTTCCCACCACCTGTGAAAAGGAGAGAGGCAGAGCCCACGGGAAGTTAACGATATTAGGATAAGTGTCAGGAGTCCCATGAAGTTACGCAACATCACAACAGCACATGTCGGTCATAGGTCAGAAACGAGACTACCGCATATAATAAGTCATTTCAGCCCTGTCCGCTTTTGTCCAAAGTTGTAATCATCCAGACAAACAAAGTCCAAACGACGAGGGACACAGGGTTCAGGAGTAAATCCAGCGGCAGTCCTGAGAAGAAACGTGAAAGAAAATACGGAGGATACAAAAAAGTTACGGTACAACCTTCGCACCGCAGGCACAGTTCTAAGGACAGGTCCAACGAGGCAAGCCCAGCTGAGTCGGCACAGGCGCCCCGGCCGGGGAGCCGACGCGATGAGAAACAGAAAGGATCATCGAGGCCTGGACAGGATGCAAACGGACCGCAGACCAGCGGCCGAGGCAACAAAGCAGGACGACGAAGGGCGTCGGAGAGTCTCCAACCCAAGGATGCGGTCTCCGCCGGAGGCACAGAGACCAGGAGCACACCAGCCGTACCCTGCAACGAGGAAGCCAAATCCGACGACGGGGGCCCGTACAATTCGAAAAGTGGGTCCGCCTCCACAGGGGAAACAGGCGCAGCCACGGAAGTCCGCCAGGAGTAAAGTGCATCCAGGACAACTTGAAGTGCAGGAAACCCTTCACAAGATCCGACATCCGGGCCGTGTGGCGGGCCCCCAGTGCTCGCCCAGGCCCGGCAGAGACTCCCAGGGTCGGCCGCCATCTTAGGAGCCCAGCAAGCCCTCGGTCGTCGGGGGCCCCGGCCGGGGCAACACCAAAGCAAAAGGAGGTCAGCCGAACTGCGGCAGGGCGCCCCAAGGCAGGAAGGAGACCCACCAGAAGAAGGATGTTCGTCGGCCCCCTCGTGCCGCCGGCCCCGTTCTCAGAGTCCGGGCGGAAAATCCAAAATGGCCGGGCCGGGGAACAAAGGGGGGACCAAGCCGGATAAATGAGGAGGCTCTCCCGCAGGAGGCAGCGTCCGCACCCCAAGGCCCAGGCCAGTCGGGTCCGCCAACGGGCACAGCCGGCCTATTCGCACATCAGCCTCCGCAACCAGATCCACAGCGCCAGCAAGGGCCGACCATCGCGCTCCGTCACGTCCCGGCGCAGCAAGGAGGTCCAGGCCAGTCCGCCCCGGAGGCTCCGAGCGGGACCACCGCACAGGATCGACAGCACCCAGGATCACCGGAGCAACGGGTAAGTGTCCGCTAAGTGTCTGCAATACCGAAACACAGCAAGGAGGGCTTCCCGGGGCAGGAGAAATACAGGATAAACGAAGAAAACAGGCGGTTGAACGGAGCCGAGCTAAAACGCGGCCATCTCGGTCGCGAGCTAGGCTCCTCCCCCGCTAAATCTATCCTTGACTGATGATGGTACTTATAATTACGGAATGAAATGCCCTGTTTTAGCCCAGATTTAAATCTCCATATATCCACGTACCCAAACTCCTTCATTTTTTCAAGTAGGAAGGCCCTAGTTTTAGATGGAAGTATCGGTCTGTTCGACGGAGATTTATCCAGATTAGGGTCCAAGACCACATTGAAATCTCCGGCCAAAATGATCAGTTCCGGATAAAGAAGGAGATGAGAAAATACTGAACTCAGAGCTGATGGATCATCCTGGTTAGGCCCATAGTAGCCCACTATAGTAACTGGGGCCCCAGCTATAACTACCGAGACAATGAGACACCTGCCCCCTGAGTCTGCGAGTTTATCAACTAGTCTTGCTTTTAAGGATTTTTTTAAAGATGATCGCCACTCCTTTGGTGTTAGAATTTTGTGTGGTGGATACGCAGAAATCGATCCACCTATTTTTTTCAACAAAAAAAAGAATTTCATTTTCTGTGAGATGGGTCTCTTGAAGTATGAGTACCTGAGCGTCAGAGTCGCGAAGGTACTGCATAATCTTCCACTTTCTTGGACTAGAACGCAGGCCGTTAATGTTCCAGGAAAAAACTTTTAACTTATCCATGGGAGCAGTTTCCACTCTGCCACCACCCGATACCAACACTCATGGCAAGGAAACATCTACTAAAAATACCGACGTTTACCTCCAGACCTATACCTCTCCATGACCAAAAAGATAACAATGAGCAAAAAATGAGGTCTTTTTTTGAAAATTTTACTTGCACCCCCCCCTCATGCCCCCCTGAACCTCCCCCCACCCCATGGGAAACCCTTGCTCTATCTATCTGGAAATACCAGAAGATAGCACCCCTGCTGAGTTCCTGTCCTGACTAACCGTTACCTTTTACATGTGCGTGAGTGAGAGAAAGAAAAGCAAAGAACACAAAAAAGAAAACAGCAAAGAAAGAATAAATGACCCTTAGATACAGGAACAGGACATTGATTTTATAATTTTTTTAGTATTCATTAGAATTTTTGCGGATTTCCTAATCCAATAGAAAATCACTTTAGGTTACTCTGCTAATTCCTCTAGAAATTATACTAATAGCAACATCTCTTTCCCTTCCCCATCTCATTTAACGCTACTCATGGATTTATCTAAGCTCATTTTTAGGGCTCGCCTCTTTTCTATTTCGCAGAAATAGAAAACAGGGGTGAGTCCTTATGTCGCTGATCCACTTCTTTCCCCAAAGGCTCTCTTCAGGCAGCTGATTGGCTCTCTTCGCGGATTTCAAACAGTTCACGAGAAATCGAATCACGTGACAAGCTCCTCGTGGACGAGCTTGCCCGATCCTTCCCCCTGCCAGCAGCATTTGGCACATCAAAGGCTTCCGCTGCCCCGCCCCCTGCTTCATGGCCATCTGTCGCCGTCACTTATTGGCCGTGACTCGCAGAGTTTCACATTCTTCCCCATGTTTGGGATCAAATACTAGCTGCCTTTCACCATGTACATGTATTTTCTGTTGCCGATTAGTGGTGTGCCTTTTTTATTTAGTACATTATTATTTTTTTATGCTCGAATATTAAGTGCAAGAACTTGTTTGTTTAAATGATTATTAAATTTTATTTTCCACCCACGGGTTGTTTCTTGCAGTGCATTATGGCATCTTGAGGTCACCTAATCGCGCTGAGAGTTCTGGAGTTAGTTTTCTGTTACAGTGCTTAATCCGTATGGGAGGGGGCTTGTGCCCTGCTTTCCACAAGAGGCCTAAGCAGCATATTGCTTGTGAGTCTTGAAACAGACTCTTTAATTAAGCACCAGGCTCGGGCTATGCAGGAAATGCCTCAAGCCGTTTCTCAGGTCTTTTCGTGAAGCTCAGCAGGTATGAAGAGGGTGCTGTGTTGCGAAAACAATGCATATCCTTGCTGTTCTGATGCCCTTGTAAATCATTCTTTAAATATGAGCATGTCCACCGTGATGCGGTTCTTCTGTTTGCAAGTACTGCATACAGGTTTAGCCCGACCGACTCTTAAAAAAAAAAAAAAAAAAACGTTGTCGAGGAGGCAAGCACCGAGGCGTGCACGAGCTTGCCTGAGCCTTCTGCCTATCAGCCAGCTCTCCTCCCCTTATTGACTCTGGCTCGTCAAAGACTCTGCTCGCATCTCCCAGCAGGCAGCCCACCCCCTCCCACTCCATATGGGCAGCCCACCCCCTCCCTCTCCAGCGCCCTAGCTGCCTCCGCTTTACTCTCGCAAAACCTCTCATTTAATTTAACTAACATTTATGACTTGTTTTCAAAGTGTACATTAAAATGTTGGTAATGGCACTAGCGCACCGCCAGTGCTGCCGGTCTTATTACTTTCAGTGCCAGCGAACTTTATTCAGCACAGCTCACAAATGTGTGCAGGAGCCCCTCTTTTTATCTGGGCAGTGTGCGGGCTCTGCATTCCCATTACATTACGTTATGTAAGTTATTTCATAACGTGTTGTGTTGCAGAGGCCTGCCTGGGAACTGTTTAGCTGTGAGCCTAGTGTATTTAAACGATGCCTTGGTTTGTGTAAATTCCTTGCCCCCCGCCGTCACTTATTCACGGCCGCAGGCCGTGACTCGTTTATTTGTTGCTTTTTTTACCTGTTTAGTCTAACCTCCCTCTCGCCCGCCCCTCCCCCCTTTGCTGAACTATTTCCTCCTTCTGTCCCTCACTACCGCTGCCCCCCTCTGTCACTTTTCTCCATCATTTGCCTTTTTTTTTTACCTATTTAGTCTAACCTCCCTCCCTTTCCCTCTCTTCCCTCTCCTCTCTGCCCGTCTCTCTCTCTCTCTCCTTCTCTCCCTCTCTTTACCCTCTCCCTCCTCTCCTTTTTCTCCCTCTCCCCATCTTCCACTCAGCACCACCACAGCATCACTCAGCACCACCACAGCATCACTCAGCACCACCACAGCATCACTCAGCACCACCACAGCACCACTCAGCACCACCACAGCACCACTCAGCACCACCACAGAAACACCACAGCGCAAATCTCACCCGCGCAGCGCAACTCTCACCCACGCAGCACAAATCATCACTCACCCACCCCACACTCCATCCCTCACCCACACCACACTCCATCCATCCCCGCACCACACTCCATCCCTCACACGGCCCACACTACATCCCTCATCCACACTCCATCCCTCGCCCACACTCCATCTCTCGCCATCTTACCCTGCCTCTATCTCTCACACTTACTCTGTCGCAGTCCCTCTATCTTACGCACTCTCGCTATCTATCTATCACCCTCACTATCCATCACATCACCACAGCATCACTCTGGAGCACCACAACATCAATATGCGCTAACAGATCATCACTGAACGCCACAGCATCACTCGGCACACTCACATCATCATTCTAAGACAACAAACCATCAATATGTGCACCAATTCAACAACACCATATTAAAATATGTTCTCTCAATTTTCATAATTTGAATAAAAAATTCAAAAAAAATTTAATCTTTCACTTCTGTTCTTGTATTTTCATCACTATAAAAAACAATAAACTTAATCATCAAAAAAATTTGATAAAGTTTACGCTATTGCCATTATATATTACAAATTCATGACTAACTGTTAAATATTGGGGATTTTTTTTAATTTTAATATTAATACATCAAAGTCATGTAAAGACAACACATTTTGCATTACAAATGCTATAGGTGTCACATTTCCACTAATTCACACTATTAGCATTGTAAATGCCAAAGTTAGAATTTTCCACAAGTTAAAATTAAAAAAATAATAATAAAGTTTGACATTTACAATAATAATCCCTCAAACTTTACTAATGCGAGCCCTATTGCATTGCAAATGCTTGTTTTTTTCACAGAAGCAATACTTTACTGCTTTAGCTTGAGGTCCCCGTTGTTTTTATCCTTATCTCTCCCCAAAGAGATTAACAGCTCATCAACTGCCTGCACCGATCGAATGTTATGCATTGTATTATTGTGCATAACCTTCAAAGCCGCTGGGAAGGCTAACTGGGCTACCAGTCCAGTCTGTTTTACAGCAGCCTCTTTGGAAAGTGCTCATACTGTCCCATTTGAATTATGGTTTAAATCTTTATTGTAAATTTTACATTACAGTAATAACAGTAGCTGCCACCTACATCTACTGGCTGGTGAGGGACAATATGATGTGAGTCATTCGTAGGTGGAGTGAGAAGCAGTAGGAAACAGGGGGGAAGAGAGTAGAAAGGAGACTGGTTAGTTAAAGATGGTCTTAGTTCCGTTAATGCAGTCCAGATCTCCCAGAGGAGTTAGGTTATCTCGCATGTGTATGTTAGGTGTGGGACTCCCAACCCTCCTTCCTCCTGTTACAGGTATGTTTTGTCTCACGCCATGCAAGCTCTCTTCCCACCCCAGATAAAGTCCCAAAGAAGGTGATGAAGCTTAGTCAACATCAGTGGCGGGGGGCTGCAGCGGGAGGGTCTGCATCACATAGGATGTGGGGCAGTAGAGTAATTTTGATATCAGCCAGTCTACCCAACCAAGACAACGTGCGTTTCCTCCAAGCCTGGAGCCCCTTCTGAATATCAGTAAAGAGGGTAGCATAGTTCACCTTGGCTTTCTTATCAACAGTAGGGAATAAGGTATGCAAACCAGCTACAATGATACAATACCATGCAACAACTACAATACCCTGGGGAGTATACAGGGTATCCATCATACCCTGAAAGTATAGCATTTCTTGTGCCATATCGGAGACTGTGGCTTTTTTCACCCAAATTGTGTAAAAAGGTGCCGTAAAGTGCACCATTTAAAGCCCCTATAGAATGTCAAGTTCACCGAAATCCAGGGCAAGTAGTAAACCTCACCACTTTCAAAGATAACAGCTGCTACCAAGATGAGTATGTGTTTTCCCTGATAAGAGTGAGGGTATAAAGCTGCAGTGCAAGGCCCAATGCCCTACAGGACAAGCTACCACTGGCAAGAAGGTACTTGACAAATTAAGTGTTGATCCTAACAACTGGTTTTCTTTTGAGTTCATTATTCCGCCGGATTTTGATTAACTTGTTGTGATCTTTAAACCCTCTAATACAGTGGGTGACTACAGGGGCACACATCCCTCCTCCTACCATATCGCTTAAATGGTTATTTGTTAACTGTAAGAATTACTGTGCATTTAAAACACACCAATTGGCATTTGGGTTCATCAATATTTCACTTCTGCTTGCCGACATCGGTCTATCATAGTTACCACATGTGTAAGAAAATCTACAATTGCTTGAGTTTATGGGTCACAGATAAAAACGAGGACAAGTGTCCGAAGTCACGACAGCTCTGCATGAATTTTGCGAAGTTGAAACAGTATTGCAATGTATTCAAAATTCTGTATGTATGAGTTGTTCTTTCCACAGGAACAGAAAGTGGAGATTGTCCTCCTACAATAGGCTAGTAAGCCTAGTTTATGCATGTTTGTCTGTCCCCCAACTAAAAGTAACAGGAGTGCAAAAAATCCTGGGCACGATTTTGTCCGGTCGAAAGCCCAAGGACCCTTAGTGGCCATCTTCTACGGGCTGAAACACGTCAAATAGGGGTAACAGGGCCATTACTCCCTATTTTTACCATCCTTTCATTTATAACCATACCGGAGCAACCGCTATTAAAGGGGGAAACTTGGTTGCTAACTGTATTTTTATTCTAGAAGACCCCAGCTGCTATCAATTACTCAAAGTGCTACCTGGAATATGTTTGAGCCCATTGTGTTTTTTTAGGGCCCAGGCAGAGTCCCGTTGATGAAGTATCCCTCTACTAGAGTGGGTGAGAGTCCTACAAAAGGAATAATTGTATTTCTTGAGCAGACGGTGATTAATTTGGTATCTTGACTCTTATTTTATTGAGCTGTCTGTTATTCATTCATTCATTCAAAAATAGATCCGGTATTATTTATTTATATACCACATAATGGCGCCCGAACAGGGACTTGCCCTTTCCCCACGCGTCGGTGAAGCCACGCCGACCCCCTGACCCTCTGCAGTCGTGACGGAACCATACCGTGCACTGGCAGATATTTCTGCTCCAAGTATCCCTCAGGCCCACGGAGGAGACGGAGGAGGCGGTCCAGCATCCAAACGAGACGGTGGAGGAACGCGGCGAGTCCCGACCAGAGCCCAAGCCGAGAGTCCAAGGTCCGAGGTATCCGGAGGCCCACCCGTAACTGAAGTCCGAAGTTCGTCGTCCGTCGTCCAGTCCAGTCCGAGGCCTTCCGTTCCGTGCTGCCCGGTGAGTACCATTGCTGGGGTAGTATCTAGACAGGACCAATCTAAATTGACTCCTGGTCCGTGGGTTGGTGGTGCCCAGACTCACAAACGAAGTGTTCACCTAGGTGGATACGGGTCTTGATGCGTCCCTTTCATGGGACCGGTATGTTCCGTACTGTTACAGCAGTGCATCCAGTAATTCTAGTCTGTTCCGTTCTCGAGAAAATTCTTGTATTTCTGTTTTCAGTATTCCAGGTAATATTCTGTTCGAACTGTTATTTATAATGTTCTTCATGT
This sequence comes from Lissotriton helveticus, assembly GCF_964261635.1. Classification (NCBI taxonomy): domain Eukaryota; kingdom Metazoa; phylum Chordata; class Amphibia; order Caudata; family Salamandridae; genus Lissotriton; species Lissotriton helveticus. Next base: position 783,157,202 of record NC_136061.1, read on the forward strand.
ATTTTACTGTTGTGGTATGAGTGCGATGTGATTTCGTGTTTTTATTGTGTATTGTATTGTGTCCAGATTACAGTTCAGTCATGCCTATATTTTCCAAGTTACGTCAGTTAAAAACTAGAAAGGGTTTATTAGAAGAAGCGGTTCCTGTCCCGCCCAGGGACAGTCCAGGTCACTTTATGTATCAGAAACATGGCATAAGCGCCATAATGTATCTAGATTTATGGGTAGAGTATACCAAACAGTTAGAAGAAAAGTATAGATGGCCCGTATCGGGTACATGGGATGCCGAATGTATCATGCGAGTAGAAGAAGCATTATGGAAAAAGAAAGCCAGACAGTCACAGAAAGATGCCATCGAGTTATGGCGTAAGGAAGCTCATAGAAGAGCCGAGAAGGAAGTCAGAAAGTCAGAGTTAAGTAGAGAATCCCAAGAACGAGCCCAAGAAAGAGAATTAATCGAGATAGGTGAACAAGTCAAAGCCGAACAGTCAGACAGACAGAGGCATGCCCTCATTAAGGGTATGTATCCTCTTCTTGCCGAAGGTGTGCCAAAAGCGACCCCAGAGGCATCCAGTAATTTCCCGCCACCATTAGTTCCGACCAAGTTACGTCACAAACCGACCGCAGCTGATATTTTTATTTCGTCCTACTTGGACGACACAGTCCCAGAATATGCAAATCCTGTTCGCGCTCCGCCAGTCCCTGTAAATCAGGCACTTCCTGCTCCTTCAGACACCGGGGTGCCCTTACCAGCTCCCCCGGTCCAGTCCGCCATACAAGTCCAGCCCACGTTACAACTACCGACCCTGTCAGCACGAAGAATGTCAATCGACGATTCCAGTTTAGGGGCCGCAGGAGGAGGTCTTCCTCAAACCCCGCCGCCACACAAGCGTTTAACATTACTCGAATTACATGCTCAAGCGTTACAGCGCACGCCCAAACATCAGTCTGTTACAGAAATCAGGCAAACCCTTAACGAATGTGTCTATGATCCAGTTCCAGGCGAATATAATATGGTTTTATATTCCTTACGTGTAAGGAGAGTGACCGAGTATCTAGTCACCTTGCCGAATATGAAAGAAGATCTAGACAGAATATATCGTTTCATCCGTACAGGGGATGATCCAGAAAGTATTGGCGAGATTATGTCTCAAAGGAAAGCCGAGATTCAGCTCATGATATTAAAGTTCCTGATCAATTGTCTAATAAGAGAACAAGATTACCCGTCTAAAGATCCCGCCGAAATGAGAATCCTGACAAGGTGGAGTGATAATATAGCCGAGGGTAAGCACAAGACCGTCGGTGCTATGGAGAGTATGTACAAGAAAATCCGTAAAGAGATAGTAAAGATACACGAACAGCGTAAAGCAGCACAAGTAAGCGAGAAAGAAAGTATCTCTGATCCTGAAGAGGAAGACGAGAATTCCGCCAGAATAGCGTATGTAGGAAAATCTAGATTTCCAGATCGTCATTTACGTCTAGAACACAAGTCTGTTTTTCATCATCCAGCACCAGAACTAGGTTCTCTAGAACAAGTATTTCAAGCTACCGATCACATTCTGAAATCACGAGTCGGTTACAGTGAATTAAGTACCATGCATGAACAAGAACTAGCCCGATCAGCAGTCCGATGGATTACTGATTCTACCACTTTTCCAGACGAAATAGTGGCACAAATGTTTCTGAAACTGCCCCCAGCCGAGCAACGACTGGTGGGTATGTATATGATCCAGCACCTCATCACTCTGTATGAGGGTCAACATTCTGATCCAGGTCCGTTGCATGATATTCTGAACGAGTTACTCCAGTATAGATGGAGAGGTCTAGGTACCGATTTAATTAGTGTCATTCTAGAACAGCGTCACAAATATAGAACGTTCCTGAATCCGCATTTTGTTCATGTCTCACCCCCAGAAAGTAAATCATTTTACATAGACAGACAGAATCCGTTACGAGAAGTCCACCCAGTCCAAGGGGCGGGTGGCGTAATGCAACGAGTGTTTGTATACACTCCGATTTCAAAGATGGAACTTCTTGAAATGAAGAAATTAATTCCCTGTCATGACAAAGATCCAGCAGGGTTCCATAGAGAATTAAAAGACATGCTCCGTATGGGAGAATACACTTACCCAGATATCATTAAAATGTTAAAGGTTCTGCTACCCGCAGGGGTGTATGAAAAGCTAAAGGAAAAAGAATGGGAGGTGGGAGAGAAAAAGATCGATTGGGCAGTTCTAGAAGCTGAAGACAAGGCACGAGTACCAGGTACCGGTCTTGGAGATAAATGTAAAGAATTACCAGAATTACTGATTCAAGTTTTACCCAGATTATTGACAACTAGGAAGGAAGACTGGGATGCAATCTCAGCCTGTAAACAGAAACAAGATGAAGATATTAGTGATTTTTATTCTAGATTTGAAAAATGTTTCAGTATCAACAGTGGTCTCAAGACAAGTAGTGAGTCATACCCTCATCTTTTTGTTACCAAATTAGTCGAGAATTCAAGTCCACAAATTAAAAATCGAGTTTTGAAAGTCGAAAGCACCTGGCAAGCAAATACTCCGTCCCAGATGCTCCAGATGCTCCAGTATCACCAGAATAGAATCAGGGAAGAGCAAGAACACGAGAGAAAACGTATGAAAGACACGAAAATGAAAGTACTAGTTGCACAATCTGTTCCCCAAGACAGTCAGAAGAGGGGTCCGAATCAAGCCAGTCATCCTGCAGCTCCCGTTAAAGGGAACTGCAATTATTGTAAACAGCCAGGTCATTTTATAAACGAGTGTGCAGTTCTGAAACATAATATAGCTACTGGTAAGACTAAAGAAAGACCACGTCCGCCTAGACAAGAACAAGTTTCACAGATTCCTCAGTCACAGAATGCACAGCAGACAGTTACAGCACCGCAGCCTATTGCTGCAACACAGCACGTTACATCGCAGATGTACCAGTATGCTCAGACCGAGTATCCAGAGTATCAGCCATATTCATGAAACAGCCTAGAGAGGGAGGTAGGCTTGCCTCTCATCGAGATACCTGTAGATCAAGAAGGTCCCTATGTTCACAGTCAAGTATTAGGGAAAGACAGAAAGTTTTTGATCGATACAGGGGCAAGTAGGACCACAATTAGTCATGCCGAAGTTCCAGGGGCTCCGCTCTCAGGCTCAAGAAATGTTTCCCTTGGATTTTCAGGAAAGCCAATAGTTAATGAGATATCTAAGCCAGTCACTCTAGAAGTAGGTCCATTGTCCCGTACTACTGATCTGTTACTTACTAAGTCATGTCCAGAAAACCTATTAGGCATTAAGACACTGAAAGAATTAGGTGCAGTTATTTGCTGTTCCCCAGAGGGAATACGTCTGTTCCTACGTGAATTTAAGGGTCACTATGTATTACGAGATTTTGATTCAAGATTGTGTAATGTTCCACAGCATTTATGGGCGCAAGGTCCAACTGATGTAGGTTACATGCAAATCACACCCCATCGTGTGACTCTCAAGCCAGGTGTAGTGTTACCCCGAATCAGACAGTACAGATTGCCACCTGAGGCTGTAGCAGCCTTATCCAAAATTATTGACGAGCTCATTGTTCAAGGAGTAGTCGTAGAAACTGACTCCAATGTATGCAATTCTCCGATCATTCCAGTCATGAAACGTACTGATCCGAATGCACCCCCAGTATATCGATTAGTGATTGATTTACGAGAGCTTAATAAATGTATTATTCCTCAGTACCCAGTTGTCCCAGATATTTCTTCCCTGTTAACAGCCATTGATTCCGAAGCCATGTTTTTCACTGTCATAGACCTCAAGAATGCATTTTTTAGTGTTCCAATTCATCCAGATAGCCAGTTTCTTTTCGGATTTTGTTTAAACGGAAGGAGCTATATGTTTACACGCGCTCCTCAAGGTTTCACAGAAAGCCCTAGTATTTACAGTCAAGCACTCAAGAGACAACTAGACAACATTCACATGCCAACTGATACTGCCCTGCTCCAGTATGTCGATGATCTACTGATCACAGCCCGTTCTGAACGTGACTGCGAGCGAGCATCCCTTACAGTCTTGTATTTTCTAGCCGAGATGGGGCACAAGGTGTCACCTTCGAAGCTTCAATTCTGTGTCCAGCAAGTGGTATACTTAGGACACTTGCTGTCCAAGAGGGGTAGGCAGTTGACACCCGACCGTATCCAGTTAATAGCGAGTCTTCCCCAGCCCAGAACCCAGAAGGAGGTACGTGCCTTTATCGGCCTTACTTCTTATTGTAGACAATGGATTCCCCAGTATGCATTTCTAGCCAAGCCACTGATACAGTTAACGACACAGGAGACAGCCGTATCGACTGTCCTCCCTTGGACATCTGACCATACACTTAGTTTCAACGAGTTAAAGAAAGCCCTATGTCAAGCTCCAGTTCTAGCTACACCGAACTACAGTAAGCCTTTTACACTTTTCGTTACTGAACGTGAAGGTACAGCATTATCTGTTCTCACACAAGATCAAGCAGGACAATACAAGCCCTGTGCTTATTTTTCGAGCACATTAGATCCAGTCGCCCAGGCGTTGCCTGCGTGCCTCAAGTCAGTTGCAGCCACAGCACTAGCTATCAGACAAAGTGATTCCATAGTTTTAGGGCATTCCCTGACAGTACAAGTTCCACACGCCGTGGAAGTTCTTTTAAACCGAACACAAACACAGCACTTGACAATTGCACGTTTAACAGGTTATGAATTGACACTGTTCCAGCCACACATAGAAATTAGACGCTGCAACGTCCTGAATCCTGCTACACTGTTACCATCAGTTAGTTCAAATCCAGACACACATGATTGTGTGGAAGTAGTTAACATTACGACAAAGCCAAGACAAGACCTGACAGATATTCCGTTACCAGATCCTGACCTGACACTCTATGTGGATGGTTCATGTATGAGAACTAGTACAGGAGAACTAGTCGCCGCGTATGCAGTGACTACGGACACCGAAGTTATTGAGACACACCGTATTGATACCCTGTCCGCTCAAGCAGCAGAGCTAGTCGCTCTGACACAAGCCTGTATACACGCCAAGAACTTGAAAGTTAATGTTTACACAGATTCACGTTACGCATTCGGAGTTGTACACGACTTCGGAGTGCTCTGGCAGGAGAGAGGTTTCATGACTTCTCATGGAACCAGGATTCAGCATGGTCTCCTTATTCAAGCCCTGTTAGATGCCATACATTTACCGACATCTATTGCTATCATGAAGTGCAAAGCACATACGAAAGTTACTGACATTATTTCTCAAGGTAATGATCTAGCAGATCGCACAGCCAAGCTTACAGCACAGACTCCAGACATTCCAGTTAACATGACACATACTCCAGATCCGATTACATGCATGACAGTTAAGGACCCTACTCAAGACGTCATAGATATACAGTTACATGCTACTCCCGATGAAATCAAGAAATGGTCTGAACAAGGAGGGGTCCAGACAGATCAAGGATGGTTAACGAAGGGTAGAGCCACATGGTTTCTCCCCGATTCTATGGTTCAAGTCATTATCAATACCGCACATAGTCCAGCACATTTAGGAGAAAAAGCTATGTTAGACAGTATCCAGAATATTTGGTTCAACAAGCATTTACGAGCTGCAGCCAAGCAGAAAGTCCGCACCTGTATGATATGTTGTCAGTTTAATCCAGGTAAAAGTGTCCCGGTGGAACAAGGTGGTTTCCAGCCCCCTGACCACCCTTTTGAGGTCCTCCAGATGGATTATATTCAGATGGAGCGATGTCGAGGTTTCAAGTATGTCCTTGTAGTTGTATGCGCTTTGTCCAGGTGGACAGAAGCATATCCAGTCCCAGATTACACAGCCGCGACCACTGCCAAACAGTTGGTTCGTGAATTCTTCCCTAGATATGGACTCCCTAGAGTCGTATATTCTGATAACGGTCAGCCATTCTCATCTGAACTGATGAAGCACGTTTCCCTGTTGTTAGGGTACCAGTGGAAGTTTCATTGTGTACGCCATCCTGAAGCAGCCGGTCTGGTCGAGAGACATAACCAGACTCTGAAAATCCGCATTGCAAAAGTTTGTAAAGAAAAAGGTGTGGACTGGCTAGTAGCTCTGCCAGTCGCTTTGTTTTATATGCGCATGGTTGCACATTCCAGATCAGGTCTGTCCCCGTACGAGGTCGTATTCGGCCGCCCCCCTAACATGTGGGGTACTCCTAGACCCCGAAGTATTACCGATGTTTCATGTAATATGCTGACAGATTACCTAGCTTCCTTGATGTCTGCCCTCAACTCATGTCGTTCAAAGGTTGCTGCCGCCTTTCCAGACAATACCGAGGTGGCACCACATGAAATCGTTCCAGGCTCCCTAGTGATGGTCCGGAATTTCGACAGATCAAGTCCGCTGGAACCACGTTGGAAGGAGCCACGTCAGGTCCTCCTCACCACCCGTACAGCCGTGAAGTTGGAAGGCAGAAAAGGATGGATCCACCTTTCTCATATTAAACTTTTTAAAGGACTGAAATCCGTTTCTAAAAACATTTCCCAGGATTTGAAGGACTGCCAGAATATTGCTCTTAAGGACTGTCCCGCACAAGACATTATTACAACCCCTCCCTTGTTAGAGAAAACTCCGCAACAGGAGTATAAGTTAAAGCTCAGGTCTAGTAAAATAAGTCAGTCAGTTTGATTGTATAAGTCCTCCCCTAGGTGAAACGGTTAGACTGTTTCTGACATGTATAAAATAGACCCCCATAGTGAGAGAGTCAGTCGAAGTTCAATTCAATGTATCGTTTTTCTGAGTTTCATATTATTCATCAGCATTTTGATTTCCTGCACCAGCTATGCGTTCTATTTGTATTTTCCAGTTCCTCATGTAAATATGTCTGCTAATGCTACAGTAGAGCACACGTTTAGTGATCTGCCTCCTCACGAATATTCTTACCGCCTCGCTATGCGCAACAACACATTTATCCGTATGTTACATTATTCACACCAGACCAGCAATGCCACTAATTGTTGGGTGTGTGGTCGACTCCCCCCTTTCCAGACACCGAAGGGAGTTCTGCCACTCTTTCCTTATCCATTTTCACACAATGGTTCGTGTGGAGCATGGTCCACGTTAACGTCATCCTCAACAGATATGTCTTTTCTTAACAGTACATGTTTTCCAGACAAGCAAGGTCTCCCCCACAGAACAGGTTTAGATCTAGAAAATGAAGTATATAATTTAGGTAATTATTCGTCGAATTTCATGGTCCTGAATGTTCAGTCTGATACTACTCCAGACTTACCTGCTATTTCAGTACTACCAGTCAAAGGTGAATTATGTGTCCGTAGTTATGGTTCCATACATGTAGGTCATAGTGACTGTACTACTGTTATCCAGTATAGTGACAGTGGGAAATCTGTTTTTAAAGCTTCACGTCATTCTTATTTTATTTGTGGTCAAACTGCATATGTCCGTCTGCCCCTCGATTGGGAGGGAACCTGTTACATTGCCTTCCTACTGCCACCTGTTTTTCTAGCCCCATCTGATTATCACAGAAACACACATCTAGTACACATTAGACATAGAAGGGAGTCCCCAATTGTCGATTATACTGAAACTACTCTAGAACAGTATACAGATTTCAATAAAGGTTTCTTCTTCTTTGTAGGACCTGTCCAGAATAGTAAACTGATCCGTAGGTTAACAAGAACCCTTGAAGCTGTAGTAAATGAGACTGCCTCTGCTCTAGGTAACTTAACCGAAGAACAATCTGCTATGAGATTTGTCGTTTTGCAAAATCGTCTCGTCCTTGACGTCATACTGGCCGATAGGGGCGGGGCCTGTAGAGTCATCGGATCTAGTTGCTGCATTTTCATTCCAAATAACGCGCCGTCTGTTTATTCAGCTATAACCAGACTCCATAAAATTGCCCATCTGTTACACCAAGATCCAGGCACCTGGACATGGTCCGGTTGGTTCTGGAATATAATTTCCGCATGGGGATGGAAAGTCCTGTCCTTTTTAGGTATTGCAGTAGCGATCATATTTAGCTGCTGCCTCTGTATACAATGTGGCCCTGCGATTTGCAGCATGTGTGCTACCTCTTGTATTCCTAGTCCCAAGCCCCGTTCTAAGTCCCGTTCCAGGATAATTCGAGACGAGCAAATGATACTGTATGAAATGATAGATGGTATCATGAAAATTGATGTTTCCTGATGGAAACGTAGTGACAAGGAGGGAATGTGGAAAAGTAAATTTTGCCATGTTCTGTGTCCCTACGCCTCATCCATCATATGTTATGTGTGCATGACCAATATGCATATGTTATTCCCCATGTCCGATTAATGACGCAATTACAGTTGTGTCCACCTCTGGTATGTCAGTTTCCAGTCCTCGTGAATACTACGAATATCAGGCCTATGTAAAGCTACGTTGCCACGTTTCCCAGTGTGCACGTTATTCCATTATAAAGTCCCCGTTTCCAGGCCTCAAAAGGGCCCGGACATCAGATTCAGCTCCTGTCTCCTGAAAAGCCTCGCTAAGGAGCGATACAGCCCCCACCTGTATCCTCGACCCTTCACTTACTTCCTGCCTCGCAGTGCCCGGTGCAGCTTGGCTCTGCCTCTGAGTCTGCCAAAAGTATGTTATAGTTCCAGTTATCAGTTCAGTCCTCCTTCTTTGCATTCCTAAGCTACTGAACTGCATCAATAGTTTCCGTCATTGTCTAGCCTATTCGGCTCCACGTTAGAGAAATACTGTATTAATGGTCATTTAATATTCTTCATCACGCACTACATGTAGAATAATGCATGGTCCAGTCTTAGAATCAAGTTAGCTTTTCCCCTCATGACTTCTAGTTTATATCAACATGTTCCCTAAACATCAGATACCAGATAGGGTTTAGGTACATGTCGCTCCGACCCTCCAGACTCTAGTCTCTGCTCCTAGCACAGAGTTCGTAGCCCCCAGCTTCTCCTAGTAACACGTCATTGCCAGTTTTCGCGCACCACCAGGTTAGAGGTCCCGGCTCCTTAGGTAGCCCCCTCCTATGTTTCCGCCCATTCATGACATATTCTGTTACGTTTGCATCACATGTCTATGTATACTCCCAGTTACACCTACTTTTACTGTTATCTCTCGCGACTGCTACGCGTCACGCCTTCTGCTCCACCCACTGTTACGCCTACTGCAATGTAATGCTATGTGTTTGCGCTATGTATATAAGTCAATGTATTGTTATTAAAAGTTAGCGCGCTCATCCCAGATCAAGCCCCGGCAGCTGCTGGGCCCCAGTTGTCCTGCTGGGCCCTGTCACCTCTGTTCCTATGCAGGTTGTCCTGATCCTGTCCTTATGCTGTAATAAACCTGCAGAAACTCCTACTACCTCGAATCTTGACTCTTATTTTATTGAGCTGTCTGTTATTCATTCATTCATTCAAAAATAGATCCGGTATTATTTATTTATATACCACAGCAAGAACTTGTTTGTTTAAATGATTATTAAATTTTATTTTCCACCCACGGGTTGTTTCTTGCAGTGCATTATGGCATCTTGAGGTCACCTAATCGCGCTGAGAGTTCTGGAGTTAGTTTTCTGTTACAGTGCTTAATCCGTATGGGAGGGGGCTTGTGCCCTGCTTTCCACAAGAGGCCTAAGCAGCATATTGCTTGTGAGTCTTGAAACAGACTCTTTAATTAAGCACCAGGCTCGGGCTATGCAGGAAATGCCTCAAGCCGTTTCTCAGGTCTTTTCGTGAAGCTCAGCAGGTATGAAGAGGGTGCTGTGTTGCGAAAACAATGCATATCCTTGCTGTTCTGATGCCCTTGTAAATCATTCTTTAAATATGAGCATGTCCACCGTGATGCGGTTCTTCTGTTTGCAAGTACTGCATACAGGTTTAGCCCGACCGACTCTTAAAAAAAAAAAAAAAAAAAACGTTGTCGAGGAGGCAAGCACCGAGGCGTGCACGAGCTTGCCTGAGCCTTCTGCCTATCAGCCAGCTCTCCTCCCCTTATTGACTCTGGCTCGTCAAAGACTCTGCTCGCATCTCCCAGCAGGCAGCCCACCCCCTCCCACTCCATATGGGCAGCCCACCCCCTCCCTCTCCAGCGCCCTAGCTGCCTCCGCTTTACTCTCGCAAAACCTCTCATTTAATTTAACTAACATTTATGACTTGTTTTCAAAGTGTACATTAAAATGTTGGTAATGGCACTAGCGCACCGCCAGTGCTGCCGGTCTTATTACTTTCAGTGCCAGCGAACTTTATTCAGCACAGCTCACAAATGTGTGCAGGAGCCCCTCTTTTTATCTGGGCAGTGTGCGGGCTCTGCATTCCCATTACATTACGTTATGTAAGTTATTTCATAACGTGTTGTGTTGCAGAGGCCTGCCTGGGAACTGTTTAGCTGTGAGCCTAGTGTATTTAAACGATGCCTTGGTTTGTGTAAATTCCTTGCCCCCCGCCGTCACTTATTCACGGCCGCAGGCCGTGACTCGTTTATTTGTTGCTTTTTTTACCTGTTTAGTCTAACCTCCCTCTCGCCCGCCCCTCCCCCCTTTGCTGAACTATTTCCTCCTTCTGTCCCTCACTACCGCTGCCCCCCTCTGTCACTTTTCTCCATCATTTGCCTTTTTTTACCTATTTAGTCTAACCTCCCTCCCTTTCCCTCTCTTCCCTCTCCTCTCTGCCCGTCTCTCTCTCTCTCTCCTTCTCTCCCTCTCTTTACCCTCTCCCTCCTCTCCTTTTTCTCCCTCTCCCCATCTTCCACTCAGCACCACCACAGCATCACTCAGCACCACCACAGCATCACTCAGCACCACCACAGCATCACTCAGCACCACCACAGCATCACTCAGCACCACCACAGCACCACTCAGCACCACCACAGCACCACTCAGCACCACCACAGAAACACCACAGCGCAAATCTCACCCGCGCAGCGCAACTCTCACCCACGCAGCACAAATCATCACTCACCCACCCCACACTCCATCCCTCACCCACACCACACTCCATCCATCCCCGCACCACACTCCATCCCTCACACGGCCCACACTACATCCCTCATCCACACTCCATCCCTCGCCCACACTCCATCTCTCGCCATCTTACCCTGCCTCTATCTCTCACACTTACTCTGTCGCAGTCCCTCTATCTTACGCACTCTCGCTATCTATCTATCACCCTCACTATCCATCACATCACCACAGCATCACTCTGGAGCACCACAACATCAATATGCGCTAACAGATCATCACTGAACGCCACAGCATCACTCGGCACACTCACATCATCATTCTAAGACAACAAACCATCAATATGTGCACCAATTCAACAACACCATATTAAAATATGTTCTCTCAATTTTCATAATTTGAATAAAAAATTCAAAAAAAATTTAATCTTTCACTTCTGTTCTTGTATTTTCATCACTATAAAAAACAATAAACTTAATCATCAAAAAAATTTGATAAAGTTTACGCTATTGCCATTATATATTACAAATTCATGACTAACTGTTAAATATTGGGGATTTTTTTTAATTTTAATATTAATACATCAAAGTCATGTAAAGACACATTTTGCATTACAAATGCTATAGGTGTCACATTTCCACTAATTCACACTATTAGCATTGTAAATGCCAAAGTTAGAATTTTCCACAAGTTAAAATTAAAAAAATAATAATAAAGTTTGACATTTACAATAATAATCCCTCAAACTTTACTAATGCGAGCCCTATTGCATTGCAAATGCTTGTTTTTTTCACAGAAGCAATACTTTACTGCTTTAGCTTGAGGTCCCCGTTGTTTTTATCCTTATCTCTCCCCAAAGAGATTAACAGCTCATCAACTGCCTGCACCGATCGAATGTTATGCATTGTATTATTGTGCATAACCTTCAAAGCCGCTGGGAAGGCTAACTGGGCTACCAGTCCAGTCTGTTTTACAGCAGCCTCTTTGGAAAGTGCTCATACTGTCCCATTTGAATTATGGTTTAAATCTTTATTGTAAATTTTACATTACAGTAATAACAGTAGCTGCCACCTACATCTACTGGCTGGTGAGGGACAATATGATGTGAGTCATTCGTAGGTGGAGTGAGAAGCAGTAGGAAACAGGGGGGAAGAGAGTAGAAAGGAGACTGGTTAGTTAAAGATGGTCTTAGTTCCGTTAATGCAGTCCAGATCTCTCAGAGGAGTTAGGTTATCTCGCATGTGTATGTTAGGTGTGGGACTCCCAACCCTCCTTCCTCCTGTTACAGGTATGTTTTGTCTCACGCCATGCAAGCTCTCTTCCCACCCCAGATAAAGTCCCAAAGAAGGTGATGAAGCTTAGTCAACATCAGTGGCGGGGGGCTGCAGCGGGAGGGTCTGCATCACATAGGATGTGGGGCAGTAGAGTAATTTTGATATCAGCCAGTCTACCCAACCAAGACAACGTGCGTTTCCTCCAAGCCTGGAGCCCCTTCTGAATATCAGTAAAGAGGGTAGCATAGTTCACCTTGGCTTTCTTATCAACAGTAGGGAATAAGGTATGCAAACCAGCTACAATGATACAATACCATGCAACAACTACAATACCCTGGGGAGTATACAGGGTATCCATCATACCCTGAAAGTATAGCATTTCTTGTGCCATATCGGAGACTGTGGCTTTTTTCACCCAAATTGTGTAAAAAGGTGCCGTAAAGTGCACCATTTAAAGCCCCTATAGAATGTCAAGTTCACCGAAATCCAGGGCAAGTAGTAAACCTCACCACTTTCAAAGATAACAGCTGCTACCAAGATGAGTATGTGTTTTCCCTGATAAGAGTGAGGGTATAAAGCTGCAGTGCAAGGCCCAATGCCCTACAGGACAAGCTACCACTGGCAAGAAGGTACTTGACGAATTAAGTGTTGATCCTAACAACTGGTTTTCTTTTGAGTTCATTATTCCGCCGGATTTTGATTAACTTGTTGTGATCTTTAAACCCTCTAATACAGTGGGTGACTACAGGGGCACACATCCCTCCTCCTACCATATCGCTTAAATGGTTATTTGTTAACTGTAAGAATTACTGTGCATTTAAAACACACCAATTGGCATTTGGGTTCATCAATATTTCACTTCTGCTTGCCGACATCGGTCTATCATAGTTACCACATGTGTAAGAAAATCTACAATTGCTTGAGTTTATGGGTCACAGATAAAAACGAGGACAAGTGTCCGAAGTCACGACAGCTCTGCATGAATTTTGCGAAGTTGAAACAGTATTGCAATGTATTCAAAATTCTGTATGTATGAGTTGTTCTTTCCACAGGAACAGAAAGTGGAGATTGTCCTCCTACAATAGGCTAGTAAGCCTAGTTTATGCATGTTTGTCTGTCCCCCAACTAAAAGTAACAGGAGTGCAAAAAATCCTGGGCACGATTTTGTCCGGTCGAAAGCCCAAGGACCCTTAGTGGCCATCTTCTACGGGCTGAAACACGTCAAATAGGGGTAACAGGGCCATTACTCCCTATTTTTACCATCCTTTCATTTATAACCATACCGGAGCAACCGCTATTAAAGGGGGAAACTTGGTTGCTAACTGTATTTTTATTCTAGAAGACCCCAGCTGCTATCAATTACTCAAAGTGCTACCTGGAATATGTTTGAGCCCATTGTGTTTTTTTAGGGCCCAGGCAGAGTCCCGTTGATGAAGTATCCCTCTACTAGAGTGGGTGAGAGTCCTACAAAAGGAATAATTGTATTTCTTGAGCAGACGGTGATTAATTTGGTATGCCTGATGTAGAGTAGTGGGTGAGGATACCTATAAATGTTTCTGCTTGATAGTGTTGGGAGAACTTATCATTTCCCCTTAATAAATTCTGTTGCGCCTCCCGTAGGAGACTCATTATTCACCTCCCTTTGTTTTCTTGGACAAGATCAACATCTACAGTTGCCAAAACACCACATTTCTAAAAACGGAGATTAATCCTTCCAATGTACGAGTTTCTGCGAATTCCAATTCACTTTTAGGATCTATTTATGTATCATTAGGTCAGTGAAAGCTGCCGCCAGCTGTGCCAGGCATGAGGTGCACTGTTGTCACTGGGCTTAATTCAGATTGCAAAAATATGTTTGTAGATCAGAATCTGCATGTATATTGGAGTCAGTACATTTAGGAAAAGCTTAACCTTTTCGGTTTTCTGGCATAATTGGATTTTTGTTTTAATTGCTTTAGCCACTGAACTCAAGGCAGTGCAATGAACTAGACATTTGACAGTTCTAAGGGCAAACGAAACACTTTTACGTTCTGCAAAACCGCATAATGGTAGAAGATATGCTGCAACATATGTTCCTTTCTGGCATCGCTACTAGTACAATATCTCATTGGAATTCAGTAAAGTAGTTCCATCAGTATTCTCAATAATTATCAGAAACACACAAAATAAACAACACCCTCCCATGGCTTCAGCATACGTATACCCCATTTATACTTCATTATATAAGGTACGTTATTCAGTTTATACACAAACATGTATATTCACCACCTAAGGAGAATGGGAAAATATGTAATACTTATTTTTTTTTAAAAGAAGATTAAAAAAAGAACAAACAGTTCCAGAAAAACATTTATTCCACGATTTCCATTACAAAAAAAGGAATATGCAGATCAAAGAGAACGTGACTAATTGGTGCATTTTTTGCAAACTGAGAGATGGCCTTCAAAAATAAATGTGATATCATTAAATTGTAGTCGTCAGCGCTAAGATACTTTCTTCTGATCGAACGCCTGTTGGCCGAAGATTAGTGCTCCATTGGTTCTTCTGCCTTCTCTACGACTTCTTCAGCAGGCTGTGCAACCTTAAGCATAAAAAAGTAAGACAATGCTTTTAAAACTAAAATACTTGTAATTATACATTCAAAACAGTTCGTATTTAACAGGCCGAAATATCTCCCAACATTCTAACAGTCTTACAGATATTGCAACCGCTCAGCATGCAATGCTAGAAGGCTGCATCCTCATTGGTTGTGGAGTCAGTCAAGATAAACTTGTGAGAGCTCGAGTGCAGACCTCTTTAAGCATTTCATTTAAACACAAAATGATAGGCCTGCGGGAGAGAACGCTTTGAGGCAGACTGTGAAGCTTCAGTAACCCTGAAAACAACCTGTGTCCAGAAATGTACAGCCATGCATAGCCAAAGGTGTGCGCTTTTCTTTAGAAGTAATACCTTAAAAAAACTTTACCACAAACCTTTTGAATTACATGAAATTGAATCTCCTATGAAGCCGGGGTTTCTTTTATTTACCACGGTCACCCTACTCTCATTATATCACTGTACAAAAGAGTGACAATAATATCATCCTTATAGGCAAGTTAAGGTCACACACTGTTGTCTGGAAGCATTTTCTAAACTGAGGGTGTAACGGCCGGAATCTTGATATTCTTTTTCTACTTTGAAAATAGTTGTTTATGATGTCAGTTTGATACAACCAATCACCCTTCTCCAGTTATCTCCATGTGGGCCAAAAAAGTACAAGGCTTTGGACCCAAAAGCACATTTTTCAGCAGTCTATGTTCAGGGGGCACTGGACAACTCTAAATTTATATGTAATAAAAGTAAAAAACAATTAGCTTATTGAAGCCAGGCAATAATATTTATACATAATAGAGCATGTTTTAAGTCAGCTCTCCAAAACAAATCCAAAAGAACATCCAAGTGGTTTTAACTCCTACGTGGTTGTCAGACATAGGGCTACTGGGTCATAACCATGGAGGTTGTGGTAGTTTCCTGCTGGGTGTTCTGGGGCCCACCCCATTGCGGCTCTGCAAACTGGGTCAAGTACAACTTCTTATAAACTTCTCTCTCAGGCTAATAAGGGTGACCAGTCCCACTCTTCTCATGGGGTGGGATGGGTGACGGGAGGGAGGGGAGATAGAGAAGAGATTCAGAACAAAAACACATAAATCACTGCCCAGCCCAGTGCTGGTCCTTTAGTAAAACAAATTGTTTTATCATCACAACAAAACAGAATAATATGCAATTATATGGGAGCATAAATGAAAGGCAAGTTATCGAACCCAGGGAATCTTACCTAATCACTACACGCTTTACAGTGACCCTCTCGTAAATCTATGATGTTTATGGTGACTTTCCGTGGGTCGATATCCGGCAAGATAAAGAGCAAATTCAAGTTCAATAAGCCATCGCCACATTGGCAACTTGTAGGTCACTCTGGATAGTGCTTGAACCCAAAGTTCTTGATGTCAAAGGCAACTTTCTGAAAGGTTATATTTGTGCACTTACAACAGTCTTTCAGTCTTCTAAGGGTAGCCGGCGTTGAATGAGGCAATTGTCAGGCAACACTGTCACCGTCACTCATTCGTAGCAGCATCCTTGCTCCTTGGACCAGGTAAGGGATTCAGCACAGCAAGACGGTTTGACTGGTGCTAGTCTTTAGAAGTTGGGTGTCTGGTCCGAAGCAGATGCCCCACTTCGGTAGCAACAATGGCTCCTCAGGGAACGAGTCACAGATCTGCAACAGACACCCCATCCTCACGCACGCTGTTTGGCTTAAAGTTTCTTTACAGGGGTTGTCAGGGTCCCATTTGTATACTCATTTTCTAGACAGGGGATGTGGAACCACAGTCTACGGTTCTGTTACGGTTTAGACGGTTGCCTTCAAATGTTATTTTTTGGCTGTAGTGCAGAGAAAGTCTTTGTGAAAGGTGACAGCTCTTGCAGCAGGTAGTGATGATGCTGCTTCCAAGCAGGGAAATCCAAAATAGGGGCATAATGGAGTGTGAAATCTCTGCACTTTGCTTTCATCAGCCTTTTCTGAAGTAGCAATCGGGGAAAGAAAAAAGGACAGGTTTTGCCAAGAAACTCCACCCATCTTAACATGATCTGCTGACTCGGACCCTCTCCCCAAAACACCACCTGATGGCATTGCTATGGAAAATCTGATCAGCATTTCCTTGCTAAAGGGTCTTTATACAATTCTCTAGAAATGATCCTGTCTCCATTCTCCCTCACTTTAATGTCTGGGACTCCACCCTAAAGGAAAGGGAATGCAAGCCATATACTTCCACTGTCATGGGAAAACTGTATCCATATTCACTCAGTGCCAAGTCATGCTAAACCAGCAGCCATCCAAAATTCATCCTACTGGTCCCAGCAAACCTACTCACTGCACAACATCTGTCCCTGCAAATAATTGGCTACACATGCACAATGTAGGCATGCAGTCGACATGGACACAGAATGTCACGACCACAAAGGGCGATGGATGCCACACTGAAGCAGAAATGTCAGGTAGGTCTTATTCTTCGGACATAGAAAAAGATCTGTTCAGGACAATTGTATTATAAAATAAAAAATATCCCACCACTGCTTCACGTCAACAACCCAGAACATGGACAGTAGTCCCAGGTCGACATAAAAGGGTAAGTTTGGTGTGCTTTTAAAGTCACAGAACCAGTTATGCATCTTGGCATTACTATGGGCAGGCCTAGGCCGCAGGGCGCTTGCTAGATTGGCGTATTAGCTGGGTTGGTAAAACGTCAGGATACTTTACATGCATTTGCGTCACTCAGGGCAGGTTTGCACACCTGTTTCCCATGCATGGAAAATTACATCCCAAAAATGGCTTTACAGGTGTTATAAAAGAATCTACCTGGAAGGAACTGAATAGGTAAGATATTTAGTGGCATGCTTAATCTTTCGATTTCCAGTGATCTTTACAGTTTTCATCGTAATCAGAACATCCCTCAAACTGAGGCCTTCGTTAGGGAATTTTATTTATTTTAAAGAGAAGCGATCAAATTATATTGGTAGAAAACTAAAAGATACCTTTGACCAAGGGTTTTTCATGGAGTTTCATTGGTTTGGTCTAGTTAGCTGGCACTTTATGCGATATATCAAAAATCTTATATACTGTGTAGAGTCCAGGGGTTCCCTTATGAGTCGACACGCGCTTGCTATGTTATCCCAAAGTGCCTGTTAGGGGGTAGTGTGGTCAAGCAGCCTTAGGCTTAATCAAGAGGAGTGCAAGACATTTGCAAATACACACAATTATCAATAAATAACATACACAACTCAAGAAGAAGATCCACACCAATTTCACACAATAGCAAATATCTTTAAAATAGATTTAGGCACCAGAGAGAAATCGTTCAGGTAACTGTTTTTTTATTATTATTATTTTTTTATTTCAAAGTATTTTATTAAGAATTTTACACATACATTTTATTCGTCGCTCTTCGCGGGGTAGCATCCTCAGCAGGGCGTACCTGCTTGTGGTACAAGTTACATTATACATGATCGGATGCCCCCCTTACGTCTGTCCTACTATAGGAGTGAAGGTACGTGAAAAGATGGAAAAGAGAGAAAGTGTGTGTAGGAAGGGAAAAGCAGAAGTAAAAGAAAAGTGGGTGTGTGCTGGGATAGTCTACTAGTACTCACTTCTTTGTGTGTGGGCAGGGCCTGCTTTTGGTGGGGTGGACTGCAATTCCGGTGTTCACGGGGGCTCGTAGTGGCCCAAAAAGTGGAGATTGGAATTTTTGGCTTCTGCAATGTTATCCTATGGAAGGAAGAAAATGTTTTGCAAACAGGTACAGTACAGTGACTTAAGAGACCAATCTCAAGGAGAGACGGTTAGTGGTGGGCAAGGTCCAAGGCAACACCAAAGGGCACAAGGGCAGCTGGGTGCAGGGTGCAGGGTGCAAAACAGCGTCTGGAGCCCAATGTTTTTCTATGGAGATCGGTCACTGCGAAAAGAGGCGGCAGTCTCTGGCTGGAAGGCCAGTCGGGCTGAACCACCAGGGAGGCTTGGTCTTGCAATGCTCAGGGACTTAAGGACACACTTGGTGCTCTTCTCCAAGGCCCGGGGACAATGGATGCAGAGGTGACTTTACGTGTTGGGTTTTCTTACAGAGAGCAGTTGCAGTAGGGGAGGCCTGCGTGCAGAGGCTGCAGGAGACATCGGGGGATTCAGGAGGGTTGAAACAATGGACTCGAACTCTGAAGGGCTGGGGGGACCGTTTTGACACTGTTAACCCACTTTGACTCAGACTTGGAGAGAAGGGAGCAGTGGTGGCTTTAGGTGTCAGGTTTTGGCGTTTCCGGAAGCCTCAGTCTTAGTTGCAGAGTTTTTGCAGGATGCAGGAGAACAGGTCAGCTGTTCACGGGAAGTCTTGGGTCTTTATTGAAGGTAGGCAGTCCTCCCAAGGTTCTGGAGTCAACAGCTGCAGGACGAGTCGACTTGTGCGCAGATTTCGATCAGGGATGAAGACATGAACCAATACTCTAAGCACCCTTTAATTGGTTAGAGTTGTGGTATTCAGTGTAGGTTTGTTTAACGGCAAGTGAGCCAGCCCATGTTTAATACTTAAAAAGTGCAACTATATTCAAGGATGTTGATGATCACTAGGAAATACAGGTGTATATACGTGAAATACAGGTGTATATACGTAAAATACAAGGGTCATCATGATGGAGGTCTGCATGGGTACAGTATGCGGAGTGTGATTGATGGTTCAAGTATTTTTCTATCTCTGGATAATGGGATTAATAGCCTAAAAGTGCGACAAGTTTAACATTTTATTTGGAGGACTCATACTTGTGAGAAGATTTCTATCTAGTATTCCAAGGTACTAGACAGGACGGATGCTTGACTTTGAAGAGTTCAATGCCAAACAGCATGGGGAGGGAAATAAAGAAGGATGTCTGTTGACATGGTTGATTCAGTTGATCGCAGAAGCAGGTAACCCAGTGCCTGTTAATAGCACATTGGTTACTAGCCAGGAAGCAGGATTACATTAATTGGACATTGGTGCACTGCAAATTACTGGATGCCCAGGCTGCCTCCTACACATAGATCGGAATGTTGACTTGTTGAAACTGGTGCTATTCCCAGCCTGATGAAGCAGTTCAGGAAAGTGCAAGAGAACCCCTCTCAATTGGAAAAGGCTAGGCAGGAATGGACTAAAGGCAGAGTTAAAATTGGGCTCAGATTACTGAAATCTTGTCTTGAGTTTTACTCCGTGCTTAAGAATTACTGGGCACTCACCTGCAGGTTTTTATGCAAGCTTATACTCATTTATTTTCCCGAATAAGGGGGACGGAAAAAACAGTGGGTATTGTTGAAGTAAAACTTTGACATAATGATTAGGCTGATCAAAAATAGAATTCAACTAAAAATCATGAGGCCTGGCATATTGTGATCAAACTGGGTTTATGTCACGAAGAGCACCTTGAGCAACCTCAGAAGGCTGTTTCTTATGACATCTAAGGTGGAAGACTGAGAAATTGCCTCTGTGGCCTCCCTGAACCAGTGCCTAATTTGCATTAAAAAAACAAAAAAAATACATGCCAGGGACCTTAGGCCACTGCAGTTACACCACTCATTACACGTGCCACTAATGCCAATGACAGTACCAACACAAGTACCATCACACTCCTATAAGTGTGACAATTCAGATTTTTTTTAAATACATTGAAAATGACTAATACCTTCTGCCCAACCTATTTTTATTACTTTGGGTGTCAGGTAATGATGATTTTAATATATATTGAATTATTAAACAAAGGTGGCTGCGCTCATAACAGACCATGTGGCAGGTTGTCTAAAGTACCAGTGATGACAAAGTACAGAACACCAGAAAACATCGGCTCAATTTAAGCAATGCCCTGAACACGGAGAAATGGTCTAATACCTGAGCTTAGAGTTTCCCGGTCTGGGTCCTGGAACAAATGAACTTCGGATAAGAGAAGCTCTTGTATATTCAGAAAATATTCATGGATACTTTTTTCCCTTTTAGAACGCATTTAACATGCTTAAGTGAGGGAACCTCATGAAATTCAAATTCCCAGCCAATTCTTGCATTAAGAGAGCAGCTTGGCAGACTTCGGTGGCGATAATGACTGAACCATAAGTGACCAGAAGACTACCCACCCTACTGTAGATGGGCCATAAGACAAATGTCATCAAACTGTGGACTCGCGGGGCGTGGCTTGGACGCCGAGGAAGATGGCGGTTTAGAGCGCCTCTCCTCCCGTCACGAGCGTCTTCACCTGAATTTGGAACGCCTTTATGTGCTCACAGCTGGGATGTGACCGAAGATTCAAGCATCGGATCACTCCCTGACTGTAATGAGCTGACCTGCGTGTCCCGGGCTGCAGCGGATCTAGAGCTACACCGAGTGAGGCTCCGGACGTCCATGGCGGCAGCGTGACTGAGGGAAGGAAGACGGAGCGCGATGTGAGCTCCTGCGGAGCGCAGCGAAAAACCCGACATCATAAGAGGGACTGAAGTAGGTGGGCACGTCTACAGAAATTGGCGCACCGGGGCAGACAGCTGAATTTACCGATCGCGTGAGTACAGTGCGATCGGCCATGCTGAGACTTCCCTAACCTTTACCAAGATGGCGGCCGCCACTCGGTAATGCCTGGAAGACCGAGGCAAAGTATCTCCCCTCATTAACTCTGCCCAAATCAGCCGGTTTTGATGCCAGACGAGCATTGCTGTAACCCAATCCGACATATGGGGAAGAAATTAGTCACACATTAGTCACACATTCCAGATCTGGCCGGGGGGAGATGAATGTTGCCACGCTGTGTACCTGGAGTGCATACCATTAATCTAAGAAGCATCCCCTAAAGGCTACAATGCAACGCTGATGATATGTCCATGAAGGCTTAAGTCTGCTGAAACGATCACATGGATTGCTTGACATCAAATCACAGTGGGCTCCCTAATGCTCCAGTTTCAACAATCACCACGTGCACTTAATGAATGAATGGATGGGACGCTCTGTTCCTCAGATGCCTTTTGCGAAGTGTTATTACTATCAGTGACCTGGTTTCTGGCTGACCAATCTCCTATTTAGGCTAGTGCTGTCTATTTTGCGCCGCGTGAGTGCCGAAGGGGAGCTTTCAAAGCGCTGCCCAACCTTTTAAGCATCCCAGGAAAGGATCAAGTGGTCGCAATGGGTACCAAAGATCAGGGAACCCTTAAGAGACTTAAAACAAACAATTCGAACCCGGGATCACCAGACAAACCAAGGAATGTTCCTACAGACGCACTAGACATGATATTGAATAGGCTAGACGAAGTGAAGGATCTAGCCAAGGCCACTAAGGAGGAAGTGGTGGCGATCCGTCAAGATATCCGAGATACTAATGCACGCCTAACAGAAACAGAATCCCGGATCAGTCGCCTGGAAGACATAGAGGCTAAAACTTCAACGGCTCTGAAACACCTACACATCTCCTCTGACCAGACAACTAGACGACTGGCGGAGTTGGAAGACAGGAACAGGAGGGGGAACTTACGCATTTTTGGAATTCCGGAAGGGTCAGAAGAATCGGAAAGTTCATGCATTAAGTTCTTGGAATCCTGGTTCACTAAAGCCACAAACATGACCTTTACAAACCCTCTTGAATTTGACAGAGCGCATAGAGTCCCAGGAAGAATCACTAAAACGCAGAGAGGACCAAGGCCCATCGTATGCAAACCATTACGCTACCAGCACGTGGAGCAAATCCTAGCCTTCGTGCGAAAGCACAACCATATTCTGTGGAAAGACTCCAAGGTATACATTTCTCAAGACTACAGTAAGGAGACCGTGGAAATAAGGAAGGCTTTCCTTGCCCTACGTCCACAACTGTCAGTGAAGGGATACCAATTTGGGTTTGTGGGCCCAGCGAAGTACAGGGTGACAATACGAGGGTCATCTCACTACTTCACGGACCCCATGAAGCTCAAACGTATGCTTGAAGACGTGGAAGAACGAGATATGGAACGCGACATGGAGACTAATAACCCGAATGGTCTAGCAACCTCGGCTTCAGCTTCAGGATACAAATGAACACATCTGGGCTTTAGTACTCCCATCAAGCTCTCTATGCTCTGTTCATGTTAAAGTTTAATGGTCCTATCTGTTGCTAGGTTACTACATGATGAGGCATAAAGTTTACGGAAGCCCTCTTGCACTGGGAAATTTATGATACACTGAAATATGGCGTAAGGGGTTGAATTAAAGCTCAGGAAGTTTCTTCACTTTACTTCTCTCGTTTTGAATTGAGCAGACTCGCCTCGTTGACTCCACTGAGGTGGTGGATGGTAAGATATAAATTCCAACGTGTTGCTTAACTCCAGACTCCGGTACACTGGCAGGTTACTCGGAGTAGACCGGATTACGCTCCGGCAGCATTGAAAACTCTCTGTTTAAGGGAATGATTGTTAATGATCTACTGTTTTTGCTTAGGTTGCTCACCGCTGATGCGTTGACTTAGAAACTGCTAACCATTACGAGCCTTTTATGAAGGATATGATGCTATAATATCTTACAATGGGCCATGTTGTTGTATTATCAAATTTCTGTTCAATAACCATAGCTTAGTGGACGCTCAGGAATTTTTCCGATTTATAAGGAATATACAGTGGAAGCGTGCTATTGTTTGCATGTTGGCTCAGCCACACCATTTCATCGTTCCACTTGCGTAATGTTTGTATGCACTTTGTGTTATGCATAATAGTTCCAATGTCTGTACATGACTAGTTTAGACGGGAGGGTTACTGCGGTTTTCCTCACGTCGCCATGCTTCTGTACTACAGTTGGGGTGGGTGGGGTGGGGGGCTGTGGGGGATTGGGGGGGATGGGTGTTGTGTTTTATGGTCCGTATTATTTTCTCTTCTTTTTCCTTCATTCTATTCCACTCTTCTTCTTCTAATTTCGGTGCCACTTCTCTCTTTTCTATCTCTTCTTTCTCTTCCTTCTCTTCTGGTCTGTCTCTTCATTCTTGATTGGACAAGTTGTATCAGGCATATGATGTGTTTGTATACTTGTACTCAGGCCACTCGTGATATATCCCTAGGCACCCGAATGTGTATTCATGACTGTCGACCGTTTTCCATCATATGGAGCAAAACAATGTGTTCTTTACATAATACACCGTGTAAGATGTCTTTCCTTGGTTCTCATGGAATAACCATGATACATATACTACTGTAAATGTCACATCCACCACTGTCCACTCCACTTGGTACAACCTCACTTGACCGGTTGAAAATTCTGTCCATGAATGTTAAGGGTCTGAATCAGCCCGTTAAAAAACAAAAGATATTAGACTATCTGCGTAGGCAGAAGGGGGACATTGTTCTGCTGCAAGAGACCAAATTAGATGTTAAACAATTCTACACTCTGCGCAACAAGTTTTATTCGGAGGTTGTAGGATCTAGTGCACTCGGTAAAAAGAATGGAGTTCTGGTTTTATTGTCAAAAAAGTCCAAGGTAGAATTACTGTCATCCTCATCAGATGAAAAAGGTCGCTGGGTCACGGTGAAACTCTCTAGGGATAACACGGAATTCTTTGTCACTAATGTTTACGCACCTAACACTAATGATTTAGAATTTTGGCAGGATTTAGTAAAGCAGATTGCAACGATACCCGATACGGCGGTACATATAATTGGGGGTGATTTTAATCTTCCACTTGACCCAGCCTTAGATAGGGATTCTAAGTGTGCATTCAAACCCAACAAGTCGCATAATGCCTTCATTAAATTATGTCAACAATTTCATTTAATTGATGCTTGGAGAATTCAAAACCCTACAGATAGGGATTACACATTTTACTCTTCCCCTCATGACTCATTCTCCCGCATTGACTACATTTTCATTACACAAAATGGCGTCGCAAGGATAGAGGATACATCAATTGAACCAAGGGTACTGTCGGACCATTCGTGCATTTCTCTATCCATCAGTAACACTAAACCATCACCTAAACAAACGTCTTGGAGATTCAATGAAGAAATCCTACACAAAGAACAATATAGAGCTGAGATTCTGGCAGCTATTAGATCTTATTTGGAGATTAATGCGAGAGGGGACACTTCAGACCTAGTGCGATGGGAGGCTCTAAAAAGTACAATAAGGGGGGTGTGCATCAAAATCCGTTCAGCAATGAACAGAAATTGTAATGTAAAGCTGGAAGGGCTGGAGGCTGAGATAGCTGCCCTAGAGAACAAACACCAAATGACAAGGGACCGGGAAACGCTAAATATCATGACCAACAGGAAGTACGAATATAACAAACTAGTGAGCGAAAGGGCGGGGGTATGGCTGGATAGGAAGCGAAGGTTTAAGCTATGTGAATCTAATAAAGCCGGTAAGAGCCTGGCGGCATACTTAAAATTCAAAGTGCAAAAGAATGCTATTAAGGTTATCAGGGATTCGGCGGGAGTTGCTCACTCGGACCCCCAAAAAATTACTGAGGTCTTTAAAGACTTCTACGAGGACTTATATGCTAAAAACGAATTGGTAGCTGGAGATAAGATTCAGGAATACCTACAGGAGTGTGAATTACCAAAGTTAAAACCTGAACAGCAACTTAGTCTTAATGAACCGATCTCAGCCAAAGAGGTGCAAACAGCGATCAGGGGATTGAAATGTGGGAAAGCACCGGGGCCGGATGGCTTTACGGCTAAATTTTATAAAAGCTTCGCAGCAGATTTGGTTGATCCTCTTTTGAACCTCTTTCATGAGTTTACGGAGTCGGGGGAGGTGAAGGGCACGTTGGCAGAAGCGACTATTGCAGTTTTGCCTAAGGACGGCAAAGACCCGTCATTACCAAAGAATTATAGGCCGATTTCCCTGATTAATCTAGATTGTAAAGTGCTAGCCATGATCTTGTCAACCCGGTTGCAAAAAGTCCTCCCTACCCTCGTACACCCGTCTCAAGCGGGTTTCTTAAAACAGACTGTCTAGTGACAACACTAGAGTACTAGCCCATGCCCTAGAGAAAGCAAAACTCTTGAAAACTCCCACGGTAGCTGTTACACTAGATGCAGAGAAAGCCTTCGACAAGGTAGATTGGTCCTTCCTTGAGGCAGTTTTACACAACTTTAATCTAGGAAAGACGTTTACTAAACTTGTAATGGCTCTGTATGCCGGCCCTACTGCTAAGGTCAGAGCGGGTGGTTCCTTCTCTTCCTCCTTTTGTTTAAAACAAGGGACGAGACAAGGTTGCCCGTTATCACCATCTCTGTTCTTACTAGCAATAGAACCCTTTCTGTGGCATATTAGACATAATGACGCCATTGTTGGGGTCCCATTTGATGACTGTACTGTGAAATTGACTGCATACGCTGATGATGTGCTGATACTAACGGAAAAAGCTGACGAGGCTATCCCGGCCTTGATGAACACAATTGAGGGTTTTTCTAGAGTATCAGGATATAAACTGAATAAAGATAAAACAGAAGTTAAGTTACTAAACAACATCGGGGGTAAGGAAATCCTGGGATCATCCGGTCTTACTTGGCAACCAAAAGCTTTTAAATATTTGGGGCTAGATTTCGAGAAGGACTTGATTACAACTCTGAAATTAAATGAAGACTTAACGTTAAAAAAGATATCCACGCTGCTAGACAGCTGGTCACCTAAATTTTTGTCCTGGTGGGGTAGGGTTGAGACTCTTAAAATGATGTGCACGCCTCTAGTCAACTACCTAGCTTGCATGCTCCCCATGACTTTCTCAGAAGAATTCATCAAGAAGGTAGACAGGTTGTTCGGAGAGTTCCTGTGGCGAGGGAAAAAAGCCAGGATATCACAAAAAAAGCTGCAACTAGCAAAAGAAAAGGGCGGCCTGGGCCTGCCCTCGTTCAGGAACTACCAAACAGCCTTCCTCTGTAAACAGGGAGCCCTCTGGCTGGTTGATGGTACATCCTACACTCCAGTATGGCTAACTATTGAACGTTCGCTAATGGCACATGCACCCCTCTCGGCTCTCCTCACCATGGACTTGGCCCATGTACCCCACTCTAAATACATCCTACTTAATACCAGAAGAGCACTTCTCCGACTCGACCAGTCCCATAAAACTGCTTTGGTGGTCAAGAGATCCACCCTGCTC